>NC_089993.1:13206235-13511620 GCF_036417845.1 Apteryx mantelli
GTAACAGAGAGAATGATAATTTGCAGTTGGCAGTCATATTTATTATTTTGTCTGTATCACTGCCCTTTGCAGCAGAGTTTGCATGCTCAGAGATCCCAGACTATATATTCAAATATACTGCAGTGGAAGGAAGCAGGCTCCTCTCTGAAGTTTCAAAGAAGGAGCCTCTGGGAAAATTGTCCCATTTGTTCCTTGGACAGTCTTGTCAGAACTGAAAGAAATTTGAGAGAAGTGCATCCCTAGGCAAGAATTGTATTAGATGTTCAACATTAATAATTTTGATCTATTTTTTAACTTTTGCTTTTAAATATGACTGCTATTCACAGATCAGAAAACTTTCTGTCTGTTTGCTCTGTTCTCTCTCTAGGTTTTATCATTTCATAATGTTAGTCAAATGGGTGCCTTGGTAACTGGAATTAGCACCCAGTCATTCTACAGCATGAACCCAAAGGAGCTTTCTCAGGTTATTCGAGGCACAACATCCCAGTACTCATCTGACTTGTCACCTGCACAACATCAAGGGATCCTCAGGAAGGTAGTTATAAACTCCAGTGTGTAGCAAGTTCTGTCTATTTGCACAAGAGCACAGTGACCAGATACACACAGCATGATTTAAAATGTTGTTGTTGAGATGTGGGTTTTAGCTCAATGGTTAATATTCCTAGCATTTTTTCTGAACACCAGATATGCTTTGAAGGCTATGTCTTGCTTAGTTCCTTGGCCTTTTTAATACAGACATGTTTTTCCTTTATTCTCTTAAGAGAAATGTTACACAAAATTGAAAGAAGGACAAATCCTGTAAATCTAAACATCACTTCTAAAATGTCATGTATTTGCCTCTTCCTCTTTTTAGATAGCTGCATCTAGAGATTTTTCTTCATCAGTCATAGATATACAAGGGGATTTCTTTAAAGAAATATCTCTTTCTGATTTATGGAAGGAGACTGGATATAATTCTTCAATGATGAAAGAAAAAGAACTAAGAAGAAGCCAGGTAAAAATTATTATTGAATTATATGAATTTCCCTTTCCACTGCAATTTAATATGATGGAGGAGTAGGAAAAGTGATGTAACACATATGTGTTAAAGGAACATAGGTAAAAGGAAGGAACTAGCCCAAATACACCTTGACATAAGCAACCAGAGGTCACTGAGCCCAGGCAGCGTTCTGAGACACTGTTACTTAAAGGGAAGTGTTAATATGCTGAGTTTAAAAATCTTCAAGATTCTGCCACATAAATTTTCTCTCTCAAGTACTGTGTACTAGACATTTGCATGTACAACCGGTCCTTTGGCTCTGTCCAGGGAGATGAGAGGTTGGGCCAGACGGCCTCCAGAGATCCCTACAAACCTAAATTATTGTGTGGTTGTGTGACCTGAACATGTTTAACTCTATCCCATAGTGCAAGTCAGTGATGTCTTGTCCTGCAAAAAATAGGTTCAGCATCCAATGCCAAGCATTGCGGTTAGCAAAGCTGGACTGCAGAAATGCTTTTAGAGTACATAAGAGAGAGAAATGTACCAAAATCCTGTAGCAGTTTTTGTGTCTTTCAATGGTATTGCCAAAGATTAGCTTTATATATACTATTTTTCATTTCAGGCTTTGTATCTGTACAAATTATTGTCTGAGAAAAGCTCTCCTGCTGACCTCTTGAGGTATGGATGGTAGTCTCTCTTGAAATGGGGTTTAGGTCTAGTTTTGTAATCAGATTGACTTTGAGGTAAACACTATGTGATTTTGTACTGTTCTATGTTTATACAGCATCATTCATTCCTTAGTACTCCAGGTCAATTCACCTTCCTCATTAAAAGGGTCTCAAAAACCAAAATCAGGATCAAAGCATTGCAGGGGTTGTGATATTTTAAGGCTCAGTCGACATTTTTCCATTTAGTTACAGTTTTACTTTCAAAGCCTTTAGATTACGAGAGAGAGAAGATAAAGGTGGTCATAGAAATTATATCTTTGGACATGGCTGTGGAGAGTGAAGACTAGATCCTGCTCATATATTCAAGAGATTGTACTTTGCTTTCTCTATCAGCACAGGACAGCTTGTGAAAGGAATAACTTGTCAGCTGATTGAAAGTATGGGCGCAGACTTTTTCTTAAACCATTTTAAATTCTTTGAAAAGAATCTTCATCTGCTTTCTCCATATCAGGTAAAACAAAAAAAAGACTTTGTGTACATAAACGTGCTACTCAATATCCAGACTGTATGTAAATTAGAATTTGGTTAGTTCTTTTTTCTTTTTTTTTTCCAAATTTTATATGTGCAGATCTCTCTGTTAACATATTTAATTCAAATCTTGTATGTATGAATTTGTTTGTTAGCACATTTCATTTTTGCAATTTCTTATGTTGCTTAGGAATTGCAAGAAATTTCTACAGGCCTTCTAACTTTTTGTTAATTCATAAGTAATCTGTTTGGAAATATATGTAAGTTTTGGAAACATAAATAAATGCTCTCACGCACCCAAATATAGGCTGTTTCATCTCTGATGCCTACAGAGTGAAAATTCCAAACTGCTTTGTAAAAGAAGTCAAAGAAAACTGCTCTCTGAAGATAATATGCGTGGTTATATCTATGCTAATTTGTAAGCTATAATAAACAAACCATATCCCTATTCTTCCTCAAAATTCACGAACACTTAAGATCTTTTTTTTTCTGTTGTTCTTAGGTTAATTGCTTGGCTTGGAAATTTTGGAAAGTCTCCAAAGCATCTATGCCTCCCTTCTTCTTACTGGTGCTTCCGTAAGTTATATTGTATTACATCTTAAGTTACGGCATTCATTTTGAGTAATCCTTGTGAGCATTTTTTTAATAACCCTTTCAGTCCTAGCAAAACTGATGGTTCAAACAAATGGTAATTTGTAAAAAGTGGTCCCTGATTACAGACAAAATCCATGTCAACTGAGAGTTGGTAACACCAGATATCTCTTAGTATAGCCCATTTTTGGTTGCTATTTCGTGAGCTTACTTGTTTGGGGTTTTTTGAGAATGGACATGTAAGATAAAGCCATCGGGTTATTGCCCAAGTATATTGCTCTGTATGGTTAAAAACATTTCAATGTGTTTAAAAATATTTTTTGTAAGTAATCAAAACTTTGCAATATGTAAGTGGCCAAGCAATATTTAGTGACAGCTTTTTCCCTCAGAAATAAATAATAATTTTACCCTGATAGGAGATCCTGAATTGTACAGCTACTCACTTGTTAGTTCCCACATTTTTTTATTTCTTTCTTCCCCCCAGCTGAAAGAGGAAAAAAAAGGAAAGAGAATTATTCTTTTCCTGGAATATTTTTAATTGAAAAAAAGTAAAAATTCTGATCAAAAATGTGAAAAGAAAATAATTCTGTTTGAAAAAGCACTACTGTATTTAAAAACACTGAATTAATAATAATAGAAAGACTTTGATACAAGAGACTCTGCAAAGTGCAGCACCAAGTAATTTGTCAAACAATTGCATGTTGCTGGTTCGGGGCCATCGGAGGTCCCCGGTGCCCTTGCCTTGCGGAGTCAGAGGTGAAAGAAACACGGGCCAGGCTGGGCTCGCACCGCTTCGGAGTGTGGCTTCATTCGCAAAGGCTGGCTGCCGCTCCGGATGGAAAACAGCAGCATTTGGTTTAATTTGGCAGCTCTTCCTGCACTTTCATAGAAAGGAAACCTACTCCAAAATTACTTGTTGTTCTTAACCCACCACCACATCTTGATTCATCAGCGAAGGGGGAAATGCTCCTCCCTATTTTAAAGTTTTGATGCTGCATTTACTCTGTTTGTGTCTCTGTGCAGAGCCAACAGGAGGTAGTAAACTTCCTCGTATACCCTAACTTCAACACAGTGGCCATACAAGGCAAAACTTCCCAGGCAGCCTGGGTGCCTGGAAGTAGCACGGATTCTTACCACGTGGCATTCAAAACTGGGTGATGAGTTTTTTCCTCTCCCCCAACACAGGGGAGACGAACAGGGATAGGCAGTGTTGCGATTAGGGGCTCTGCAATCTCAGCGCGGAGTCCCTGTTCGGCTCCCGAGCGCCTGCGTTGCGTTGCTTTCTGCTCCTGCTGAGCAGCTCACAGACGTTTTCAGAGCCTGGATCCTTTTTTCTTCTTTCCCCACCTCCTTTTTTTAGCCTAGCATGGGATGATAAGCAGTAAATGGTCAATAAGGAGACTGCCGAAGCAAGGGCCTTTCCCAGCTTTTGTGTTTGGGTATTAACTCTACTCATTCCTAACAGAAAGGAGAAAGGGGAAAATTTCTGAACTAGAGACACACTTGTTCCATATGGTGTTAGAACAGCTCAAATAGAGCACTTTCATCCCCTTACAGCTATTTATAACCCTTAGCCGTTGTTGGAAGTGAGGCTGATGTGAAGAGCTGGAAGAAGATGTGAACTAAAGTAAGGTGGGGATTGCTTGCAACTTTCTGGCCTGCCCAGTTTATAGTTATTCAAGTTTAGACTGGTATCTGAATTTTCCCGTCACCACAGATTTTGTGGGTGTGGTTATGGGTGCACGAAGATCAGGTTTACATTCTGAGACTGTTTCAATTCTTTCTGCAGGGTTGAGTATCTGGAGTATGTTTCAGGCTCTTTGTGTGTCCCTTTCATTGCGAGTCTGGGAAAGACTGAGATGGATCTTGTGAATCCAAGCCTTCACAAAAAGAGCACTGTCCTGCAAAAAGTACAGGAGTGTTTGGTAGGCATGACTGGACGGGGTCAGTGGCGGGAGGGAGAGCTGCAAAACAGTAATCTGTAATTAGCCGCTGACAACTCCAAACTAAGTGAAAGTGGTTGTAGTAGTTTTTTCTCCCTGTGTTCACCTGTGGTGCCCCACAGTGTTGTAATGCTTTCTTGTAGTCTCCTCTCCGCATGCGTCCCGCCTGTGGTCTCCTACAGATAGAGGGCGAGCTCTCAGACACCAGCTCTCCTCTTCTGTGTTCGTACAGTACCTTAGTGCAGTGAACCCCAAGCCAGTGACCTCATGACATCCCAAAAGGCAATGACATGGCATGCTAATTTCTTCATTATCATAAGCAAGAGCAGCTTAGGCTGTAGCCTGGCTTGGAGAAACTCTTAAAGTCTTATGTTTAAGGCCGAGCAAAACATTTGTGATTTTCTGGATTGTACATGTCCAAGGCCAGTGATGGCCAGCTGAGCAACCTACCAATTTATTCCTGACAGAAATTAGATGTCTGTAGACCTCAAACATCCCTGTAACCCCTGAGCTGCCCAGAACTGCTTTTGAAACAGCTCTGTGGAAAGGGTTTCTGGCTCAACAAAAATAATTTCTTTATTCTCATGTAGATCAAAATAAAGCCTCTGTTTGGAATTTGTTCTCCTGGAGAAGAAAAGGCTCAGGGGAGATCTTACCAATGTGCATAAATACCTGATGGGAGGGAGTAGAGAAGACAGAGCCAGACTCTTCTCAGTGGTGCCCACTGAAAGGGCAAGAGACAATGGGCACAAACTGAAATGTGGGAATTTCCATTTAAACATAAGAAAAAACTTTTTTTACTATAAGGGTGATCAAACACTGGAACAGGTTGCCCAGAGAGGTTGTCAAGTCTCCGTCCTTGGAGAAAATCTAAACCAGACTGGACAAGGCCCTGAGCAACCTGCTCTAGTTGACCCAATTTTGAGCAGTTGGGGTTGGACTAGGCGATCTCCAGAGGTCCCTTCCAAACCCAACTGTTCTGTGATTGTGACACTTGCACATATTATCACACTGCATTTCATACAGCAAAGTCAGTCACTTCCCACATATGTTTGTGTCTTACCCATCTGTATTCTTATGTTCTTTTCATACACTGTTTTGATTGTATTGTTCCCTGTCTAAAGAAACACATTTTTAAAGCTTCCTTATTTTTTTTCGATTCTGTGAGTAATATGAGTGTTCTCATGAGAAATCATTGCTACCCACAGCGAACTGCTCAGGACAGCCCAGAGCTGACCCATTTGCACTTAGAGCTGTTCCCCCTTGCCCCAACCTCTGCTGGCCCTGTACAGCTGCGCGCGGCACAGGTAGCTTCACAGGTGAGGTGGTTGTATCAGGAGTATTTTGTGACTGCTGCTGTCTGGGAGCTGCAGCAGTGCTCAATAGTTTGGGGAAAACAGTTCTTCGCTGTGGCTGTGAATATTCATGCCATTATATATACTAACCAGCCCTATAATCCCTCATGTTTTGGCAGGCCCTAAGAAACCCTGCGGAGCTAAGCCTGGTGGTAGCAGGAGCTTGTGCTCCCTTTGCCACAAGGGGCCACCTGAGCACCCTCCTGCCAGGCAGAGCTGCACCACCTCTGCACTTGTTGGGTGATCACCTGGATATGGATATATGGCAGGGGATTTCGTTTTAATTGACTGTTATGTATGATTCAATGTTAAATAAGAATACACTGAAAGCTGTCGCAGGTGCTTATTAAATATTGCCAATTATATGGGTAACAGCAAAAAGTAAAACGTAGTCTCGACAGAAACTGCAGAGTGAGCTGCCAGCGTGAACTGTTGTGCCTTTGTTCCTTAAAGGGTCGTAGAGCTTAAATGTATTGTGGTGCAGTTGAGTGATACAGGGCAAGAGCCAAGATTAGCTCTGCCAGCAAGGTAAATGCTCTTTGTTTCAGAATGGCTCCATTGCTGATGAATATGATGTTGACCTACTTGGAAATCTAATCTGCCACTTACCTCCGGCCTCTATACGTGGCAGAATGTCCCCGAAGGCAATGGCAATAGCCCTGCATCAATTCAAACTCTGCCGACAGCTCAGCCATGAGCAGAAGATTGAAATTAAATACAAACTCCTCGAGTTATATGGGTAAGGTATTAGATACACCACCTTGCTTTTGCTGATGTTTAAGGCATGCAAATACCAAGCATTTGCTTTGTCCAAATAGCACTGCAGTGAAAAACAACACAAAGCAACTTCTATCACTGGCCAAGCGTGGGGTCTCGGTCCGCTGGAATGACATTTCTGTTCTTGTCTGTAACATGATAACTGCGGAACAGAATATAACCCCAGGGACACCCTGAGTGACTTACGTCCCAGAGAAAAAGGGAGAAACTCTAATGGTTGAGAAGGGGCAGGCAAACTGAATCTCTGGGGTGGTGAGAGAAAGGGGGTTACTGTCAAAGTACAGTGCAGGAATGCAAGGAATTGAAAGATGGAAGTGGGACACACAGTGCCCAGATGTGATAAGAGAAATTAAGAAGAAGCTAGCATCCTGGCGGTGGGAGCGAGCCAGAGGAGGAGGCAGGGGGCTATAAAGTTAAACCAGCAGAAACAACAAAGTGGACAGCCTGGTAGAAGTCATCAATGACTCAGACTAGGAGGCTGATTTCAACCACACTGCTGCATCAGTCATGCAAAAAACAACGTCATCTTCTATCTGGCAAGAATATACCGTTTCCCTCCTGCCTTGTCTCTTAGAAGTATCTTACATTTGAAAACAGAGACTGGACACACAGTTCCTACCCCTAACCCTTCAGTAATCCCTTCAGTAAAGTGTGCCCGCAGTCTTTCCCTTCCTGCCCCAAAGTCTGTCACTTGATCCTCCTAATCACATTTGTTACTCCTTCAGCTTCCTTCTAGTTGCCAGCATTTTTCTGGTAATGGAGTAGCTAGAAGTGAATACATCAAAGAAAGTATTAAAAATTGGCATTATTTATTTATTAAATATAAGACAGATATTGATAGTTTTACTGAGAGTTATGTTTTAGCTTCTAAACTATATTTTCCACCAGATCCCACCCCTGCATTTGATCTTGATACAGATTCAGATTAATGTATCATGACACATTGTACTAAATAATACTTTATTTTATTATGAAAATGTTTGTCTAGTCAAAAATCCTGATAATGGGGCAACAAACCAAATAAAGTTTTCTATGAGAACATAAATTAGTAACAGACCTGTTAGACTATCATTTTCTTTAGAGTCTTTCAGGCAGAAAATTATCAGTCCAGGTGTTTTCTTAAGTCAACCACAAGGCAACTGGGTTGGCTGTCATTTGTCAGATTATTATCAAACAGCCCAAACATGCGTAGTGCTAAGCTACAAATATTTCAAAACACCCAGCACCACTCAGAACTGAACTTGAACTTCATTTTTAAGACTTGAAATTCCTGCAAATAATTTAGCATGTTATTTCAGGAGATATGGTACCTACCACAGAATTATTCTCCAGTACAGAAATGGCATAGATTTAATTAGATGTGGTTCTCCAAGGCATTAGAGCTATCTCCCATTACTCTTAACATTACAGATGAAGGAAATAGCACTGACAATAAAAATACGTAGCTAATAAGGTATGTTTTTAAATCTTCTGCTCCATCACTTGTTTTGTGTTTCTGTCTCTTAGTTTTAAAAAGACAGTGCTAGCAGCTGACCATTGCCACACTGAGTTACTTATGTGAGTTGTTCAGTGAAATCCGTCTTTTCAGAAATGCTGAGCACCCTCAGCTCCTGCTGACATCAGGGAAAGCTGCAGTTGCCCAACACTGATGAAAAACAGCCTCTGTAAACCTGCAAATAGTTGAATATGGGAAGTTGTTCAAATTTATAAGCAAGTACTGGCAAGTGTTGTTTGCTTGAAGTATTAGCAAGATTGGTCCTTAGGACAAGGTACTTGGAAAAGGGATGGTTTCAGTTTTGTTTATGAGGTTCCTACTTCTCTTTTGATGCCATTTAATACTGTGCAGTATAAATCTGAGAAAATGGTAAATGAAGTTTTCTAAGAAAAAAGGGACCATTTCTCCTTGCTTGAACACTATAGTGCTAAGAATGCTATGAATATTGAGGGGGGGAGAGAGAGAGAGAGAGGAAAGCTCCACTGCTAGAATATTTGAAGGCTTTCTCTGAGGGTACTGAGAACTCCGCTAATGCCCTATATATCAAAGAGATATGAGAAAATGCCATATGATGTTAATAGACATGAATTGTCACGTTTGCACAGGAGTATCTGTCTTTCCTATATGATAGAGTATAAATAAAACTGTGATGTTTTAGTATAATTTTAATTGCTGGTATACGTTTTAGTGTCATTTTAATTGCAGACATTCTTCCTTAAAGTAATTTCCCCAAATATTTCCTCAGCTCCCCAAAGACTTGGACAGCGGAAACAACATTAGATGTTGGACCGTTCATAGCTCTGTTGTCAAAAGGAGAATTAAATGTCCTTGCCATAAAGGTATCTTTTTATTTCAATTTTTAAATTTGTGAAAGATATGTTAAAAGTTGAATTTGTGAATGTCATGATTCAGTCTAAATTATGCAACTTGAATGCTAAACTAGGAAAATAATTCTCCTGGCAAGGAACCGCGTGTAAATGTTTTCATCCATTCTTACATTCTTGACTTCATCAACATTTCTGAGACTTCATCTCGAATGTGATGGTAATATAAACAATTATGTGCATGTATACAACGATGACAGGGCATTGTCACTATAGAAGAAAATGGTGCGTTTATAGTGAGGTGTGCACATACACAGCCTGCAGCAGTTTTAGAACATTATGCAGGGCAGCGTTTCCGGCTCCATTCCCCTCCTTTCCAACCATGAAAGTTCTGTTTCTTACCCCACTGCTAATAATGGGATCATATTGAGAGAGAGAGAATCAAATTAGCATTTACTCATATGGCCCTTTGCCCACAGGCCAGTGTAATAACACTGTAATAATGCCCCATAATAATAACTGATAGCCTCTGCATTGCACTCTGTAGTTTCTTTGCCCTCTTTAGTTCTTATAATTTTATAACTTTTATGTATAGGAGTAACCTATACTGGAATGAGGTATTATTTTTCAGCAGAATGATGTGACCATAGACAGTAAGTTTTCCTCAGGAGATGATGCCTATGTTTGGCAATAGAGAATAACATTTCAACTGAAAAGGAGATGTCTAGCAAGGTGGAGGAGAGAGGTGAAAACCTCACAAAATCCTAAAAAAAGATGAACAGGTGAAAATGAATTCTCATAATTTAATTGGATCCTCCCCCTAAATTCTGATATTTGCCTGGCAAATTTAAAACAAACAAAATAAAGTACTTTTCATAGTGCACATAATTAAACTGTGGAACTCATTGCTACAGCGTGTTCTGGGTGCAGTCTCCAATTCAGGCAGTGTTGAGATGTTGCCAGAAGCTGTGAGGGCTTACAAGAGAGAGAATTGCTCCCAATTTGCTTTCTTCCATATATTTTTTCCTTAAGCATCTGCTGTTGACCGTTGAGGACCAGCCAATTTACTCTCCTTCCCTTCAGAAACATCTGCACAAGCAGGAAGGAAGCTGAGCTGTTGCTAACCCGTACTTTGCTGAGGCCTGCACAAGTCTTTCTCTGTAGATAATATCCTAACTGCTTTGTTTTAAAAGGGGGAAAGGTGTCTTATTCATTTTTTTTCTCCTTTTGAAGTTCCCAGATATCATTTTACAAATAGCAAAGACAATTGGGCCAATTTCTTCAGCTGAAGAGCTTCTATCAACTGTATTTGAATTTGTCTGCAACACCACTGCCAACAACAGGTCATCTATCACCAGACCTGGTGAGTATTTCAACTGGTACCCGCGCAGGATCAAAATGACAGATTTACAGTGGTGCCATTTGGGGCTGTGGTGGTGCACTTTGACCAGACTTTGTGTTTTGCTTTGTCATCAAATGCGTTCTGAGAAGCAGGACGATAAAAAGTAAAGCCTCAAGTAACTTAAAGGGGTTCAGTCTTTTAGTAAAACAGTGCGAGTCTTTGCCCTGTTGCCTGTAGTTGTCAGACGCATTGACCAGTTGATGAAGCATTTAATTCCATTACAAGATTGCATGGTTAAGCATCTCCTGGAACATTTGCAAGTGCACAAAGGGAAAAGATAAATGATTTGGATTAGGTTTTTTCTTTATTTTTACTTTTTTTGGCTTCCTTTGTAATCTAAGTGAAATTCCTTGAATAAAAAAGCCATGAGAGTAACAAGTTGTTGTGCCAAAAGATTACGCACAGTTAATCCTTTGCCAGACATGAGCTTATGTTGACTCAGCTGTTCTTCAATCTGACATTGCTGGCACTGTGTTTTGTCTGTCCAAATGGACAAAGTTTGTTATAGTCTAAATGTATTTTAGTTAGCAACCAAACATCAGTCTATTCAAATCTCTTGTGACAAATAGACCCTGTTTTCCTGTTTTCCTTATGGTAGGTACATACTTAGACTGTATTCTGTCATTCCAATAGCTATATGCTTTCTGTTATTTGAAGTTCACCCAGGGAGAACTTTAAACTGTGCCATCCTGTGGCATGTAAAACATATGTGCTGTGGGGAAGGCTTTTGAAAGAACTAAGGAGAATTTAGAAGCCAACGCTTTCGAGAGGTTTGGTACTGTCTGCTTTTAAAGCTTTGAAAATCCTCCGGTTGATTCTCTGTTTAAGAGAATATAAACCCAAGCTCCCACCAAGCCCTGAGTCTGCATGGAATTTCATCCGCCTGCATTATAGCAACTCTGAATGGTTACTGTGGTGTCCCTGGGAATGAATTTGCCCCTTACAGTGTTATATCCATATACAGAGGGAGACGGAGAATGTTTTACACAGCTGTATTTTTGCATCACCTGAACAAAACCATGGCCTCTTTTCATCAGAGGAGTCAGCGCACAATTATCATGCTCTAAAATAGCCGAATCAGGCCCACAGAGTAGCAGAGTGTTAGTCCAGCTGTATAATCACTCTTCCTTGAACAAGTAAACTATCTGATCATAAACCATGTTTCTTTAGACATGGACCACTAGATTTAAAGATTCAGCATCAGGTGTCTGAGCCTGCTGGTGTCCTTTATGATGCATTTTTAGCTCTCAGGATCACAAGAACATGAATCCTGAAAACTCCTCTAGTCAGGCCAGCCCATGGCCAGTGCAGCTGCAGAGCAGCCTTGTCTGCACTGCAGGACCAGCGTCAGCCTGCCAGGGAAGTTAATGATCTTCGTCAAAGGATAAGAGGACTCCAAGGCTGTGGAAGGTCTCTGTTCCTTGCTTCTCGTGGGCTAGCTCAGCTGGGGAGGAGTTGGAAGATAAGAACTGGAGGGATTTTTTGTGCTAGTCTAAAAAGAAACAATTCCACAGTCCAAAAGTGTATTAATGAAGTTCTGTAACCAAACGTAATTTTATTAAGTTCACAGGACTCACATGGTGATTTTAGTAAGGAATGAACTTTTATGACTGATTTCTGGATCACTGGAAAATTGGTGTATTATGAAAATAGCTCTGGAGTAACAGTGATGCTCTTCATGCTACCAACCTGATATTTTACATTTCCCACTGTCCAGTTGTGAGCTAACAGTAATAACAGTAACAATTACCAGTGTCAGAGTTTTTATATCTATACCTACATCAAAGGAAAAACAAAAATTGTGGAAAATATGAGACAAAACTCAGAAACAGTGTATCCAAGATGCTACAATAAAACAGTGGCAGTGCTGGAAATAAAATTCAAGTTGCTTGCCTCACAGCAACAAGAAGTTGCATTATATAGATAACACGTTCTGCATCAAAATAAATATGATTATATAGGAAAAGGAAGAATGAGGCAGCATCAGATACAGGAAGCAAAGCCAGGAGTCTAATTAGTATTTCCCTCTGTAATCTCGCCAACGTATCTGGTGTGTTACAAATAATAAAAGCAATGTTTTTTCCAAGAACAAAAAATATTAGGTTTTCATGACTTGGGGAAGGGAACTGCATTGAGCATGGATGGGTAGGTAGTATTTACATGAAAAAAGCTGACCTTTTGCAGCAGGGGAAAGTGAAACAAAGCAGCTTCACAAGAGAGTGGTTTGAAGGGAGAGCAGAACATCAGCTGGTACGGTAGAAGCTGAACAACATTTTCGTTTGCTCAACAGATTTAGTCTTTTCAGCGTTCTACCCACTACTGCAGCTTTCTTTGATGCAAACAAATCCCTCCTCTGCCTCCTTTCAAAGTACAAATCTACTTTGTACATCCTCACTTTAATTTACTTAGGGAAGCTTAGCTCAGACTCAGCATCTGTGAAATTCTTGCTTTTTACTGGTAATGATCATATCTGAAGACATGCAGAGATTATTTGGTTTAGATAATTATTTAATAAGGGTTTCCAAAATTAGTGACAGGAGAGAGCAGTAAGCAACAACATCAGGATTCTACTTTCTGCTTTCCATATTCAATATTAGAGATGGTCGATGCCAGCAAAGACCAGGATTCATTAAAACACACAATGGAAACTGTCTCATTTAAGCGTGCATAGGGCCAGAATCTGTCGGTAAATCAGATTTTTAAATGCAGTTCGTCTGTCCTAACAATTCTGTTGTAAGTGAATAGCCCTTTCTACTTCCTGACATTTTAACAACATGCTTGACATAAAGAACAAGCACTGCCTTTCTCTGACACATTCAGTTTCTGTCTTCACCTTGTTTAAATGTCAGGCAAGTCTTGCAAGACATACATCTCTGTCAGTGCGTTTCAGAGTAAAAGGACCTCTCCTGTCTGTTGCTTAACTCTTGAGCTGGATTCACATATGTGGTGCTTGAACATGGAGAAGTTTATTCAGCTGCAGCATTTTTTTGTGAGCAGCAATATAGCTGTATAGAGAGCTGTATTTGCATTTCATTCTTACTGAAACAAGATTCCTGATAAACAGTGTTTTTACCTCAGGATCAGCACTTACCAGGATTTTGGTTCTTTTAGGGAATTAGACACTTGAAAGATCTTGGTTACTCTTAGTATTACATACATCCAGATTTTAATGTTACTATAGTATCATATATTTCAAAAATATGTCTACTCCTATTTTCTTTTCCAGCATGAACTGCATTTGGAGGACAATATATAACCAATTTCTTGCAAATTAGGCAAATCCTATTTTTATATACAGGACATTCATTATGTGAATATTTAAAGGAATTATTTCATTGCAAGATGATTAACTTATCAATATCACATCATCTGTAGCTAATCCATAGTCTGTCAGCCTCTTAAATCTTTGTATTGCTTTGATTTCTTTTTTCAGTCTCCTTGAAGAAAACTCTTGCTATTTGACTTTTTCTTCCAGATTGCTTAGGAACCAGAGCCCCTTCTTTGGATGAAATTATTAAATTAGCAGAAGCAAATGCCTTTTGGTCAGTTCAGGAACTGAAATGCATGGATGCAGAAACATTTGACAAAAATGTGGAACTTCTTGGGACTGTGTCAGGTTTTAGCAGCTCCCAGCTTATTGTCTTGAAGGAAAAAGCCAAGCAGGTAACTATTCTGTCTGTGAAGGAAAATTAAATCCATAATTTGATTTGCTGTTATTGAACTGTGTAGTTCTAAAGCAAGTGCTGCAAGAATATCTATTGCTTATTGGAAAAATAATGCGAGTTGGTATAAGAAGATTATTGCCTGTGCTTTAGAGTCAACAGGCAAGTAGTTCTGACCTACTGGCAGCCGAACAACTTAAGTTCTTTTATTTTTCAATGCCTCTTCAGTTGCTTGCTTCTCACTTTTCTTTCAGAAAAGAAAAATCAGCAAGCCACACTGTACGCTCTTGGTTGGCCTGCTGAGAATTAAGTTCACAGTGTTAAGCTGTCTACATGTTAAATGTAGCCTACAGTGGTATAAAAGCAGACTGACTGAACGAGACTTCTCCTTAGCTGAGTAAGGCTGGTGTTGCCACCTGATTGTTACAGACAGTGCGCCGGGGACAAACCCGTTGATGGGAAATTTTAGGAATTAAAAAACACCCATGTTTTTAGTCTGTGTCTTCACTAGGTGGTTACCGGCGAGTGTTAAGAAAACAGAGCAGAGGGAAGACATCCTTCTTTGTTTGAGGAATAGGGCTGGAGTCTCTCTGCCCCTTAGCGCCCATCGCCCGCTCCGTGCAGCACTGCTGGCACCTCCCTCTCTCCTAGGACGTGCAGCGCAGTGCGCCGGCTCTGGGGCCGGGGCCAGAGCGTCAGCAAGGAGTCCAGCTCTGAGCACTGCTGCCGTGGCCAGGCGTGGGCTCCTGCAGACACGTGAGGGAGAAGTCAGCCCTCGCCCCACACCTGCAGTTATCAGTGCTGCACCCCTCCCTGGGGGTGGCCTCCTGCTCCCCCCAGCTGCCTGCGCAGCCGGAGCAGCTCTTGTGCCCTGCTCTGTCCCAAACATCCTTCTGTTGTGGCAAGGGAAAGCCTTAGGGTGCAATCCGACAAGTTGTTTTGGCTGCAGAAGAGCCAGAGGTGAAGAGGTGACCGAGCCCAGCCTGTCTGCTTGTCACCAGCCTCTGCTAGAGGTTATCTCCTATCTGCCTTCATCTCTGCATGGCTAGCTACTCCCTAATCCCGTTCTGTCAAAATGAGCCAACATTTAAAAAAAGTCCCTTTTAGGCTCCATCAGAGCATTCTGACAGAAGCAGGTTAGGAAGCATCTACAAGTACAATTAGTTGCAAGCGATACAAGCGCAGAGGGCTCTGATCTCTGGAGGGAAGCAGAAATGGGACACGGTGGGACAGGGCAGCATCTCCTTAAACCAGCAGCTGCAGCCAGAACAGTGGAGCTGACCATGACCTTTGGGTAGGTGAGACCGAAGTGTAATGTTTAGCAGTGAAGCTCAGCTTTTAAAAATCCTAAAATGCAGGCGCTTGAGGAGAAGTGGCACTAACCAGATTTCCAAAAGCAGATGCTCGCTCTGGACTTTGGTCTCTGCTGCCTTGTTGCAGTAGGACAGCAGCCCGCTGCATCAGATGAGTTCTTCTGAAGACAGCCTCCCTCTGTCAACATGGAGACGTGTGGCTAGGAAAAGGAAGAAAGTATAACCCTAGAAGAAAATAAAAATACCGCTCATCTGAGATAGTGGAAATCAAAATATTTTACAGCAGTGCAACATAATGGTATGCTTACAGAGTGATACCTGTTCTAGAGAAATTGCCAACAAGGTTAATATACTCCTATCCCAGCTATATTCGGTTAAAAGATGCACAGATCTGTAGTGCACTAAATGCAAGTATATTTTTTCTGTGTGAATATTTGTAAGAAAGATTGCTGCTAGACAAAGACTTCCTGTACAGTAATTTATAAAATTCACCATGGTGTTAACACTGAAGGCAAAGCATGAGAAATCAGATAGTACAGGCAAAGCAACCACAGTTCTTTGAAATTATGTGCATAAGATGCTCTATATTATTAACTAAAGGGCATCTTTGATTAAAGGTTTGATTAAGCCAGCTTTATTTCTCCTAAATTGATTGATACTGCATATTCCTCACGGGTCCAAACTAATTCAAAAAGTCCAGTTATCAGACTGTGTCTTAATGAAAATAAGTTTAGGTCACTTGTAAGAGGAAGGTCTCCAGGCTCAGTTATAGTAACAGATGTGCAGATCTGTAGTCTCTAGGTGAATGAGGACAACGGAGTGTTTCAGTTTTTATGTGTTGTGTTATTTATACTGTTATGTCTGAGATTTCATCTCCGTTGTTGGATAATACTATTTATGAAGCAGTTCAAATGCTTTATTTTATGACCTAGATCAGGAAATAGACATACAATTTTTTAACTGTATGTGTTTCATGTACCTCTTTAGCTAGAGAATTAGAGCTTTAAAATTGGGTAACGCTTTATACTACCTCTTTTCTTTGGAAAAGATTGAAATTTCCCAGGCTTAACCCCTTTTCCTATTTCCTTATGACATTGTAAAAGCAACATAAAGGATCATGTGGAAACTAGCTGACATAATGTAAAGTTGCTGAAGTACGTGAGCCCGTTAAAGAGAACATACCTTTTTTTTTTTTTTTTAATTTTACCTGTCTTGTTCTGGTTATTTCTTTTAGCCGAAATCCAAACTCTTTTCTCTGTGACAATCAGCCACATCCTCTCAGATGTTGACCACTGACTACCAGCTTCTATAATTTTCAACAAAATATAATTAACAGTTCTGGGCTCTGCAAATTCAACTCTTGATGGTCTTTCATTATTCCTTATTCAAGCAGATCTTTCCCTGAAATCAGAATTTTCTTAGGAGCTGGTCTGGGACAGCTTTTGAATCAGTGTAACTGTATTACACATAAAGTTAAAAGCAGTGGAACACATCAGTTTAAATACATTGGTATTGGTATAAAAGAGCCCTTCCTCCTTTGTTTCTACAGAGCTTCACAGAGTTAACTGTATCTTTACAAACACATTAAAATGAATTTTAAAAATACTCTATGTATGTACACAAACTTGAAGTCAGAACTTTGGAAATGGTCTATTTGCCTGGATTACCTGATTCTCTACTTTTGACTTCTGCTTTCCTTGTCACTGTCTGAGTCAGAATGACTGGTCACGAAGGCAATTTAAAGTCACTCCACTGCAGTGACTGCAGTTGGTGTAGAAGCCTCCATAGTTCATTTGCTGCTTTTGCTGTGGTGGCAATAGTGTGGATCTCAGCACAGACTCACTTTTTTTAGTGGCATTTGCTTCTACAGCAACACTTCCAGCAGTACCTGTGCTGACTTAACAACAAGCTCAAGCTGTACAAATTGCAATGTTTTTAGATGAACTCATCATTGCTAGTGTAGAACCTCAAATAGCTTCACAATACCTAAGCTAGCACCTATTGCGTGCAAAGAAGCATCCTTTTGGCTGATGGGGTTTATCCTTGAGTACTGGGATTTCTAAAACCAAAAGTTTTGAGAATGATGCATATGCAGGAAGATTCATAATGATCTAACAGACACTGTGTATTAATGAATTTATTCTAAAGGTTTGGGGATCACTGCCAGACTGGAAGAGTTATCATATTGTTTCTCTGGGGCGCATTGCTCTGGCACTCACTGAAAATGAAATAGAAGAGCTGGATTTACATTCTATTGACACCATTTCTGCGCTTAGTCAGCAAACAGAGTGGACCCTTACCCAGGTAAATATTTTACTGAATTTACTACTGGTGAAAGCCTCTTGATTCATGCCCTTTGGGACTGAAGTCCTGCAGTTGCCCAGGAAACAGATACAGGAATCCATCCTATTCCGTGCTGGTTTTCTTCTGCCATGATCCCAGTAAAAGTGGGCAGGTAGGTCAGCACTGGTGTCTGCTTGCCTACTGGCTTCCCTGGTGAGACGGCCAAGAGGACATCAGTGAATATTAATTGTGGTGGTGACGAGCGTATTCATGAGCACTTGCCTACTAAGAAATGGAATCAGGTCAGCAGCTCCTCTCCTACTGGCCCCTAAATAGAAACTACTGCTAGAAGCTATTAGCCCTTCCTAACTAAAACTGATCACCCAAGAGGTAGTGTGTACCCTAACGCCTGACATCTGTTACCCTAGAAGCCTAAATTATTAGCAAAATACACTATTCAGATACTACGCTCCTCTCATCTCCCTTTGCTTGAATAACTTCCAGTTTTGTCAATGGGGCTTTCATATTAAATGAAGAGAAGATTAAAAGCTTTTATTTATATATGCAACTGACAGCACATTTCTGACTTTGTGACCATACCATCACAGCTACTCAGTTGTACAGACGCTTGCATGGTGGCAGCCAGCTTTGGCAGAATGTCATGGCTTGTTCTGATGAACACTATCAGAAGGAAACAGGCAGTACTTGGGAGGATTTTACACAGTACTAGTTGGCTTTTGAGATTCCCTGCTGTTAATAAGAGTAGCTGCTTAAATGGGATTCATCTGACCTACCTTTGGGAGTCTAAAAGTTAGGCAGCTAGTTTAAGCTAGTCATTGAGGCTCCTTCTATAGAAAGAGGCACAGCATGCTTGATAGACGCTAATCTTGGCGTAAATCAGGATTTCACAGAAGATGCGTGTTTCTTTCACTGACTTTAGAGGATCCCTTGGTGACAGGCCAAAGCTAGACCCGTAGTTTAGGATGAATGCCATCCTAAGTGACTTAGGCTTGCAAAGGTATTTTGGCACCTACATCCTATTCACATCTGTATCTTAATCCTAAACACAGGTCACCACCTATGTGTGACACTTCAATAGGACAAGCTGACCTAAAAATTTCACATTGATCACCCAGAGGAATTGCATGTTCTCATGGCTGTTGAATTGAATAGGGCAGTTCTGCTCGGCACTTCAGTGCCCGTGTCTGCTGGTGAAGTGTTCACTTGTGATGCCCCGTAAGAGGTGCAGAATGTTTCAGCTGCCTCGCGCTTGGGAAGTGGTTGCATTAGTGTCCTGTTTGAGTGTCACACAGAGGAGGCAATGGCAAAACTCCAACTAATTTCACTAGGGGAGGCTCAGGATTATATATAGTCTGCTTGTAACACTCCATAACTTCTGGTAGCGTTGGAGCTTCTGGTAATAAAACCTTCAATTATATGTACTCTGTTATTGTATCATATCTTATTGCTTTTGCAGGCAAGATCTATATTACAAGGTTTTCTAGAAGACTCTGGCCATACGATCAGTACACTAAGAAGCTTTGATTTAGTTGGATTAGGAGCTATTCTCTGTGCTCTGAATTCCACAGAAATCATGTCCGTAAGGAGTGCTGAATTCAGGTACCACATTTGATAATTAATTAAATATTTATCAGTATCTCTATTGATAGAATTCATTGTGCAATTTGTTTTCCTTCAGGATTTCCAGAGCCTAAAGGACTCTTTTAACACTTTAAATGCTTTTAGAAAACACTTTAGATGCTTTAACAATAAGTGTCATGGAAGGCATATAGTCGTTGTTTAAAATAGATTCTGTTGCGGCTTTCCTCTGCTATTTATATCTCAAGTATTGCATTGAGAAGCCTGGGCTTTTGCTCAAAGCATTCAACATTTGTATGCAATTTGTGTGCATATATTTTAACTTGAAAATAGGTTTACAGTCTTGTTACACCAGACTAAGTACATTCCAGGAATATTTAACATTGGGTGCAATTGCAGCACATAGTGGTAACCTTGTTGCCTTTGCAGTGCTGCTGCTGCAAGAATTGGCTTGTTGTTCTGTAGCACTCCTGTCCTAAAGCAGTTTAAGAAGATGGCAGAATCCGTGTTTGGAATTGCTACCAGCTGGAACAGCTCTATCCTACAGGAGATTGGTACTATAGCAGGTAACGAAACTCTGGCTCCAGATGGTGTTAGTTCTGAAGCGTCGTTATTAAGCCTTAAGAGACAGGGCAATGCATTCTTCTAGACTGGCAAAACACATCTCTTCCAGAGAGGAGTCACCTTCAGGGATGGACGTGGAGCAGTTTCATTAGCACTCGGGGAAGCTGTGATAATCTTCATAAGGTCCTCTGAAGCTGCTAGGTCTGACTTGGGGGGGGGCAACCCAAAGTGATTTGGTGTTTAAAAGGGTTAACTAAACCAAGGAGGGCAAAAGCAACCAGGATTTCAGACCCACTCTTTTTATTAGGTTATTCTAGCCTTTCAATCTCATGAATCTGTGATTTTACTTAAAATGAGGTAGCTTTTAATTTTGTTTTGCAAAGAATAGTACTGAAAAGTTCAATTGTATTAGATTTGCAGCATTAAATAGTATTTTTCATAAAATAGAGGTATAATTCACTAAACTGTGAATTGTACTTAATCTGTGAACTCACTATTTGTGAACTGTGTTGCCACAAGGGTGGCTAGATCAGGTCAGAGCAATGCTCTAGCCGGGTGAGTATCCTGCCTCCAACTGTGGAAAAAATGGGCTATCTAGGAAAGAGTGAAAGAACCAGGTTAGCCTGCAGTGCTGCTTCTCCAGAATACTCTCACAGCCTCAGACACTCCCGAGCCAGAGGTCACACAGGATTTGTTGTTCATGGATTTTTTTCCTGTAATTCTGTTTAATTGCACATTGAACCTATATAAATTTTAGCATCCCCAATGCCTGCAGCAATGATTCCACACTGTAAATGTTTAATGGATGAAGTACCTCCCATTATGTGTTTTGAAAGCCTTCCAATAATTTCACTAAACGCTCCCTAAATCTTGTATTGGAAGAGACTGTGAAAAGGCATTCCCTAATAATGCTGCTGTATGACTTTACGGATTTTTATCATATCTCCCCTCAATTGTCTCCTCTCCATGCCAAAGAGTTGTAGTTTATCTAGTGGTCCCTTAGGTGCAAGGCATTCCATATCAAGGGTTAACTCCGGGTGGTTTGTAATGTTTGAATATAATGAAAGAAAACTAAACAAAATGAAAAAAGAACCACTGTTTCTTTTTAAAACATACTGGAGAAAAACAATTATTAGGTATTTTCTGTAAGTATTTAAAAATTCATATTAGTCTAAAAATACACCTAATAAAAATAATACTAACTGAGTTTTGTTCCGGTTGTGTTTTTGTAGGTGGTTTGAATGAGGATGAATTAAAAGCTTTTGATAAAAACTTGATGCCATATTTCCAGCCAGAAGCAATAAGACACATACCTGCTGAAATTTTCCAAGTAAGAGCTTGGTTACTGAAGAAGTAGCCAAATTTCTATCATTTCTGCTCTTGTATAAATAAACTACAGCACTGATATATGCTTTGGTTTTGGGTTTCAGCAAGAATTTTTCTATCGTGTATTAAGTGAGAGGCAGTCAAGGATTTGAAACATTAAGTTTCAACTGTATCGTCTGTATTTGTGATGTTAACAAGCATTATTTATTCTTCAGAATGCATTTCAAGGAAAAAAGACTATGAATTAGTTTAGAAATGCAATTCAAAGATTCAGGGTTAGAAAGCATGGAAGGGGGGTCTCTTTCTTCTGACACCATATTCAGATCTGAGTTTTCTTCTCTGTTTATTAACGTTTTCATGGATGCTATCATAGCTGCAAATTTTTGTGTTGATTATGCAAGAGTTTTTGTTACCCTAAAATCTGGCAACATTCTCCTGAGTTAGCTCTGAAAAACAGATTGTACAAGCAGATACAGATCTGAAAGGAATTAAATCTAATTACACCAGTTCTGAATGTGGACCAGAAACTACAAGCTGGATTTTGAGATCATTGCCCCGGACTTTATTTGACTTGGTGTCAAGATTAATATTCTGTCTAGGCTGGTCTCTTTCAGATGCTCAGGCAGCAGCGTTCGTATGGACAGATGAGCTAAACAGATAGTTAACTGTGTCAGCTTCCATAAAAGAGAAAAACTTCTTGCACACTTACTGTTCTGCACAGTACCACTGACAGTTTAGATAAGCCTGAAACATCTCTATGTCAAACTATTTCTCTGGAAAACAGGCAAAGCTGAAGGTCTATGGAAAAGAATTCCTTTCAAATAGCATAAATTTGTGTTAATAAGAATTGTAATGATATTACAAAATGTACTTTAAAATAACAGGGCACCTTCCCAGAAGAGTTTCCTGTACTTGAAGGACTGAAAGCAGATTCTGTTTTTACACAGGTTTTGTATAAATTTATTTTAGGGCTGTGTACATTATTCAGACTATGATTTATGAGAAAATGCATTGTATTATGGACCTTATTTTAGTTAAAAAGTGGCTCACTTCAAAATTCTGGACTGTCTGACAGGCATTTATATGAGATTTAAAAGAGCACACCATTCGCTAGACAATCAAAAATTGGGAAGGGTTTGCTCCATCATGTGACATACTTGGAATGGGAATACAGTCTTTATAAAGTAGCACCTGGATGCAGAATTGTTGCAACAAGAAGGCTTGTTATATAGGGGAGCTAAAATTCCTGTGACTGCAGAATGTTAACGATAAAAAAGCAATCTAGTGTGCCCCATAGATGCAGATTTTACAAATTGGTTAATTGCTGTGTGATATAAGATAATTTTTGTAAGATTATGATTACCATGTTCCATTTTAAACACAAGATTTAATATGACTGAACTTGGAAGATTTTCAGTCTAAAAAAGAAAATTGAATAATGAGATTAGAGCATGTCTTTTCATCTCACTGTCCTACCGATAACTCTAATCAGAGGTCAAGCATAGGTTCAAGTGAGGTAGCTTGGGAGCAGATGTAGGAGGAAATAAATGAAAGCATAGGAAGATGCACACTGCCATCAGCCTTTGAGTAAATCAGAAAACAAATGGTTGGAAAATTAAATTCCAGTAATATATTGAAGCACTGTCAAATACAGTGTTAGCATATAAAGGTGCTCAAGCTGTCTGAGCCAAGCAGCACAGAGGAGGGTAGTTGAGGGTTCAGTGAAGTAAATGAATGCACAGGTTTGTTAAGCTCTCTTGAGCTCTTGTGTAGCAATGCAACGTTGAAGGCCACTTCTCCTCATTCCAAATGCAAGGCAGTGCTGACTTCCGATTCCCTACCTGCATTACATAACTGACAGCCTAAACCCTTTGTTCTGGCTTTCGTTCCTCCCAGGCATTGTCCCCAGAACAAATAGCAAACCTGGGCCCTGAAAATGCCGCCAGGGTTACCAAATCACAGCGTGAGCGTCTGAGCCCCTCGCAGCTCCAGAGTCTTCAGCTGGCACTGGACGGTGCCAGGACAAGTGCCCAAGAGACGCACAGCAGCGCAAGCACCACCCTGGGGGCACAAACCCCAGCTTCGAGCGGTGAGTAGAGTCGCTCCCCCCTCCTCTTTAGAGGGGGAGGACACTCACATCAATGGGGTGAGCGGTCTCTCAGCAGCCACCAGGATCAGACCCTTATTTTGGAGGTGGGTTACAGTGAACATTCTAATCAACATGTTTTAACTCAAGTGCCTCAAATCATGCATCTGACCAAGAAGAACAGCAAGGATTTTGTTGGATTTATCCACAGCAAGAGATAATGGAGGAAGATTGTCAGCTGGCAATAGCAGCTATATGCTGCTAGTATAACATCACACTGTGCTAAATACTAGCTTGTATAAAATGCAGTCAAAAACATTTCTCCTTCCTTCCTTCCTTCCTTCCCTCCCTCCCATATTTTCTACCTAAATAATTTAAAGCAGGACTGTCCATCTCTGGACCGTCAGGTCACAACCTTTATCTGCAGTAGATCCTAGTTTGTAGAGCTGTGAGTGGGAAAGGAGGTAGCACTGCGGTGGATTAGCATCTTTATCCAGATCAGATTTAGGGCCATTTCAACAGTTTTTCCTGCTGTTCCCATCCTGTTTGGAATGACAGCCCATTAATAGCTAGGCTTCGGTGGTTTAACTTATTACTTTTCCGTATTGTAAGTCATATTAGCAAGTTATACTGGCAAGTATGTTAATGGATGTTTTACAGTTAGTGATAGCTCACACATAGTCAAGCCAATGTTGAGGAATTAGCTGTATCAGACAGCAAATACTGTTTCTTCCACTGCCACCTTCCTCCCTCCAGCCTTCCAATGAGAGAAAAACTGTCAAAGAAATGAGAGGGATGTTGAGATGCTAAAATAGGAGTAAGGGGGACTAAATTGCTATGTTGCACTTGCTGGAATTAGGACAGACCTTCCTGGAAGCAACTGAAAAGTACTCTCAGACCAGGTCCCTCGCCCCCATCTCCCTCTGGAGATGCCAAAGGGAGGAGCTCTCTGTGTAAAGATCACCTGAGTTCCTCAGCTTCTCATTCGCGATTCCTGTCTCAGTGGTGTCGTGAATACTTTCCCTTTGAATTGCTTCTCTCTGGAGCTGTAGGTGTTGGAAGTGACTGTTCTGGATGGTGTAATCTTCTGAGCAGCTGCATATAGTTAGAAAAATCCAAATGTTGGAATTTGCTACACCCCTATCTGGGATGCCTTTGCCTCTCTGTTGGGGGGGGGGAAGGTGGCTTAAATAAGACAGCATTAGATTGAACTGTATCATGGCAATAAGAGTAATGCTTTCTGCTTTTCAGGTGCTCCCCGTTTGAATAGCTTCAGCATCTGGTTGTGTGCTGTGTTTATGCTTCCCCTGCCCTTCTGAATCCATAATTAAGCCTATGGTAAGTTACATTTTCGATAAGTGGTATCTTTATAACAGAAACACAGCTCATCTGTGACAGTGGTTGTTTAGCAGTAACAAGATAGGGTGAAGGACTGCAAGAGAGACCCCCTCCTTGCTTTGAGTACAGAGATAACAATTTCTGAGTAACATTTCTGTATTACAGCAGTGCCTTGTACCTCTCTCAGACATAGACTACCTTAGAATCTAATCAAGGGGAAAGCATTTTATGTTATCTTTACTGTAAGGGCAACCTTAACAAAATGTGTATTTAAAGTTCTATGTAACACCAATCAACTACAGTGTTGTTATTTGAGGCATGTTGTTGGTATTAACCTGTATTTTGCCTGTTCCAGTATATTGACAAGATTTTATTCCACAATTGCTTTGATAACTTCCAATTAAATGAATGTTGTCATTAACTTTCAATGTATTTTACCATTTTGGCAGGATCAAATTTAACCAGAGCACTGGTGGACTTAAGTTACAAACTCTACCAGTTAAGCAAACTAAATGCTCTAGTATTCTACTTACTGTTATAGACTGCAACCCAAGGTATGTCCAAAGATTTGATATTTTTCTTTGCTTGCTTTTCAGCACCCCGGAGCTCACAAAGGTGGTGATAGAACCAAAGAGTTGCAGCTCAGCACGATTAGTAGAATCAAGAGGCTCTGAGTTGCCTGAGGGCAAAGTGGTTAATTTCTTAAAAGCAGCACCTTCATCTGGCATCATGATGTGAAGTATACCCGCTCTCTGCCTTTACCATTAACACAGCATTCCTCCAAATATTTCAGAACAAACAAAACTGGAATTGGCTTATGTGTCTCATGAGAAAACCACTGAAAGATATACTTATGTGTTAGGTGCCTGAATGACTTAGGGGACAGCTAGCAGGTGATTGTTATTCAGAACCTGATGTATTGTATCCAGTTCTTTTTTTATGTAGGCTAATTTGGTCACACTATTGTATCCATCTGTTGGGGGCTTTTTTCTTATACTTTGAGTATACATTCCTCAGGGCAGGGGCCAGCTTTTTGTGTGTCTTCATAGAGACCATACTAAAAGTTACTGCTGTTGCAATAAAATAATTTCATCTCTGGGTTGCTGGTCTAAATCCTGCTCAGATAAGAAGAGATCGTATGTTCTTATAATTTAAGTGCCTGTGTGAAATGTAATTCCCAATGGCTGTATGTATACAACACAGAGCTGTCAACACCGAGAGCACTGGCAATCCTGTTAGCATTGCAAGCGACAAAATGCACCGTGGAAACCTGCCTATCTTCATCATGAGGCAGTCCCTCCTTCACTTCAGGCAGGGTTGAAGCATACAGCTGGGAGTAGTATGAGCAAACTGTTCACTGGACTACAGATGTTACTAGGACTATCCATACAGCATTCTCCACAAGCTCAAAATCAATAATTAACTACCTATAATTATAAACCACAAATATTTGCATGTGTTCTATCAACATATGGCTTATATGTCCAGTGTTTTTCATGTCAGGCTCCAGTATTTTAAACAATGGAAAAAACAGATACATTAAAAATCCTTTGCATCTGAACATACATTTTGCTGTTGGTCAACATAGTTTTATGCAAGAACTCATGGTACAGTTTTCCATCTTGCCATTGCAAAAGTCTTTTTCTTTCCTGGATTAAAAAAAGACAATGCATAGACTTAAAAGTTTAGCTGTTCCTTTTACGGCTGTACTATAATAAATGTCTTTCAAACTTGTATTCATATTCCTTTATGACAAACATCAGATCTAGCTTCTCAGCACTGAAAGCAGAATTGAAATTTTGCTACAGGTGAGGAAGGGATAGGAGTGGAGCTGGGATGGAGAGCTGGAGGGAAAAGCCTGGAGAAGCAGCCTTGCTGCTGGTGCTGCTGCTGGTGCTGCTGCTGGGGAAGGGTGAATATTAGTTGTTACTGCTCTTGGGAATAACAGCTCCCACCACAGTCCCATATACTCTGTAATTCCTCCTGCAGCAGGAGCCAGCCTGATTTCCAGGGCCCTGTTATTGGCAAAGTGGGCAATGAGGGCAGGGCCACTTTGCACCTGGTCCTGCTCCCTCTTCCCCTTGAGCAGTCTGCTCTAGCCACTGCCTTTGCCTATAACTAGCCCTGGCAAATGTGACATGATGTTACATACAGTATTACATGTTTCGGTTCTGCATTTTATGAGCAAAGAGCTACTGCTATTGCTGCAAATTGTCTTGTACCTTTTTCTCTAGTGCAGAAAGGAAGATACCAGCTTTTTCCCATTGAGTTCCCTTTCTGCATATAAACAGTAAATTGTGGCATTTATTTAAATATACAAAAAAAATCTTGTTTTATCAATCCCAGCAAATACATGCAAATACCCACTAAAACTTGAAATATTTCAATGGTTCGAGTATATTATAAAGTCATCTGTTTTCTTACATTAAAATCTCCTGCCTCATTTAGATGTGAAAGTACTAAAAGGTTGTTTGATTTCCAGAAATTACCTGACTTGAATTCTGCATGCACTTCAGTCAAGATGCAGGAGAATATTTTCACAGTCAAGAAAACAGCGTTTCCAGTTCAGCTGTTAAACTCAGATATGTGACTTAGCTATACCGAGCACTTCAAATATCTGTATGAGTTGAAAATGCTCTTCTTCTGTCAATGTACCTGGGAGTAAATCAGTTTGCAATTATGTGAGTCAGAGTTTAGCTTTTAATTGGAGCAGGAGTGAGATCTTGGTTTCATACCATCTGTGCCATAATTTCTTTCAAGTGCAAGTGCTTTTAAATTGTTCAACTCCTTGATTATTTATTTATTTTATTAGATTAGTAATTATGTTAATGTCTTCGGTATTGCATTTACATTTGGTCATACACATATCTATTTCTTATAAGGGTAATGAAGGAAAAGTAGATGTGGAGCACCCATTTAATGTTGTGCTTACTGGATGGTAAGCACGTACTTAGGGTGAGATTACAAGTCCTATTTAGTTTGTAAGATGGTATGAGCATCTTGGCAAGTATTGTGGAAATGCAATTTTGCTTTTGCCAATGTACTTCTTTTAGAGGTCGCTGCTGGAAATGCCTGTTCTGCAAAAACTGGAGTTCAAGAGATTCCTGCTTCAAAACTCTTGAAACTGAGTTTCTGTCTTCAGAATAGATAGGGAGGGAAGAAGGGGATGGAGAGTGCTAGTAACATGCACGGTGTGTAATCTGCTCTCCGTTCACAGTTTGGCATACTTCCATTGCTAAGAAGAAACTGAAACATGAATAGTGCACTTTACTTTTTACTCCTGGGTGCAAAACACAGAATAACTAGATGCAGGCATCCATGCCATATGGTACTGCTAGTCAGAAGGATCTCTAACCTGTACATATGTATATTATATACATAATGCGCATGATTACTTTCACTGGAACGTGTTCATGGGCAAGACATCTCACAGTCCCTCTCTTTTCACACCATCAGGATTTTGAGGAAGAATATGCTACAGAAAAAAGTTGTATAAAGATCTCTTTGATCCTTAAAGAAATGCTTCTGTTTGTTTTAGGTGTGGGTAAGGTTTGTTAAACCAGCCTTAATTTTCCTATATTCTCTTAGTTCTGTCATTTATATTTTAAGAATGGCAAAACAATCAGACTCTAATACAGAAATCTGCTGTTAAATAGATGTCATGACAGTCTCATTTTCTTACCTGCACATTGTGAGAATTGCAGCTCTGCTCTCCACTTGCGACTACTCTGATGACTGCTGGGCACTGCAGGACATCCGGCGGGATATACCTCCGGCTGCGGTATGGATGTAACCCTGGTGTAGGCCAAGCTCTTCTGGGGTGCTGTGAATCAAGTGACAGATGGCAGTGTCCGGCAGTATGTAAGTGGGGTATCTAATTTAATTCATTTGACAAGATGTAGAAGGATTCTTAAGAGATTAACAGACAGAAAGAAATACTTTGTTGTCTTATTATTACAGTGCCTGCCACTTTTATATTCAGAATCATGTATGAAAAAGAAAAAAGGGCTACAACCCCTGTATCAGTGATGGAGAAAATATCAGCACCTGGTACTGAGGAAATCTCACATGGGAGTCTGGCATCTTTAAATCCCTGAAGATAAGAAAGCAGCTCCCCATGCACAGTGTCAGAAGAGTGTCCCCGTAGCACTGGCGCTATGGCTGTTGTCAGTTTTCATACAGTATGTGGTACGTTTGGCTCCTAGTGATCTCAATCTGTCACATCAGAGCTAACCGACTCTTATCTGTGTAATGCTCTAAAGATACAGCTTTTTAAAAAATCTTTAATGACATCCTCCTTTAATTTTAAAGTTAAGAATCCCTTTTCTGCCTCTGTATAATCTGTTCAAATACTCCAGAGGCAATTATGTACTGCATTATGGCAGATTTAGCTTATTGCTTGACTGCTGCACCTGTCTTTTAGGACCATCGCCACCTGATTTGTCTTCCCATAACGCAGCCAACTAGATTGCAGTCCTATCACATTAGACCAGAGCCTTATTAAGAATTTCCATTCTGTCTGCCCACACCGACGCAGCATCCCCATGCGGATCACGAGGCATGCCTTCCAGGTGTGCCAGCCAAAGACAGGGTCCCGGAGTTACAGAGGGGTTTGGCTGACTCAAAGGACACTCATCTGGCAACTCATAAATAAGCAAGGAGTCAAACAGTTAACTGGAATGAGTCACATTAGTAAGTAATTCCATAACATCGATCATGGTGAATTTGCTGGTATTCTGGCTTTTAGTGCATCGTGGTGGTTACAGACACTGCATTCTTAGGAGTGCGCACATACCAATTACAGCAGGTCAGTCGAGAAGCAGTAGCTTGTTAAACTGTGGTAGCTCATTCCCTTGTGATAAGTCATCATTATCTTTAGAGAGAAATAGGAATCAAATTTCAAAGAATCTCGTCCATTTTTTAGAAAAGCTGATATTCCAGGATGATGTGCAACTTCAAGCAATGTGATCTATCTCAGTGAAAATGTTTTTGATAAATGATGGGGTTTTTTAGCACAATCAGTAGATACATGGGCCTACCATCTCAGGGGAACTAAGAATTTTATTTCACTCCCTTATATTTCTGACTGGTAAAACACTCACTCCCATGCCATATTCTGTGGCACAACCTTGTGGATTGCTTACTTCTCCATTCTGTTTAGGTCAGAGCTCTGTCTTCCCTTTCCAGTAAGGCACGAAGGAAACTGGACAGAAAAGTCTGCAAAGAATAAACACAAGCTCCTCATGTAAGCTACATTGCTCTTATCAGCACCCCAATTCATACTCGGAACGTTTGAAATCTTTCCGCAGAAATACTGAGCTGTTTTGCAAATTGCTCTACCGCCTGCTCTAAAACATGCAGCAAATCAACAAACTCTGCAGAGAACAAACAAAGTGCGTGGGCCAGCCAAGGACGCAGAACTTCTTATTTTGGTCAAGTGTCCGGTCCATTATGAAATTATCTTTCAGTATCTGTCTACTCAGTCCCTAAACAGAGAAATTATGAGACTGTCTCAGACACCACAGTTGACCTCAGCTAGTATCAGGGTAGTAGCAGTTTTGTAGCATACGATATCTTTGTCAAATTAACATCTGGTTCTTTAATGGTACCCAGAAGTATATAGTCTGGAAACGTGTTATATTTTGTCTTTGACAACTATGCTAAGAGTAGCAAGCGGCCAGCGGCCATCTGTCTCTTCCTGCCCCTGGCTGTTCAGCATCAGTGTGTTTTTCCAATCTGGATTAGTAAAAGGATTTTCTTGCCCTCATGATGCAGGAACGCAAGGCATGTTCAGAGCTTACAATCAAAATATCTGTACATTGCAGTATGAAATGGAGGAATTGTGATTGCTGGATTTCTTGCTTTGGAGGCAATAGTGTAATATTTATCTTGTAATGTTTTAACTGGTATTAATTAGCCTTACAAATATTTAATGGCATTTCACCATATCTGAAAGCTTCCTTTTTAGGGAGGAGAAAAGAAGAGAGGGCAGGGGTGAATTGCTAGAGGAGAAATCTAAAAATAGTGGGAAATTTCAATCTGTCACAAATACAGCAGGGTAGTTTTTTCTGATATTATTTTACCCAAGAACTTTTAACCGCGGTATAGAACTGTATTGATTTATCAAAGACTAGGCATTGCTACAGTTAAAATCATGTTGGTTTAATGCACAAGCTAAAGCAGTTCCAGGTTATCCATAACTGCGGCCTCATATGTTTCAATATTTAATCAGATGTCAGAAAATAACTTGGATTACAAACAAGCTCTGACTATATCCTGCAGGAACGGAGAAAAGGGTTGACAGAGAAGCGATGTCAGCTCCTTGCCTTTAATACATCTATTAGACTAGCTTCCAGTTATGCACATCTGTCAGTATTTTTATTAGGTACTTCTATTTCAGTGCCCATCCTTTTAGAATTGTTTACAGCTAACACTCTAAATGTACATATCTCAATCAAATTTGTGTCAAGCAGCTAATCTGGCTAGGTCAGCCAGTGCTCCAAGACATAACTGTACTTTCTAAACTTTATTGTTACACTTGTATATAGTGATGGAAGTGCCATAGCATTGCAATCACAGTGCTTGTATTTAGTTAGTTGCACTCTTCCCATGGTTGCAGTCTGTATCGTGGGCCTGACAAGGTCTGTCAAATGCTTGTAGTCTTCAGTACGGATTCTCCAGGTACCAGATCTGGGTACCTAACGTGTCCTGCATCCTCAAGTAGGCAATTTACTGATAACTACCTGAATCATTATTTGATGATGTCTGAAGTTACTCAATATCTGTTTAGAATAACTAATCAACTAGAGTCCAAATCTATTTCACTTTTCAAACATAATATAAAGCCTCTTTTCTTAGGCCGTTATAAGAAGAGTAAGATGAGACATATTATGGGACTTGTCTAGCAGCTGTATTGCTGGACTTGCAAATGAAGTGATTAAAGAGGATAGGTTTTGATACCTGATCTCTGAAAATAAGTAAATGTCTTCCTATCACACCATGGGTACTTGTTAAAAAAAAGATAAGCTCAATAAAGTGCTAATTAATTCTCTTTAGTTTAGTTAGCCCTTTAAAGATTTCAGTGTTTATGCTATATTTTAAATAAGAAAATGAAAGACTGCAGTTAGGATCTTTTCATAAATTTTCAAGTAATATAAAAAATTCACCTGCAGGAAAATTTCTATGGACCAACATGGTAAGCCTTCTGTAAGCGACACGTCAGCTTTCTGTAATAATAATTAAGTCCTTATGCAGTTTTCTCAGAGTGGATGTACTAATGTAAAACGAGAATTTTTTTAAGAAATAATTTAGTCTTTCTGAGATGCTAAAAAAAAAAGCGAAGCACTACTAACTTGTTTCCTATTTTTCAACAGTTATTGGGAATCACATTTATATGGGGAAATTCCTAGATTTGTTACTGTCCTTTCAACTTTTTTTTTTTTTTTTTAGAGAACACTGGAGAGTTACTAGAGGTGTACTGCTTAAGAGTAGATGCCTCTTTGAACTGGTTACAGGACAGCTATCGTGGTGATAATGCCCTCCTTCAGATTTAGGGATTCATAACTTCAGAGATACAGCATGCTAGCTTGCAAAACCTTGTTGTTGCAAGTAAGAATCACTATTTTTTTCTTGAGAGAGATATATGCGTGTTTTTGTATATGCTCTTGGGCTATTAAGCAAGAATCAAATCAATAGCTTATTTTCACAAAACATGAAAATACCTGTTAAATATCAATTGCCCAAATGTCTGATACCAACATTACATGGCAAATTCTCTCTTTCCTGAGAAACTAAATAACTCCAGACAGTGTGGCCAGAGTGCTAGGGAATATACTTCCAAGTACCTTACTGTATTCCAAAAGCATTCATTCTGGAGTACTTAGCAACTTTGGTTTGTTCTGCTGACATGTCTTAACATTGTGAAGACAGGAAATGCTGCTGGAGCGTAACCAGCACAGGAACTAGCCCTGGATGCACAGGTTTGTTCTCTGCTTACTGTAACTTAAAAATCTGAAATCTAGTTCCTATGCAGACTCTGATGAGTTCTAATATGCACCAGCCCTTGAAGATGGACACAGGGATTTTAGGAAGGATTTTGTGTCCTAATGTTTAATTTTACTGTTGTTTGCTTCACTCCCCCCTACACTTTGTCTTTTACAGAAAGTGAATTTAAACCCAAAGGTTTAATTCTGCAGTTTTCCAGACCGGGATTACAGCTACACCTCACGACCAGTCACAGCACACATACTGAACGGTCACAAGTCCCTACTAGTAAATAAAGGGCAATTCCGAAACTATCTGCGACAACCATTAAGAAAATAATTTTCCTCAGGAATAGCGATGCTCAGGTAGGCAGCTAACACCACCGCGGATCATCGCCCGGGGCCTGGTGTTTGCGGGGCGCGGGCAGGGGCAGGGTCGCCCCCCCCCGGCCCCCCTCCGCCCGCGGGGCCCCGCCCGGCCTCTCGGGCGGCGCTGCCCTCCAGAAGGGGCCCCGAAGGGCTACGGCGCCGAGCAGCGCCAGCTCCTGGCGGCGGCGCCGCGGCGGCCCGGCCCGGCTCCCCTCGCAGCCCCCGGGCGGGCGAAGTTCGCCCCCCCCCCCGCCTCGGGGCTAACGGTCGCGGCGGGAGCGCGAGCGGCCGGGCCGCGCCCATCAGGGGGCCGCGGCGGGAGCGCGGGGCGGCCGCGGCGGCCGCGGCGGCCGAGGGGGCGGGGCCGGCCCCCTCCCGCTTCCCAGGGTGCACCGGGCGCGGTGGCTGTCTGGCCACGTCCCCGGGCCACGTCGCTCGGTGCCCGCTGAGCTTTCGCCATCTTCGCTCCCCGGCTCCGGGCTGCGCTGCCGCCTCTGCCGCCGCCATGAACATCTTCCGCCTCACCGGGGACTTGTCCCACCTGGCGGCCATCATCATCCTGCTGCTCAAGATCTGGAAGAGCCGCTCCTGCGCTGGTGCGTGCGGAGGGCCGGCGGGCGGGAGAGCGGCCGTAGCGGCGGGACCGGCGAGGCGGCTCGGGGCTGCCGGCGGCTGAGGGGGGCCGCGCTGGGGGCCGCTCCCCTGCCCCCCCCCCCGAGGCGGGGGCGCCGGGCTCGCCTCGGCTGCCCGGTAGGGGCCGTTTCTTCCCCGAGGGGAGGGTCAGGTGGGGGTGGGGGGCAGCGGGGGGTCCCGCCCGCCCCCCTCGCCCGGGAGGCGGCTGTGGTAAACGGCCGTGGGGGGGGGGGGGGTTAGTCCTGTCTGAGGCGCCCCTAAAGCCCCCTGGGCCGGAGGGCAGGCTGCCGCGCAGGCCCGGCCCCGGGCAGGTGGAAGAGGGGCCATTGCTCCCCCAGCACGGGGGAGAGGGGGCTCCGCGGCCATCCGAGCCCGCCCCGCTTCGGCCCCCTCCGCAGCCGGAGCGTGGGGAGGCGGGTGGGCTGCAGGGGCCCTCGTGGGAGCTGCGTTTCTGCGAAAGGCTTGGCGCTTGTGATTATTTGCACTTTAATCCCCACGAATGGCCACTTTCGCCGTCCCCCGGGCGGGTAGTTCGTTCCTTATGTAACTGCTCGGCCGCAAGCGAATGAATGGGGAGGCCGTTTCGGAGGAGGGGAGGGAGGGAGGAATGCGTCTCCCGCAGGGCGGGCAGCCTCCCTTCCCCGCTCCCGGCGGCGGGCGGCTGCTACCGGAGAGGAAACCGGGCTTATTTTCTCGCCTTTTTTTTTTTTTTTTGACAGTGCACAATATACTGTCTGCTTGTTTACTTAGCAGCTTTAGACCCCGATGTGTGAAAGCTAATTTTGGTGCAACGTTTAGAGTAGCTGACTTGCAGTTTGCAGATCCTGAAGTTTCTTTCGCTCCCTTCCTTTTCCTCGACACGTTGGTATGCATTCACGGCAAACAAATGCACTCTCTTCTGCTTCCTCTCCTCCCTGCGGTAGGAACTAAACTGTGATTCATGCCGTTTTTAAGGGTTCTGGAGTGTTTTCCTATCTGTACGAGCAACTGCAGTAGAAAGCTGGAAGAGGCTGCCTGTTTGCAGGCTGGAGTGAACAGGCTTTTAGTAGGGATCCCTGGCCTGGTCTGACGTGGCAGCGGGAAGGTGTGGCGGGGAGGGAGCTGGGTCCCGGCCGCCCTCCAGGCCCGGCTCCCGCGGCCCGCTCCTCCGCCGCAGGTCCTCTCAGCGCCGGTGGGAAATGCTGCTGCTTTCTCCTGTGCTTTGTATGCGCTTGCTTTAATTTCAAGCGATGTAATCTGCTTTTTCACTTCTAATGTACAGTATGGTGGTTGGAGGGAATCACTTTGGAAGCAAGCAGTTCTTGTAACAGCAACATAGTCGATTATTTCAGAAAACTTTAAAAAAAAAATTGTAATTTAAAATGGGCATTTTGGTGCTCCATATTATACGGATCAGGCCGACAACCCTGGAAATACTATATTTTGTTGTGGACTGGCGTTTGACTGAGAGTTTGACTTTGACTCTTCGTGAGCATCTCCTCGTGAGCATCTCCCTCATTAATAAGAGTGATTATTTCTGAAACCATAGTTTGCTATGTGTTGGCATGAAATACTGCTGAAATACCAAGTTTACAAAGTTGAACAGATGTGTGTGTAAAGTCTTCAATTAAGAGTGTAAGTGAGGAATTAGTTTAAACTGCACCCTGAAAAGACTAAGAATGGGGAGATGAGATTTCAGCTACAGGTAAGAGAAGATGCAAATTCTGTGTGTTTTCCTATCAAGTCACCTTTTTCTGATCATTTGATAGTGCAAAAAAAATCATAGTAAACAATCAGCTTTGGTTGAGAACCATGCTTACTGTATATGCATTTTTTAACTTTATAAAAGATTTCAAGTAAATTACTCCACAATTCAAATACAGTGACAGTTAAGGACTATTGTTTCTGAGGTTATGAAGCCCAAGAAGCTCCTTCCCAATGATCTTTCCTGGCTCAAGCTCTGGTGGATCAGGAATTCTGTGTAGATCTGTCAGGAGGGGCTTGTTCTAGAACTCCTTCATGGAGTTCTGTCCTCTTCCACCTTACCTGAGAAATGCCGTCAAGATTGCAAGCAACAGAAGAGTTAATGATCTGAGAAATAAACATTTCTTCCTGTCTAAAGAAAGAAAATGAGAAATTCTCCTGCAAGGTTAAAATTTGTAGTGGGGTTTTAGTCAGGAGATTCCCAGGTGACCTTTGTACATGAGGTTATTTACATAGTTTAGTGCAACATAACAACGTAACCCAGTCCCATCTTTCCAGGTAAAAAGTGATCTGATGTTCTTTTCCCTAAGTCATATAAGACTGAGGCTCTGTTATTAGAGACTTACTTGTAAGAAAGAAGAATCATGCCAATCGCCATCTTTAGTACTGCTCTTTCCAACACAGGGAAGTAAATATTACATAGGGCCCACAACCCTTCCCATTACCAAATTGGCCAGCTTCTGCTAAAACACAAACATGTATGCGCGTGCTCTTTCAGTGGAAAATGTCGTCTTCGTTCATTTTCCTGGGCAAAAAACTGAGATAGGATGCATTTGCCTGGGATTCTTTTTTGGGTGTCTTCTAGTTCTGCCTGACTCTTTAGGAGTAAATCCATATCCGTTTTCCCTTTAATGTCTGAGGCCTAACAAGTTTGGCTAGAATGAGATCAGCACCTCAAAGGAGCATGGGATTTTATTTTTGGGGCTCCTTCCTGTTCCTTGTAGTGGTTTGTTGTTGTCAGTTATCCTTTCTACCACTACTTAAAACTTAATATATTCACACAAAATATGCCTGTCAAGACTTTTACAACAATAAACCCTAAATAGTTACTAGTTAATGTGCAGCAGCTGCTAAATGCCTCTTATTAGAGGGGTTTATGTAATTCTTTAACATTGCATGGTAATTAGAGCAGTTTATAACATGTATAAACATATACTTGCACTTCATGGTTGTTGTGGACTAAGGATACATATGAGCGAACCAGCAGCTGGTTTAACTGTGCACTTTCAAAGCAGTAGAAGCTTAGAAAATAAATAAAAGCCTCTGAATGATTGCTAAGCGGTAGTCTGTGATCCATGAAGAGCTGGCAAGCCACATGGTGTCGACTCCTCTCTTGTAGCTGCATCTGTGTGTGTCTGAGGCCTTTGTTCCAAGAGGAGCTAGGAGGCCTGTAAAAGCAGCTGGAAATGAGAGGGAGACAGCCTGTATACCTCTGCTGCAACCTGCTGTTTCCAGAAAAGATGCTCCAGTCCCCATTTCCTTTCCTAAGAATTGACTTCTGTAATTGAGAAAAAGAGGTGAGGATAGGAGAATCTGCATTATGAAGCAGTTTGTGTTTTCAGTGTTTGACAAACTTACTCTACAATTTTTTTTTTCCTAATTTAGTCAATATGTTAAAAAGAGAGAGCAAGAGGAAAGTGAATCAAGTCATGATGTTCTATTCAGAGCTGGCAAGGGGACAATTTTTTGCATGACTGGTTATTTGAGTTTCCAAATTAAGAATGTGGGAAAATGGTTGCCACTCCAAATAGCAGCTCAGAAATAATTATTGGGAATTGTGGAGAATGCTGCAGGTAACTCCATTATTGATGTGTATGTTATAAGGAGGACATTCATATGACTTGAAAAATCCTGTGCTTTCAGACATTGTCATGTTCTGACTGTATTTTCTAATACATTCCAAGTGAAATTAGATTGCTTGCACAGCAAATTACTGTCTGAAAATTGATTTGCTTTTTCTCAGTGTCATTTGTCAAGTGTTAAAGGTGACCTGCAGTTGCAAGGCTATATGCCGGTAGTCGGTATAGTAGTCAGCATATGCCGACTACTCTGAAAGACTAGGTTAGATGGTCAATGTGTAATGCTTTTGATAAGTGTTGCTGTCTCTCATAATTATGTTTATGTATCTACTGTGGACCGGATCAGATGTTATATTGAAGACTTCAGGCAGTACTTTGGCATAGGCTGTAGCTGGTTTGTCTGTACTTTCTCCAAAAATGCTGCTTTTAGGCAGGTTTGGAGTTTCTTTTCTTTTTTGACATTTGAGTTTAGAGTTTTTTGGTTTTGTTTTTTTAATGTTAGTAGTTTTATGTTAGTAGAACTAGAGAAGCTGTGGTTCTGTGACCGACTTGGACCTCATGCTGAACAAACTAGTTTTTAATTAAACATTTCTGAAAAGTCCATGAAGTTTCAATGGCAATATATGGACTTATTAAGGAAAGCTTTAGTTTGCAGACTTTACAGTTGTGATATGCAGTTTGTGATTAGATAAGTAGTACACAGGCTCCATAACCAGGCTGCCTGAGTGCCTCTGCTGCTGCCATAGCACTTTGCCTAAATCACAATAGCAAAATGAAGTAGACCAGAATGTACTGCAGTTTCAGCTCTGCTGTCCTCCCTGTCTGTGAAAATCAGCTGAGCTTTTGAATTGTAGCATTTCAGGCCAATCTAGAGAGCAGAAGTTGGAAAAGGAGTTTTTCATGTGTGAGGATGAAAGAAAAATGGCAGGTTTGACTCCTGGAAATTTAAGTCCAGAGCTATGGAAGAAGAAATAAAACTGTTTGTTTAGCTCCAGACCTAAGCAATGTTTGCAGGAGTGAAAGGAGAGGGAGGAGGAGGAGAATAGGTCCAGTGCAGTCTCACTTTATCGAAGTTGCCAACCAAGAGCCAAGGACAGCACCATAGCAGGTATATTGATATCCTCCTTGAAGTTTCAAAAGGGATCAAAATCATTCAGCAGAGCACGTACCTGTTTCCTCCCCCTGATTTTGCTAGTGGTACAGATCTTTCTCCCAGTTTCTCTCTCCATAGATTTTTGGTCTAAATCTTCAACTCTGTCTACTCTGTCCTGGTTAACTTGAAAATTAGTTTGGACTTCACTTTCAGATGTGTTTTCAGGAACACTTGACTATTCTAAAGATTCAAAATTCAGTGAAAACCTTAATTAAAATTACAAGTTTTTGGCCCTGAGAGGGAAAGGAAGCTAGCAGTTACTTTGAGGAATTGTCAAATGATTACATTTGTATTTACATGACAATACATCCAAATCCAAATGTATAGCAGTGATTAATAATTAATGTATTTTATATGCTTTTTTTTTTTTTTTTTTTTTTTTTTTTTTTTTTTTTTTTTTTTGCTGCTTGCGGTTATTTACTAAAAGGAAATAGCATGCTAAATAATTCAACTTAACAAGGTACTGTATCCCTGATGCTGTGTGGTAACATGGCCAGGTGGATTTCTGTGTCTTGCAGGTCCTGAGCTCAGGACAGTGTTACTTGCTGAGATGTTTTATTGGCCTGAGAGCAGGGGCTCTGTCTTGAGTTGTAATGCCAGTGAGCGCACCTGGGCTACAGCTGAGAGTGCTGCTTCAGCTATTTTTGCAATGCTGTTCTATTTCAGGGAGTGTTAAAAATTCATTTTCTAAACTTTGGAAAGTTTTTTAAATGCTTGCAGCTTTTGTTTTATAGTTTTGCAGTCTGCTTAACTGTAGGTTTTGAGGCATTTACTGTTCACTGTACTACACTCGCTTATTGGCAGTCGGCTTGTTCTGTAGGTAGTACATGAAGCTCACCTAGAAAACTTTTCATATGTGAAACCTTTTTAATTGTTACAGTTCAGCTGCTCTTGAGTTTCAGCCATTCCCGTACTTTACATATAAACATAAAGTCCATTTATTTGGGACAGCAAATTCAGTGTTTCCTAAGCCTAAGTGGAAAAGGATTTCAAGAACCATAGGAGTTAGCTTTTCTTCTAATTGTTTTAGGGCGCTTTGATAAAAGCCTTTCTTAGAGGTATCTCAGTATAAAAGGGGCAAGGATTTTCAAGCTTGCATCATAGCACTTTCCTATAGAACACTTTTACTTTCCCTCTCTTTCTTGCTTTTGAACAATGTTTGCATGCTTAGCTAAATGGATTGAACTGTTTTCACCCTGGATGACTGAGAACAAGAATAATTAGGATAACAAGATAGAGGCATAGGCTAGGTGGTTTTGTCCCCCTCTTGTAACACACCAACATGTCACTCGTGGAAGGATGCTGCATCTGACTTTTCAGAAGCTTTAAGTGACTTAAATCCCTATTGTGCAAAGCTTTTGGGCAGTGTTTAACATTTGATACAGTTGTTAGCAGTATTGTGGACTTCAGAAACTCTACTCTAGTGGCTGAAGCTAAGTGCAAACACACTTTTGATGTCAGGGCTTTGGCCTAAAATCAAAAGTTACTTTGAAGATGAAATGTAGGTGTCTGTCATTTTAGCTGTCTCCTCTACTTGTTGGGGTTTTTTATTATTATACTACATCTCTTTTTGACTGTTTGATAGAACTTATTTTTTCCACCATATTGGCAATTAAATCTCGGAATTGAATTGCCTTATGTATTAAGATGATTGAATTCCTTTAGAATCTCTGTTATAGGTGCAAATGTCTGGTTATCACTGGGATTTGTAGTGTCTGTTGCCCTTGTACCTTTCTAGCTATTCAGCATTGAGAAAATGCATTGAGGCATGTGACAGCACTCTGAGTGGAAAGCTAAATGGCCTTGCTGCATAGTGCCCAATGATAATGCGGAACAGATAGTGCAATCACCAAAAATATCATCTGCAAGCTATCTGCTGTGACTGAATAACTTCTAAATCTTGTGTAGTGCTAGTATCTTTTCCAATTCAATGATGTATAAGTAACTTACATTCGCAGTACTGAACTATATGAACTTACATTGCTGTTTGAATAGCTTGATTCTGGGAAGCCTAGATTTTTGTCCAAATTGTGTAGTCAACTTGGTTAGAAATAAGCTCTCATCCTCAGCATCAAGTGTTTTAAAAAACATCATCACTTTTTGTATAATTAATTATTTCCTTTATTGCTTTAGGTATTTCTGGGAAAAGCCAGCTTCTGTTTGCACTGGTCTTCACTACCCGTTATCTGGACCTCTTCACTTCATTCATTTCATTGTATAACACATCTATGAAGGTAGAGTATCCTGAAGAGTTAGAAAAGCTAGTAATGTTGCATGCAGAGTTCATAATTTCATTAATCAAAGCCTCTTTAAATGACCCACTGTGTAGTTAATGCAGAAGAAGTTTTAGAAGGGCTTTGGATAAAGAACATGGAAAACGGATTCACCACCCTATGCTTTCTGCACTCTATGCATTTTTAAAAGGTTGTTTGTATGGGGACTGTGACACTTAGAACATCTGCCATTCTGGTTATTAAAAAGCCTGTAGAACAATGTTTTTTCAATAAATTACATTTCTCATTTGAGGCATTAGAACTTAAGAAAATCTCTTTTTATACACTGTAAGATAAACCAGTTCTCAAAATGAGTGACCAGAACTAGTGAAAAGTTTGCAGGAGTACACCTTAGGACTGTAGCTTCTACTAAATTTTACCCCCTTCACTTACCTGTTAAATGTTAGTAAGGCCAAATTTGTTAGTTTTATTTATCTCTGCTTATATCTGACATTAAGTACAACAAGAAAATAAAGCGGCAAACTGGGAGAATACAGGATATTTGGCATTTGTGTCGCCAGAGCAGCCACCTCGAATCTAGTTCTTTTATTCTTGGGTTTTCTTGAGGCTCTTCAACTTTAGTTCAGAGGATAATGCAACCTCACCAAGAGCAAAAACTAGCCAGTCAGTAACTCAAAAAGTATTGTATAATTAGGAAGATAATACTGTAAAAAATATTTTAGGTCTTAGACTCAGACTGTTACTTCTAAGAAGTTAAATATGAGTATGATTATATTTTAATAGTAACATGAGTCTAGATGAAAAGTTGTGGATTATATAAAATGTTCTTAAAACTCAAGCTTTTTTGCTGTGGGATTTCTGCAAATATTGAAAGCTAGTGTTGGGTGCACTAGGGGAGCAGCTATTTCTTTGCAATTTATTTACATGATTTGGGGTCGTGATGATGTGTTTTGTTCTGGAGGGCAAACTTCCCTTGTACCCAGAAGAGAAATGCATGTGGGAAATCACACATACGATATGCATATTCATACTGAAATCAGTCTTTCCTGTAATGAGTGGTCCTCTGTTCACATCTAATATTAATATGAAAAAAGAAGCCTCTCTGACAGTTTCAAAGGTTCCTGCTTAAAGACACTGTGTTAGTTATTATTGACATTTCTGTCCATCATTGTAGTACCAAGAAAAAACTGCTTAAGAAGTGCCCTTAACACAGTTTCTTGTTCTATCTGCATATATTTAGGATATATTGCATATATTACACAGATGTAGTACAGAACATAAGCTACGATACAAATAAGCTTACCCAGAGCATGACTAGCGGAACTTTCTCATCTGAGAAAAATGTTGTCATCAGTGGCAGAGAAGTTGTTAATTTCTGTAAAGTCAGGATTTCTTTCAGTATTTTTAGAGAAATGTTAATTAAACTACAGATGCCAACTTGAGCTGTATCTGTCTGTCAGTGATCATCAGATATTGAGGAAAGTACTAGCTGCTTCTGTGCTCCAAGAATATATACAGAAATAGGCAAACTGGCACTTTATGCCTTTCTTATTGATCTGTAGGCTTCAATTTTTGTTGTTTGTAGCATTCTGCATCTTGCAGTTGCTTTTTGATAGCATCTGTTTCTGAGTACTGGCTGCATTTCTGCCAGTGCACTCTACAGTCATTATTCTGCTATTCTTTTATTTTAAAATTACTGTTTTTAAAAAGAAACCTTTCTGAGTGTCCCAAAACGTACTATAATTTTTGTGAAGAAACCTTTAATAAAGAGTTGGGGGTTCCTTCACATTTCCTTAGTGTCTTTTATGACTACATCCATTACCATGAGTTTACAGCTGTAGTAGGGATTGCCTAAATCTGGTAACTTGTCGTGTGGTCCTTTATCTCCAGCCAGCCTGGATGCTAGTGCAGGAAGGAGTCTTTGGATTCTGAGCTCCCTAACGCATTATCTGTAGTGTTTTGTATCTGTGAGCAAATGCTTTTAGTGATTAATAGCATCTGCAAACAGTGGGTTTGTTTGCTTTTTTTTATCTGTTTCTTTTCAATGGTGAAGAACCCACACTTAATCTAATAAATGATTTAGAATGTTTCATCTTTATGGTGAAATTGAGACAGAAGCTAAATTATTTGTCTAATCTACTGTACCGTGTTGTCTTCAGGACAATGTTAGCTCTGTCTTGATGATGGCAGATTCACCTTTGGAAAGTCATTTATTCTTTCTGATTCAGTTTTCTCTTCTGTAAAATAAAGCTATTTATCTACTTCACAGGGAAGAGCTATGAAGTCTACAGTGCCACAGTAATTAAAAATAGTAAGGTTAGACATTGTCTGAAGCTGAACTCTGGTTCAGTGCTTCTAGCCGTATGTTAACTTACTAGCTTTTATGGCTTGTTGGTTGATGGAGAACATTGGCCACCTCTCTTCAGATTTTAAAGCCTTTTAAAGATCTAAATCAGATCAACTAATTTGTGATATGTTAAATGGTTGAGCCTGGGTGGGGCTTGTTGGATAGATTTTAATGGCTACATGAGCCACACCATCCCCAAGCTTTTTAATGTAGAAGACTCCTGTTACTACTGTATGTATGCAGGTGTACATTCTTTAACTCAAATGTTTTGGGCAGATGCTTCCCCTGCAGTAGCAGAAGTGATTTTCCTTCTCCAGTCAGTCCCTCAGTTTTGCCTATTCACGAAAGGGTCCCTCAAGAAAGTTTGGACAGTCGCCTTCAACCAGAGGCAAGGTGATGTTTTATTTTAAAGCAACAAAACCAGCAGAGCCAAGAGTCATTGGTTTTGAATTATTACTCTGCTGAGAAAAGCTAAATACCACCACATAGTGTGAAACTACAAAAACATGTAAACAAACAGTGAATGCAAACCACCAAAATAGGTAAAGCTTATTCCTCTTAGTGCCTGGGAGAATATATCTTCTTTTGATGAATTTGATCTAATCCTGCACCTTGCCATGTTTTGTTTGTTTTTTGCTCCTCACTCTTTAGCTTATCTACATTGCTTGCTCGTATGCCACTGTATATCTGATCTACATGAAATTTAAGGCCACTTACGATGGAAACCATGATACGTTCAGAGTGGAGTTTCTGGTAGTTCCTGTTGGTGGACTCTCATTTCTTGTCAATCATGACTTCTCTCCTCTGGAGGTGAGTTGATTGTAGGTGGGGGGGCTTGTACTTTTTTTTTGTCTAAAATATTTAGAACATGAAGATAAATATTGCTAGGCTAAGTGAGAAAAGTTTCTAAAGAAGCCTACATGTAGTAGATTTCTGCTAATCCTATTTCCTATTATGCATCTTCACAGTGTAGACTTCTGAAAATTTAAGGCACCTAAAGAGACTTATTGTCAACATTGATTATTTTATCAAGCAGAAAAGTATCTTTTCCCAGTACACCTTGATTGTTATATTAATTTAATAGTATACTTCCTTTTGTTACCTTAGATAAAGAAATGTGTTAGAACAGGCAGTTTGAGTAGTTGACACCACCTGGTGAGAACAAAGGGAATTATAATCCTTTTTACATTTTCTATTGTATCACAATAGACTAGAGTATTTGAAGGAATTATATTGTATTTTTTAATGCAGTTATGTGTTTTCCTATCAGAAAAATGATTTGAAAAATGTAATTTCAGAGAGTTCAAACAGGTAAACTTTCCACAAAATAGAGAATAACTTTATGCATTTATTTTAAGTGGACTGAGCTGCATTTTTCTATTCATTGGAGTTGGATGGCTTTATTAAAGAGTACAGGAATTCTAGTTGCAAAGCTAAGCAGCTGATTTTGAGAGTCTCTTGCCTGCCAAGAGTTCATGGCATCCCAGGGTTGATTATGAAATTTTCACTTAGATTTTCCTGTACCAAGGAAAGTTTGTCAAAATTAATAAAGTTACAGAGTGTAAAGTCAAGTCAAATATCTTCCTTGCTTCTGTGATCATTAAGACAGCTGATTTTTTTGATTTTTTTTTTTTTTTTTTTTTCCTTCCTCCCCCCTCAGATCTTGTGGACCTTCTCCATCTATCTTGAATCAGTTGCTATCCTCCCGCAGCTTTTTATGATCAGCAAAACTGGGGAAGCAGAGACCATCACTACTCACTATCTTTTCTTCTTGGGTCTGTACCGTGCCTTGTACTTAGTCAACTGGATTTGGCGCTACTATTTTGAGGGATTTTTCGACCTCATAGCTGTTGTTGCTGGTGTGGTCCAGACCATTCTTTACTGTGACTTCTTCTATTTGTATGTTACAAAAGGTAAGTACTGCAATGACTTGCAGCTTCAGATTGTGGAATGTAGCCTTTAGCGGATTCATAGGGATCTGCTATACAGATATTGATAGCTGTTAATTCTCTGCGAGAGTTATCACTGTAATCTCCTTGATAGATTTAACAAGTACATTTTCTGCTAGTTTGGGGCCTTCTGAGGACTGTTTTGAGTATGGATGGAATTGTGAGTGTTTAAATGTTCTGATGAGCTTCATTGACACAGTTAAAATAAGTATGTCTAAATACACATTGCAGTTCTTCAACAGGCATGTTCTTCACGCTTCCCCGACAATGTTCTGTTTTGTGCTGATTCAGCACTTAAACCTTTCCTGCAGTGTTTTAACTATTGTAAGAGTCCAAAGGGTTGTGGATGTTTCTGTATATGCTAAGCGTAGAAGCAGTCATTTCTGCTGGGTCCATTAGTATTTCTGCCCTTCTCTGCATTCCAGCTTCCATCATATAACCACAGAGATATTGTGGCTGGGTTATTTCAGTCATAGCTCTAAGAAACCACAGCCACAGGCTGGTATGTCCTATGAGGATCAACAGTTAGGATTCCAGGGTGCCACAAGAGGGCAGGATTAGAACAGTTTATTATTTGATCATAGTTTTGTTTGCCTAAATTGAATAGAGGCAAGCTTGGAAGGACCAACTGTAGTGCATCCCTTGTAACAAAGTTGCAAAATTTTGGTAAGTTTTGGTCCCTTTGAATTTTTACCAGTTGTATACTTCTAGATAGCATCTGGGTTGCTAATGGTTTTCTTTCCTGCTTTTCTTCACAGTACTCAAGGGAAAGAAGCTCAGTTTGCCAGCGTAAGTGCCAAAAAACCCTTCACCAGCATCTGTCCTTTTGGATGCTTGGACAGAACAATCCTTATCACAAGCAAAGGTGAAGATGCTTGAGACAGAAAGTCGGAAACACAGCTCTTTATAGTGCAGGTAGTCATCAGCGGCTCTGTAAGAACAGAGGAAAAACAACCAGCAGATTTCTGTTTGATGCATCTTGCCTTTATCTTTTTTATTACTATGTATAAAGATTTTTTACATAAAGAAACTTATACTGTATTAATAAATTCAGTGTATAGTTTCAATTGGAATAGTTCCAAAAGTGAGATTTTTGTGAGATTGTTAATGACCAGGAACAAGTGCAAACTTTTTTTTTTTAATTTTCAAGAATTTCTTTGAAATGACTTTTTTTTCAGTGCACAAATGTGTGCATTCTTGATGGATGGTAGTCATCTATTCTTTCCCTTTTGATTCAATTTTCATTCCACTATATTTATTTTTTCCAAAAGGTGAATATATGTCAACTGAAATCTGAAACCACCAATGTTTGATGTGATGTGCTGGTGCTCAGTCTTTGTGCCCTCTGCTGACGTGGAGTTCCTTATTTAAAATGTGTGTCGGTGCCAGAAGGGGAACAGTCACACTTTGTTAGGCGTTTCTCTTCTAAAACGGGATGATGGCAAGAGGACAGTAAGGAAATCACTTGTGGCCACAAGGATGTGCCCTTTCCTGTGTTGCCATGATATTTGGGAAGGTAATCCCAATAATAAAAGCACTTGGCGGTGCAGGTCATGAGGGATAAGAGTTATGGTTATATTGTTTAGTGGCAAATGTTTGTAACTGTGTTCTTTGTTCAGGAAAAGAAGGTTAAATATCTTGAATGTACAGCCGTATTCTATCACTGCAGCTGTAGAAATGGGAGACTCGTAAGTTGTTGATTATAGTAATCTGTAGGTGATCACTTTAAATAATGTCTACACTTTCTTTTTAATGAATGCTTTATAAGCAACATCCATGTTCAGCTTCAAGTGGTTTTTGATGTCACTTTTGGATAGTTAATATTTTTTTATAAACTTTTCAAAATCAGCAGCACCAGTTACCATTCTTTATCCTTTGAATGATTCCCTTTTTTTTTTACTGAGCTGTTGCATGATTTATCCTGTGTTACCATCCTCAATAAACATTTTATGAAACAGTGAAAATGGCATTTTTATTTCTGAATTAAGGTTCTCTGTTAGCCTGAGGTTGGATGAAAAGTGCTAGCAAGGGCAGTTGTTTAGCTTCATTATTCACTGTATTGAAACATGAACTGTTAAAGAGTAGTGGGGCGTTGTCACTGAATAAAGTAACAGCGCCTCAGTCCCAGGTCTTCTGCAAGTGCTCCAGCTCGTGAGCGCGACTCGAACGAAGGAGTTCAAGCCGATGTGCTGCACTGGGCCTTGAAGGTGAGGGTTTGATTCTTGGATGCATTTGTTTAATCTTAAATCGTGTCTCTTAGTTTCCCGTCACTATTCCCCTAGTTCGTGATGGCTGTTCTCCTCTCCCAAATGGGGATAGTGTTTACCGTTTCCAAGTGTATGCTAAGATACCACAGCGAGTGTGAAACCACCATCTGTCCCCGTACTGAAATGCAGGCTCCTGCCTGCCCGCCCCTAGGGCCACGTGCGATGTGTACTGTTCGTGTGAGAGAAGGTTTTCCAGGGTCCCTACAGGAATTACTTGTTGGGGAGTCGCTGGCTTTGGGGCCTCGCCTCACCCCAAGGGTTGGGGGGGGGGGGGGCTGCGCATGCGCCTGGGCGGCGCTCCCGGTCATGTGGCAGATGCGGGTGGGGCGGGAGGTTTCGTGCATGCGCCTGGGAGCAGAGCGGCGCGACCGTCGGGGCCGTGCAGGGCGCGTGCGCGGCTGGGCTCAGGGAGGGAGGGAGGGAGCTGTGCATGGGGCATACTGGCGGGGGGCGGGAGGGAGGTTGCGTGCTGCGTCATGGCGTTACGTTGCCGTGACGTAGCCGCCTGCCCTGCGGGGGGCGGCCTCGGCCGTGGCGGGAGCGGGAGCGGCGCGGCCGTTACCTCAGGGGCGAGCGGGGCGGCCGCCGCCGCTGCGGCGCTCGGCGCGTAGGGCCGGGCGGGTGCCGTGCCGTGCCGCGCCGCTCGGCGGGCGGGGGCGACCGAGCGGCGGCCGCGCCGTGTGTGTCGGCAGGGCGACGGCGCGGAGGCGGCGCGGCCCGCAGGATGCCGGGGCTGGTGGTGTTCGGGCGGCGCTGGGCCATCGGCAGCGACGACTTCGTGCTCCCGGGAGCCTTCGAGCTCTTCCTCAGGGTGGTGTGGTAAGGCGGGGGCGGGGGCTGCGCGAGCCCGGCCGGCGCCGCGCGGCCGTTGGGCTGCTCGCCCCGCGCTGCGCCGGCCGGGGCGGCGGGCTCGCTCTCGGGACGGGTCAGCCGCAGGCTTGCCCTCTTCGTCTGGTATTTCGGGTCGGCGGGAGAGAGAGTCCAGGTTTTCCCGGGTGATCTTATGGTCGTTACCTGCGGTCCCTGTAATCACATAGCAGACGCCGTGGTATAATTACGGTGTGATGTCTTTTGTGCACGCTGCACCAAATGAGTTGTTGCTTTTTAATCGCGGAGAATTGCTAACGCTGTTTCATTATTTCTGCAAGTAATATAATGACACCTTTCTTTAAATCAGGCTAGGTTCTTTGGGATCCGTGGAGATAAGTAGCACCATAAAGGGAATCTGTGTAGTCCGACTTGGTTGTCATTATTGCTATGTATTCCGATAGTCATTGAATTCTGACAAATTCATTACTTATGAATTCCCTATTAATCTCTGTAGGATACTTTCATTAGGATAAATACTTTTTATTAAATGATCACTTTGCGGTGTGTTTTTTTTCTGGCTGTAACTTTTGTTATCCTATTTTCTTGTAGGTGGATTGGAATTCTTGTTCTTTACACAGTTCATAAAGGGCAGTTTGACTGTATTGGAGGAGGCTTATTGCACAGCTACTTCCTTGTCCTCCTGATTCTTCTGGCTGCCATAATATGTGCATTATCTGCTATTGTATGCATCAGTATGCGAGGTACATAGTTAAAGAGTACATAATATTCTATATTTATATAGTAGAATTATAATACATAGGATTTTTTAATGTGGAGTTGACATTTAAAAAGCAAAATCCTTGCAAAAAGTTCAAGTGCTTTAGCAGTATTCAAGCTTAAGAAACTATTTGTCACTATTAATTTGCTTTAATAGTATTAACTCTGTTAGTCAGGAGTAAAAAAATAATAAACAGAGACAATAGTTTAATATGGCTAACAAAGATATAGTGATATAGTTATTGCCATCAAAGCATCTTGAAAATTTCTGCCTCTACATCTGCTGTTGAATTATGACCTGGAATGAAATGCTATTCTTAATGTCTCTGACAGGCTTTCAGGGGAATTTATCCAAATCTCTCTCTTATATGAGATTTCTTGCAAACTTTGCCTTGCATAGGCAGATTTAGCCCTATCTTACAAAAACTCATCAGCAGTAGTGGGTTACTTTGAAAAAGAATATATAGGAAAACAATCCATATAAATGTCTTGAAGTAGAAGACTTAACAGAAGTAAGGAGCCCTAATGTAACTTCTAGTCATTTGCAGAATTGCTTCATTTTGAGGTAAAGAAATGATAGGGCAGGGTTTTTTTGTAATTACTGTATTTTTTCCTGGTGAGGGACCTCTTTACCAAAGTACTGCTAGGAATATTAATCTGGAATATTTGTGTGGTTTTTGGAGTAGTAGATTTCTAATATCCTCACAATTTCTAATACATTGATTCTCATCACACACTGTAAATAGAAAAGTATTTAATTTAATTAAAGGGAAAGAAGCATAAAGAGTGCATGAAGAGAAACTATGACAGAGCAGAGATGTGAAAGAATCCTGGGCTTGAATCAAATGAATGGTTTTCCTACAGTTTTCAGAGGAACGAAAGGAAGAGCAACCAAGTTATGCAGTTTTTATTATCAGATATATGGAGGTGAGAGATGTAACTGTAAATAGCAAGGAGGAAGGAGCTTTGCTCAGTTTAAAAGTAGTTATAAGGTCATATAACTAAGAAATGGAAGAATTCTGAGACTGAATTTCCAAGAAAACTAATGGTGAGGTGTCTTGGACTGTGGTTATAATGTGTGTTTTTTTGCTAGCAGTGGTTCTTGCACCACCGCTTGCACTGTACTGACATGGGCGTTATGATGCCAGTGGTGAACTTGGATGGAGAACTCATTCACCAGGTTGCGGTGCAGCGAAGGGAAAGTTTTCGTTTGGTTGGTTGGTTTGTTTTCGCAGGAACCACAGTTCATTTGATTGTGTCCACGCAAGCAGCCACGCTGCTGCAACGTGGGGTACAGCATGGGACCAGGAATAAGCAGCTGTTGGGTCGGGGGCTTTTTAAACAGCTTTGCCACTGGATGTGAACCACACCTTTACATTTGGAGAATAGTTTCCAAAGTTATTGGTTTTGTTCCGCAGCATTTTAAACCTTTACAGATTATGCTGCCTACACATGAGTACACACACACACACGCACACACCACCGCCTTCATTATTGTGTGATCAACAGACTGCTTTAAGGAGCTAAGCTGGCCATAAAAATACACCCTTTTTTATTGCCTAAGAGTGCTAAAAGGAAGAGGTCATTAGTAAATTAACAATACAGAAAATATAGTAGATATTCTAATAAATGTTTTGTTTCTGGAAATAGTCTTGCATTTTTTTTTCTCCTAAATAAAAAATGCAAGTACCCTCAAAAAATGTGAATGAATTAATTTATTATTTAGTGACTCAAGTAAGTGAATAGAACTTCATTGCATGTAGGCCTGCAAAGCAGCATCTCTAAAATTGCAATATTCATCTGACGGAACTATTATTTGCTTCATAATCTATTCTGTATTAGTATGTACTATCTTTCACAATACTCTTTTATTGGGTGACAAGTTTTGTCTGTAATTCTTGGCTATTAACTCCTATAAAGCATTTAGAAATGGCTGGGATGTCATTCAGCTCAATTTTGATGACTTTGGCAATGAACAAAACCAGCGATATTCCTAGTGCTTCAGATATATGTCATTTTTTTTCCTTTAACCACCTAGATGCAGTTTTTTCATCTGCACAAAATCCTTTCTCTAGAATACTTCTGTTTTTCAAAAAATTGAAACATATCTGACTTTAAAATGATCACATAGAGCAAGAGAGTGGATAATTCCCCGAGCTGAAATAAAGATATGATAGTCATTGTCTACCTTCCGAGGAAATAAACCATGTTAGGGATTAAATGCTGAGTACAGGAGAATTAGTCTTATAAAATTCTGCTTTGCTGTCCTTATCAAGAGGAAATTCCATTGCTTGTTTGTACATATTGTTAACAGGTGGTCAGGCATACTGAGTAGAAAAAAATATATTATGGTAATAACAGGAGTTTTTTTAGATATTGCTCAACTGGACTTGAAAAAAAAAAGTCTGATGAGGTTTAATGGTTTTTAAATATAAGAATATATCACTTAATAGATAGGACTATCCTGAAATCCTAGAATGAAATGACAGAAGTGAAAAGAAAAATGCTTTTGGTTTTGTTTATAGGAAATAGATAGAAGCTGGCAGTAAAAGTCGTATGGAAATGTAAGTGAGGCAGCACTCCAGTTCGCATCTTTGGCTTATGGTGGGCACAGCGCTACTACCTCAAGTTCACTGCAAAACTGTCTTTTACTAGAGAGTGATACTGGGAATTAGCGGAGCAGATTGTAAGAATCATGGCTCTAAACCATTGTTGCTTTTCTTTTTTCAGCTTCAGTGATAGCTTTCCATTAAAGTTTGAAAGAATTTATAATTTTGATTAAATTTCATATTTTCTATAAAGCTCAAAAAGCTCATGTACCTTTGTAGGATTTTATGTACTTAGGATGCCTTTGTAAACAGCTCTTGTTTTAAATTATTCCTGTAATTTCAGGAACAATTTCTAATCCAGGCCCAAGAAAATCTCTTCCCAAACTACTTTATACGCGCCTACTTCTTTATCTGCCTGAATTCATCTGGGCTGTTGTAGGAGCTGTATGGGTGTCAGACAGCAGCATGCACTGCGAGAAGACTGTGATGAATGTCGTATTTGGGACAGTTGTTGCAAGGTAATAGTGGTTCACGTGTTTTGTATATATTCATTTAAGACTTTTTTTGGCAGTTAAAGGCTTTGATAGTTCTTTTAAATTATTTTGACTTCTCATAGAAGGGTTTCATAGTGAATGGAGGAAAAACTTCTAAATCTATACAACTAGAATAAGTTGATGCCCTTCCCTAAACAGGTTTGAGCTTCCTGCCTTGCAGAGTACACACATAACAGGGTGAAAGATAAGAAGATGAAGAACAGAAAAGATAAGAAGGATAGATGGGAATGTAGAAAATGGGATAAATGTGGAGAGGCAAGCGACTAGATCACTGGCAAGTCTGGGCTGCTATTTTTAAGGCACCGGGCTATGATTTTGAGTTTGGTGCCCTATGTGGAATGAGCTGGCAGTCTTGTTCTTATGCCTAATGTATTGAAAGCCCAATAAAAAAAGCAATAAAAAAGCATTCACCCTTCTGACAGTAACAGCTGGTGTTCTTACAGAATTTCATACCTAAGTTTGTTTTCTGTCTGTTGAGGTCTATAGTTACATTGTCTTGTGTATTTCAGAAGTATCTGGTTTCATGGCCTTTTCCTCCCACTTCCTTCTGTTTTGCAGCTGGATTATCATCATCTTCACCATCATTGGAGTTATAATTGTCTTTGATCCACTTGGAGGAAAAAAGACAATTTACCTCACCGATGGTGTAAATCGGAACCTGGAAAGCAGTCAGTCAGGGCAATTGCTATATAACGTGAAGAACACTGCTACCAGAGTCTGGGAAAAAAGAATCAGGTTACTGTGTTGTTGTATTGTGCAAGATGATGACCATCGAGTGGCTTTTACAAGCATTGCAGAGCTTTTCCGCGCCTACTTTTCAGTAAGATGGAAAGCTTTTTTTTTTTTTAATGTTCTTTTCTGCTTTTTACTAACACCGAACTTCCAAATATTGCGACGCGTTCACATGTACATTTGTTCAGCAAGAGTTCACTGCTACCCTGTGCTTTAAAATTGGGTTTTGAATATGCCAATTTCAAAATCAAAGGTTTATAACATATACCACACTGATTTTTCCCTCCCTTTTAAAAAAAGTTTCTCTCCCTTTACAAGTGTGAAGGGCTATGAGAAAACGGCATTTCTTCTTAGGTGAGGGTCAGGAGAATGAGGGTAAGTTTCTTTTCCTCAATATGTGAAGATACAGAAGTTTTTCCTACTGACTGTGAGTAAAAAGTCATACCAGTAGCAAAGAATCTGGCTATTTTCTGGCTTTTGGGGAAAAAAAAAAAAAAAGAGAGAGCAGTAAAATGTTAAGGCAGTTTTCCAGTTCTGAACAAGTACCAGACTAGTCTGAACATGTCGGAAGTTGCTTTTTGGAAACAGTAGAAAACCTGTACCTAATCAAAGGCTGTATCGTGTTGATTTAGCTCAAATTTATGTCAGCTACTGCTTGGGCAGCCAAAGTTCTGTGTTGACACCGAGATCTGTTCATGATTTCAAAACTAGTCGTTCTCGTTTATTAAACGGTGTTTGTGCATGCTAATTTACAGCTTCTGCCTACTCAGTGGTTTGTAGGATAAAGGAAGTCAATCTTACGGGGAGATGGTTGTCCCAGATAGTTGAATAAAAGCCCTTCAGCCCTCTCCTGTGTGAAATCCTTTTTAGTTGTTCTCTGTGTTTAAGGAATAATAATGGCTATATAACAATAGAGGACTTAAGAGCTTTTTACCTGGTGGCGTAGAACAATAAGTAGTGTCTGGATCATTATTTGCTATAGGACTGGGCAGGTTCATCAAAGGGTTTCTTGTTAAGTGATGAAATTCATGTGTAGAATTGTCATCAGTCTTATTTGAAGAAAACATTCCGTATGTACAAAAGGGTGGGTTAGATAGTGATGTGACCTGTTTCTCTAATACACATTGTCTTCTGAGTGACATGTATTTATATAAACTGAAAAAATCTTTCTAGAATTCCTTGTGCATTTTCTTATGGGATAATCTTGCCATGTTGGGTTGTGGGTTTTTTTTAAGCACTCTCTCATTTCTTTTTATAGGACACTGACCTGGTGCCAAGTGATATAGCAGCTGGTTTGACTCTGCTCCATCAAGAGCAAGACAAAATGGAAAGTTGCCCAAAAGAACCTGAAGAAGTCCTGTGTCATTCTCCATCATCTCCTGTGGTAAGATAGGATTGTTGTAGCCTCTCGTGCATCTTCTCTAGGAGAGGGTGTTGGATCTAATTGAAATGTAGTTATTTGTACAAATGCTTTTTTGACAAAATTAAACACTATTATAAAAATTCACAATTTAAATTATGAATAAATAAAGTAGAAACATGTTGACGAGTATGCAGACAAAGCATGTCTCCTTTTGCATAAGTACAGCTTAAAAGTGAATGATTAGAAATTGATAATGAATCCAAATTGACACAAGTTTTGAAGAGGTTAAGAGCAGGATTTTTCAAGGGTGCCTAATTCATGTTCTAACAATACTTATCTTGAAAAGAGATTTTAGCTCTCTTAGCTCTTTGAAAATTCCAGCTCTCAGCATGTATTCACTTATACCAGTAGTGCTTCCACTCCATGAAATGTATGAATGGGGAATTAAGTACAAATAGGAACAATTTAGGTCTTTAGGTCACTGTTGAAGAGATAGGAGAGAAAGGGAACAGAGAGAAAATTATATTTGGTCCTATTAGCAAAGAACTGAAAAGCTAGTCTTTTGGTATTCTGGTCTGTTTAAGTTTTTAATGTTTGCTGCAAATATCCAGACAAGATAAGAAGCAAAAATAGCAGCTTTTAACTGCTTGCAGGTGAAGGGTTACAGTTTGCTAATTGATCTTTGCTAGTCTCCTGTGTTAGAATGTCTTTTGTAAAATTATTTTATCTTCTTTTGTTCTGTGTTTCACAAAAGTATATAATTCTACTTCAACCACAGTATCTAGTAAGCACTCATTTCTATGGAATTCCTTTTGCATCCAGCCAATAAGAGGTTATGCTAAAAAAGCTCTTGACAGAGAGATCTGCTACAGACTCTTTAGGCATTCCTTTGACATCCCTAGGTAACTTATTTTTCAGTATTGAGCTTATCGGTGCGTAAGTATCAGAAAAAATAATGTAATGAGAGCTTTTCAGGATTCTTGAGTTCTGTTGCTATGTAAATAAACACAATATTTTTCTTCCTGGAATATGACAGGCTATTTTTAGTGCAACTTTAACCTTGAGGTTTTCCTCTTGGATGGTGATTATTTCAACAAGCCTTAATTTACAGCGATCTGTGTTCAGGTTTTATTCTGGGGCTGCCTTACACATCTTTCTTCCTCTCTGTCCTTCCTCTTCTTTCCCTATGTCCTCTCAGACTGATGATTTGGATATTGAACTGGAGAATGCGGCTCACTACATGCAGTTTGCTGCAGCTGCCTATGGCTGGCCCTACTACGTATACACCAACCCATTTACCGCACTCTGTAAGCTCAATGGTGATTGGTAGGTTGGATCAAGATCTTAAAAATGCATAGCTTGCTTTTACTTAACAAGTGTTAGTACAAGTAAAGTCGTTTCAATAGCCATATTTTTGTTTCATTTAGTTATGTCACTCATGAGAGTACGTGAGCTTGACCGGTACAACTGCCTTCCACAAATTCAGTAGAAACAAAATTTCAATGCCTCTCCCCACCCTCGGAGACAGATTAGCTTTTGTCTTTTAAGAAAAGTTTGCGAATGAGATAAAGAAAGTGCTTGACCTTCATTCAGTCTGAACCAATAAGACTCATTCAGCAAAATGCCAAGAAGAATTGGAATTAAACCAAACACAGTTATAAAATGAGGCTTTTGGGGAAAACTGTTGACAGTTCTCTATCTTAAAGGAATTGGGAAAAGTTTTGTGTTGCTCCAGCCTCCATTTTCTTCCCTTTTCCTCATCCAGCTCCCTCAACCTTTAGAGTCAACATTCACTCAAAAATAAATTTTTACAGTCAATGTTGAAATATACATAATTCTGCCTAAGATTACCGTATATTTAAGTGACAACCCAAGTCTGTGACTGTAACCATGATTGTTTCTAAATAAGTAACATGAAATTACTTAACCTACTCAAATATTAATGACTTGGAAAAACTGAAATTTCACATAATACAATGGATAAAACATTAGATAAGCCTGCCATACAGAATTTGTTTTAAATTTCCTTTTTGCTTGTTTGTATTTTCTATCGTTGGCCTGTAATCTTAATATTTTTTTCCTTATTGCCTTGTTTGCTCTGCTGATAGTCCTGTAGCAATGGTGTATTTGCAAGTCCTTGAACTGAAAATGTATGGCGTATTCCTCAGACAAAATCAGGTTTGTGGGCAGAGGTGACATCTTGTATCAGACTACTAGTATGAGTCCAAAAAATCAGATGAGCTTTTGACTCCTGGCAGAAATCCTTCTGCAAATGTAACTGAGTTTGATTCCTGAGAGGAAACCTAAAAAATTTGAACATGAAAGTTTTTCTCTTCTGTGTTTGTTAGTTGCGGAAATAGACCAACAGATTCTGATATAACTGGCAGTGATCGTCATAACTTTCACTTTGGATCCATCCTAAAAATAACAGGACTGCAGTACAGAGACTTCATTCATATCAGTTTTCATAACAAGGTAAACAATGTGGACAGGCATTCAGCAAAAAACCCTCGTGATTAATTCAGTGAAAGCAAGGGGTGAAATTTCTAGTTTGCATCCACTGTTCATAAGTGGAAGATGCAAAAGAACAAACAAAATGGCCCCTGAAACATACGTTCTTCAGTTCTGATTTTTTTTCAATCTAAAGAAACAGTTACAAAGCCATTGACAAAGATTTGTCTCAGTATTGCAATGAGAGCACTTAGCAACAAGCTGAGAAAATAAGTCAGATTCTTTCCATAATACAATAAATAGAGCTCAGTAAGTGAGCTTTCAGAAGGTGAGAGCACATGTTTACTTTTACAAAAAACTGGTATCTTTACTGAATGCTTTTTTCCCTCCAGATCTATGAGATTCCATTTTTTGTTGCTTTGGATCACAAAAAAGAAGCTATCGTGGTTGCAGTGAGAGGAACCTTGTCTTTCGAGGTATCATCCATCTGATGTATAATTGGCTCTACAGAAATGGGTAAACTCCTAGTATCCAGAGGAAGTTGTGTTATATTGAAAAACTGACTCATGGGCGCGAGTCCTCGAGGCTTAAGCTGTATGCCTCTGCGCCCTTGGATGGGTAGTATTCCCTGTGCCGCTGGAAGAGACTGGTGAAGGGAGGGCAGTGATTGATTTGTTTTGCTGTGAGGGGAGGTGCATTTATAGTGTGTGTTTGCAGCTTGGCAAGAGCTGCTGAAATCAGAATTGATTGCTGTATATGGTTGCTTGAGTGGTGTTTTACGGTGGGTCATATTTTGTTGCCTAAAAACTTGGAAGTCCGATTGATGGTGTCCGTATGACAATGTTAAGTAGTATAGTGGGACCCATGAGCTATGAAGGCCTGCAGAGAGGGCTGATAAAATCTGTCTTGTTTACAGGACATTCTTACTGATCTGTCAGCAGATTGTGAGGACTTGACACTGGAGGATGTTCTAGAAAATGGCTTTGTACATAAGGTGTGTGCAGTCCATAGCGTTCAGAATTTATCTTTGCAGTAAGAAAACTGATTTAACATCCAGGGTCTTTCAGTTAAACAGCAAGAGTATGTTTGCAAGATGGTTGCACAAAATATTTCAGTTGGCTTGATTGTTACATCAAATACGGCCTCTGACACTGCAAAGCAGAAGATGTAGTCCTGCTGTCTGACTCCATGGCCTTATTAAGTATTCCAAAGGATTTTTAGCAGTTATGTACAATACCACTTGGTTATATCTATACCTCTGTCAGGAGCATGTTAAAAGAGAAGATTGTTTCTGCAAAAAGAAAAAAAGTTGTTCTGTGGTAGCATTGTATTTAAAGTATACATGCATCACACTTCAGATATTACCCTCATTTTCTAACTTAAAATGCTGTCTTCTAGGGAATAACTCAAGCTGCGAATTACATCTATCGAAAGCTAATAAATGATGGAATTTTAAACCAGGCTTTCACAATTGCTCCAGTAAGCTACCTTCAAAATTATTTCTTTTGCCAGAAAAATTATCCAGAGCTTTTTCAGTGTCTATGTTTCAGTCTTTTCTTTCTGTCTTCAGGAATATAAACTTGTGATAGTTGGTCACAGTTTAGGTGGTGGAACAGCTTCCATACTGGCCATCATGCTCAGGAACTCTTTCCCAACGTTAAAATGTTACGCCTTTTCTCCTCCAGGAGGACTTTTAAGGTAAATATGGTACTTCTGTTATTTAGTTCCATGTGTAAGATGCAAAAATCTTGAAGATAGTTGATAAATACATCAGATGATAACTCTGCAGTAATCATAGAGATTAGTTTGGCAGTTGTTTTGATGTAAGCCTGTTCAGTTATTTCCTTTTGTACACAAAAAAATTTGTTTTGCCTTATCTATGTTGACTGTAGAGTTTGGCTTTTTAGCTGGCTTGAATATTTTCAGACTTTGTTTATAAGTTCTCCACTAAAATTGGATTTGGTCCATCTTGAGTTACAATCCAGTTCTGCGGGAAATATTAAAGAGTGGAATATTTTTAATGAGTTCTGCTAGATAATATAATTAGAGTTTCAAAAAAATGTTTCAGAAACAAGATGCTCACCTGACTAGTCTGCCTTGACCTGTTTGACATCTGCACGTATGAGAGACCATTATATTCAGCATTGAAATTACTCTGTCCTCTGTAGCGAGTTGCTGTGAAAGCTTACTAAAGAACTGAAAACAAATTTTTATGATTGTTATCATTCTATAAAACTTAAGATGTTCATATATTTTTAGTGTGTCTAAAGTGTGTCTTTTTTTTAAGTAAATCGCTTGCAGATTACACTAAGCACTTCATTGTTTCAGTCATTGTTGGAAAGGATCTTGTTGCAAGGTGAGATGGAAATATTTTTAAATTGTTCTTTCAGAGATAAGTTAAATAGATTGCAGAGACGGGAGGCTTTTCTTTACTTTGTTTTATATGTGTTTAAACAGGTTAAGTATGCCCAATATGGAAGATTTAAAGAGGAGAATAGTGAGAATCGTGGCAAACTGCAACAGACCCAAGGTAACTAAGTGCAGTGAATGGTTAACAGTGAAATTGTTGGCTGGGTTAAGCCCAGATTTAGTGAAGTGACAATTGGCATGTGTATTTTTGCTTTTATTGAAGAGAATTACAGTTGTGTTTTGGAACACAAGTGTTTTTAGTTCAGTGACATTGGTACTAGTCTCTTATCCTATAAAGCTGTCTTGCTGGAAATGAAGATTCAGCAAGACTGGAAGATACTAGTGCACAACATTCAAGAACTGAAATAATTTTTTGCTAGTTTTGCTGTTAAAGGAAACTATTCAAAAAAATAAAATCAAAAAACCAAAACAGTTGAAATGGTGAAAAAGCAATAGGATTACTTTCATTAGTAATCATTTAGTATCAGTAAGTAAACTAATTGGTGGTTTTATTTAAATTTAACCTTTAGTATTGATTTGAAAAGCAAATGTTTCTTAGTTTTGGTGTTGAATTGCTTGCCTCTTCTTTTTACTGTTAGTGAGAAGCACCATTCTGAAAAGTGCTAGAACAGTGTGTTGTCAGGCAAGATGTTACTGGAGTTACAGAGGAGTGGTTTGAAGATTTAAAACTGCTGTCTCTGAATACCTGAGGCCAAATCTGCTGTACCAAGATTTCCATGTAGTCCCAGGGTCAGCAGCCCTACAGAGGACACTGGTGACATTGTAAATATAGAATTAGATGATTGACAGTTAGAAGTTACAGATGCAGGAAAACTTGAATCTGGACAGCAGGACCCACACAGCATAATTTATCTGATAAAGATGGTGATGTTTTCTTTAGCCTTACTGGTGGCTTGGGTTAGTTATTGGTAAGATGTATGTTACTGTGAGGAAAGGTGAAATAGGGAGCATGTGCATATGGTCATTTTCAATCTTTAATTGTAGCTTCAGATGGTGTGAGTGCGGGCACACAACTAGAATAAATTACTTGAGTTGAAGAGATGCCAAGTTTTAATTAGCCTGTTTTTCTTTCTGAATTCAGTACCAGATTCTGTTGCATGGGTGTTGGTACGAAGTATTTGGAGGAGATCCAGATAATTTCCCAACTGAGCTGGATGGCAGAAACCAAGATGACCTAACCCAGCCTCTTCTAGCTGAGGAGAGTTTAATGGTTCATCGGTCACCTTCATACAATGCCCTTGAGGATGAATCACACTTAAATTCACCACCTCAGTATCCTCATCTGTATCTTCCTGGAAAGATTATCCATATTGTAGAAGAATCCAGCTCTAGGAGGTATGTGGGAATAATGAATAACATTGTCCCGTTTCCCTAAAATCTACTTCAAGTCGCTTCTCACTTTCAAAAGTACATGTTTCCAGTTCTGCTTGTCATCTGTGTCTCTTACACCCATCTTTTGGGTTTTGCACATTAGGCAGCTTTTCTCTGGCTTTGCTCTCTGGCCTCCCTGCTTCTTTATGCTTCATTTCAAGTCCTTGAAAACTGCTTCTGTGTATGTGTGTATTCATGGTTCAGCTTTAGCATGCTGCAGTCTTATATCCCAGTAGTGGTGGGGTGATAATGAAATACCTATTTACTGGGTAGTCACAAGCGTACCGGCAATAATAAAGATGGCAAAATATTGCCCATAATACTTGCTCAGCCAGAGCGGAGAGGTCCAGTTATCCCAATATCCAGCTTGACTATGCAGACTCAAGTCTCTTGTCCTTTGCTTGCTTCTATTTAGTGGAAGCAAGAAAGATGAGACAAAGACAACAGAAAAGCTAAAGCTACTGGCAGGGTGTGGGTGGGTTTTTTTGTTATGTTATTTCTGGTTTTTTAGACAAAACAGTCTGAAACTCCCACAGGCTAGACAGGTACTTCCCTATGATAACCTTCCTCATTTCTTTCTGAAACAAGAATAAAAGCATCCGTAACTTACAGAAGCCCAGATATAAGTGACAGATGCTCTTATTTCAACTACAAAGAGGGAAGAAAAGAGCTAGAGAAGAAATCCTTTTTTTTTTTCTCTCTTTGAGCAGGTTGATAATTACTTTAAGCCAGCTATTATTTTAATAGTTTTAAACATTAGGTACTTTTAATACCTGAGACCTACCAGGTTTTCTTGATGGGTGCACTTACATATTACTGGTTTAGTCTTTCTCTTCATTTACTCCTGAGCACAGCAGTTAATCATGTTATTTTTTTCTTACACTATAACACAGGCCCCCCCCCCCCATCATGTCCTATGTTCTGTAAAATAAAATCCTAACTACATAGTTTCTGCAGCATTAAATCTAATGTTGTTTCTTTCCTGCTAACTGTGAAAAGGTTTTAATTTCTCCTCTAAAAACAGTCAGTCGTCTCCTTGAGGTTGCATAGACCCACAGGAAAGCCATTCCAAGCTTGACATTGAGCATCAGTTGCGATGTTCTGAAAGTTTTTATATTGTGTTGTTTTTGTCGTTGTTGTTGTTTTTTAGGTTGTGCTCTTCAGATATTAAATATACTGCAAGCTGGTCAAAAGAAACAGTCTTCAGCAGCATTTTAATAAGTCCCAAGATGATAACAGACCACATGCCAGATGTTGTGCTCAAAGCTCTGAACAGTTTGGCTCAGGAACAAGGAGCTTGTATTTCTTGTCAAACACGAGACTTTAACACCAACATAGTATAACTGTAATGCAAGAAAGAAGAGCAGTAATGTGTGGTGTGTTTTTTGTTTTTTATCGTTATTTTATTTTAATGCAGGTTTCAAGTATTCAGGACAATTCCACTCCTGTGTGTAAGTGGATTTCAATACTTTTTCTCATGTTGCCTAAAACAAACAGGGAATCGCCTTGAGTAATGCTGTGATGGTTAAAGTGGCTATTCTGCATTTATGTAGAAGGTGGTTCTCTCCCCCCCCCCCCCCAAACAGCAGGGCACGTTCTAGCCTCCTCTGCTTAATTACTGTATCATCAATCACATGAGCACTGAGTCGTCAATGGACAATGTGACCCAAACAAGGTGAGAGGGCAGCTTGGCCCGGGGGTTAGGCAGTGCACTGTAAGGTTTCCTCCTTTTTTTTAAGTATGGTTCCAGTTCTGCTTCTAAGTCATGTCACTTCATCATGGCTTAGTAGCCTGTGACGTACCTTCGCAAAGCCCAGCCTTCTTTGTGTGAAAGGTGCTGAAGTAAAAACAAAAGTGCGGTGTGTGAGCTAGCTGCACCCTCACACAGTCTTCTACCAGCAGACGGTGGCAAGTGACCACTTGTGATCAAGTCTGGCACGCGGGTGCGTGACACCAGGCCCACATTGGTTTTTATCAGGCAGTTCTTATTGCACTATTTTTCTTATGGCTCTTGGTAGCATCCCTAGGGCAATTCCTGGTGGTTTGGGGGGGGGGGAGGGGGTGGGTGTTGTGTTTAAATGCTGCTTGGATATACATGTGCAATATTCTTTACCTACCTGGCATTTGTATTTGTTGACCCACCTGACTACTATTATTAATTTTAAACAACTAGTTAACTACTTATGATAGTTAATGAGATGAATTTTTCATGGCCTGTGTTCATTGTTCTTAGTCATTAGTTCCAGCTGTGACTAATGAAAGCACCAATTTGTAATTCTGCCAAAAATTTAAAATCATTTGGACAGTGGACCTGTTGAAAAATGCAGTTGCTTGGTTCTAGCATATGACTTCTGAACAAGAAAAGTTTTAAATCTCAAACTTTCATATAAAAAAATTACTAAAAATAAGAAATAATATGATGTGGTTGAGAATAATTAACTGTAGATGTTCATGCTATGATACAGAGTGGAGACAAAATAAAGTGCACTCTTAAAAACTTGTCTTATTCTGGGTGTGAGACAGAAGGTAATAGCTTACAGCTGTTCCAGTGGCTGGGTGCCATGCAGCAAGGTAAGTCAACAAATATTTATCCTTCCTCCTGGAGCAGCTAGGGGCAGCTCCCAGGCTGCAAGACTGGCCCCTGGGGAGAGAGGGAGGGCAGAGGCCTTGCATGCTACCACCTGGGGGCTGCACAGTTAGGTGTAGAGCACAAATACTATTGCTATAAATTTAAAATACTGCACTTTACAAACCTTTAAGCACCATAACATGTTCTCCTTTAAACAGTTATCACTTTCTATGTGCAAACAACAAACACTGGTCTGCACTTGTTTTTTTCCTGGTTGTCAGAATCTTTGAAATGTTATGGCAGCAGCAGTGGCAGCTAGTAACAACTCAAATGATAACACAAACAAGCCTACAACAAAACGCCGCCAGACACTGCATTTAATTCTGGTTCTTAACATCAAGGCAGCATTGAAAGAGCCTGTGGTTAGCACACACATCCCTGACGAGACAACGCTGCCAGCTGCTATTGGCACGAGGAGAATGCTTATTCATAGTGGTACAAGAGTGAGAGTAGAACACTTGCTCAGAAACTCAAACATTACCACACATTGATTCAAGGATTTATTAAGTCTTACATGCAAAACATACTGCTAATTGCATTAGCAAAAGATCAATGTAAAAACTTCACAATTTTGCAACTTTATTTTTAAGTTTTGCTTTAGTGGTTGAAAGGGTGTAGTTCAACATTGTATTCCTGCCAGTGTTTAGGAGGTACAGAACATTATTAGCACTAATTTACAGAACCTCACAGACCCAAGTTACCATTACTCAATCTATGATGCACATGTACATGTAGGTGACATAAAGAACACTTGTCTGCATTAGTAATGTTACAGTGTGGGATATCTGGCAAATAGTGATATTTGAGAAGATTCATAGTTTATAGAGGTCTAAAATATAAAAATTACTAAAACTTGTAAAGCTGCTTCACATGATTTTTACACCTAGTTAGTAGACTAAAAGCTCCTCAGAAAGCATATAACTTACTGGGTCAGAAGTAACACAAAAATAAGGATATGCTTGAACATTCTAATCTACAAAAAAGCAAAATTCTATCATGAGAAAGGTTTTAAAATGCAAGTTATATTGCTCAGTAAGAAGAAAATCTACAAGAAAAGCATTTACTAGGCAACAGTTGTGGGAATGACTGGTTTAAAGTTGTAACTAAATGAATGCCCTACTTGAAATTCAAAAGGAATTTACCTATGAACATCAACCTCTCTTCCACTACTGCAGGTGTGGGAAAGCATTCACTGATTTTTAGCCTGTAATAAAAGTCAATTCAGTTTGAACTACTTTGACAGTGTAGTGTAAATTGATCTGTGCAGTGTCAAAATACTGTCTGGCACTATCATCTGATCCAACCCAATGTTTCACTTACACAATACAATGCTGTCAAAAGGAGTAGATACACTTCAGTAAGAATAGTTATTTATTTATTTTTTAAATCACAGCAACAATAACTAGATTGCAACCAAGCCCTTACCAATGATAAAGCATTTTACACGGTGACTTAAGGTTGTCAGTCATTGTCAATGATTTAGGTTTGATATACAATGCTAGGCAATGACTTCAGGTTGAGAAAACATTTAATAAAACACATTAGACTGCAGTGTTTTGCTAATTATACTGTACTGTTACTTACTGTGAAAAACTAGAAAGTGTTTTTGCATTTCCTAACACAAATTAGAGTCATCTTCAAGAAGAATCTTTAAAAAACAGTTTAGTGCTTAGTGTTCTTAGCACAACAATGCAACTTAGTTCAGCAGATAGTTTGGCAACACTTAATTAATTGAGCAAGAATAGGATTTTAAAAATAAGGCTTTACATAGGTTTGTCTTTTTAGGATTTTGCTTTTAGTAGAATGAAAAGTAACTTTCATACTTTAAACAAAATGAAACCATGAAATTGTTGATTGGTTCAAAAAATTTATGGAAGAGAACTAATTTATAACAGAAAAACTTGGCATTGAATGTGAATGCTCCATTGTGAGCAAAGCACACAGGGTTCGGGCGGGGGGGGGGAGGGCAGCTTTACAGCAGCAGACATTTTCTCTTCCTCTTCTTTACAGGAGGGGGGCAGAGAACTGCTCGAATAGCTTCATCGAACACTGTCTTGAGGCCTCGCTGTGTAAGTGCTGAGCATTCTAGGTATTTCACTGCACCTACGGAAAGCAAAAAAGCCTGCAATTACATAGCCGTTTCCTGCAATTAGAGAGCACCACTATCAGCTAACCCCACAGCAAAAAACAGGCATCCGTTTTAATTAAGCTACAACATCTTCCACAAACAGAATTTCGATCAAGTCAATAGTAACACGGTTTCAGTCATACCAATCTCTTTTGCCATGGCAAGGCCCTGTGGGTAGGTGATGGGAGTCAGCTTCTTTTCCTTCAGTTTTTCAATAGTGTCTTTATCATCTCGGAGGTCAAGTTTGGTACCCACTAAAATGATGGGGGTGTTGGGGCAATGGTGCCGCACCTCAGGATACCACTGCAAAAAGGAACACACAGTATTCGTGGGCAGGTTTCCACGAGGCTCTTGAACGTTACTAATTAAGGGCTCACAGCAGGAAGATGCATCAGGCAAAGCAGTAAAGGGGGGGATGGAGGCTCCATTAAGGCTGTATTAAATAAGAGCATACAATTGTAAAACATTGGTGTTTTGTTTTGTTTTTTAAACTAAGCCACAAGTATTCCCACATACTTTAAAAGTTTACCTTATTAAAGGCTATGCTTATTTTGACATTCTGAAAACCCTGATCTGCATTTCGCCCACCCATGGAGGTCACCTCTTAAGAGGTGAGGACACGGCCATGTGCTGGAAGTCTCCACAGTGCCCTATGGATCAGCTGTCCATGGGCATGAAGGAGTGCAACAGTAGCAGCATAGGTACTTGAATGCTGGCTGACTTGAGAAATATATGGTATCAGCATGATTTTTATGTGTAATTTAAAGAAATGTATTGAAAAAAATGCATTAAAAGGAGATTTCCTGATAGTGACCATAAGAGTTTACAGCCAAGGAGAGCGTAACTATGTTTGTCCTATCATTGCATCAAGGAGTGATTTGTACTTTAGGTGCTGCAGGTGCCCTGAACTTCCAGAACTTTCTGGCCTTAAAGTTAGGCAAATAGATTTCTACCTTCTGGCAAACAGTGGGAATTGTGGTCTGAGAAGTCACCTAACATTTTCCTGAAGCTGCTGTAAAACAAACACTACACTGAACCCTTAGAAATAAAAGGACAATACTTACCTTCGCACGGACATTTTCAAAGGAAGCAGGACTCACAAGGGAAAAGCAGATTAAGAACACATCCTACAAAACAAGTGTTAGAAGTCAGCCCAGCAGAGCTACCATTACAACAACGCCTGTCACTGCAAAAAGGCCAATCTCACCAGCATCCGTATCACACCGTACCACATCATACTTGCAAGAGGCAAGGTTGATGATACAATTGAACATGACAATTAATTAGAGCTAGTTTTCCCAGTGGGAAATCCATTCCCAAGCAGCTACAAGCAAAGGCAAAGTGGGGGGAAAAAAAAGTAGATTGTAATCACATTCATAATCAGCTATTGCAGTGGCCAGCAACTAAATTCTAATGTAGCTGGGTTGGCAGCTTTCTTCCCCTGTCTTTTTTTTTAATCCCTCACTGACATTCAGGAAAAAAAAAAACCTCCAAAAACAAGCAAAAAGAACACTTCATGTTCTTGACAAAGATGGCAAGTAATGAAGAGTCACTGGGCTTCTAAACTAGGTTTGGATGTTCTTTGCAGATCTCTAAGTGATTAAAGTCTTAAAACAGGTAACATTAGCAAAGGATATCACAAAGTGTTACTTTATACCAGCTTCTGAAATAAAATTATACTATTCCTAAAGTAATCTTAAATTGCAAAGGAAAAGTATACAATACAGAATAAAAGACATAACAAAAACTACTATGTAAAATATTCTTCCTTTTCAGTAACACTTCTTATATCCTGTAAGCCAGTTTCTACTGTTGTTACTTTTAATGTCAGAATTGGATGAATCTTGTACAACTGTTACTGCTACTGAATGTCTGTTCAAAAAGACTTTGGAATTTCTCTATAACCAAATTAAGATTGAGAACGGTATTAAAAACTCCAAGCATCACACTAGGTCCCTTCTTCCCTAAATTACGGGACAGTACGAAGAAAACAGAATCCCAGAGCAGCTGGGGCTGGCAGGGACCCCCAGAGATCATCTGGTCCAAGCCCTGCTCCAGCAGGGTCACCTAGAGCAGGCTGCCGGGGACCATGGCCAGCCGGGTTTGAGCATCTCCAAGGATGGAGCCTCCACAACCTCCCCGGGGGCAACCTGTTCCAGTGGTCAGCCGCCAGCACAGTAAAGAAGTTTTTTCTTATGTTCAGATGAAATTTCCTGTGTCAAAAAGCAGGTGTTTTTAGGGATCTTGTACCTCTTGCCTTTCAATTGAAAGATAAAGGAAGATTATTATAAATAAGAGATCAGGTGAAAACACTCCGTAGTGAATGTGTTTACAGTAACTGCTGCGAAGTCTGCATTTCAGAAAACAGTACACTTCATACTCTGAATGATTCTAGGCTGTAGTGTCATATAACCACAAGATGAATTTTCTACATCCGATGAGCTGAAGACTGTAATCTTGCCGTATTACCCAAAACTCAGTAAATGCATCTCAGACAACCCCAGCTTCCCCCAACCTACCTCTTTATCCGTACTTATTCCAGTAACAAGTGTGTTAAAGAATCAGGCATTTCAGAGTGTTAGTTGATTATGCTGCATTTCAAGGCATTTGGTTAGGTCAGCATCTGACATCTGCACTGCTAAGCACTTGCAACCCAGTTGTTCATGCATCACCCCAACAAGTCTCCGTAGCAGCATCCCAGAAGAAGAAAGACAAACAGTATCAAATACTGTGATACTATGGCCACTACTTCTCTTTTCCAATTCTGCAAGTTCGTGGTGATTGAAATTCTGCACGTTACGCAGATTCTTTCCTTTGCTGACTCCAGAGATCAAAGATTTGGTGTGACCATGAGCAATTATTTGAAGACTTCAGCTGTCTTGCACACTATCAATCTTAGTAAATAAGAGGAAAAGCTATTTTTTAATGCAAGAAAAGCTTTAGTTTTAAAGCAACTCATTTAAAGAGATGCAGTAACATACTTCTCAAATATAACAATTATATAGTTCCAAGAAAAGTCGTTTAAAAAAATAGGGGCCAATTTATCACTATCATAAGCAAGACAAGATAACAGAACTTGGAACTGAAGTTTATTGAAAGTTTTACATACGGCAATAGGTTGATCTGTCAGACTGGAAGATATAGTCTTACCATTGGTTCCTCCAACCTAATAACAGTATGAGATAAAGTTACTCCTAGGATGGATTTAAGGGAAAACATTCTCTCAGTCAGCAATCTGTGCTCACAAATATTCACAATATGGCTTTTCTTCTGAAGAGAGACGCCGCCCTGTGATTCAGGGCAACCAGCTACCTGCATCCAGAAGAGACCACAGACATTCCCATCCCATAAAGCTAAAACATGTCTGTCTGCATTGCCAGAGGTGACTCACAAGAGCAAACCCCCCCATGAAGAGCATCCTTTCTTTTTTTTTGTCTCCTGAAGAAACAAGGTTATCCACCTTTCTGTTCCAACTTCTCCCCTGCCCCCAGATTTTTTGAAATACTGGGTAACTTCAAATAGATTTGAGAGAAGGTTTGAAACTCCTGTAAATTTTGATTAAAAAATAAATAAGGAAAAAGATACAAACTGATGCCCCTGCTACAACAAAGTCTTCACTATGAAGATAACAGCTTTTGAACTGCTGGCTGATCAAGATATGCAAGGGGCCAAGTAACCAGCAACACCTGCCCGCATCTCGCCCAGCTGGTAGTTCAGGGCAGGTACAGGGAAACAGCAGGCCCCCAGAGCGTGCAAGGGGCAAGTTTCAAGTAGCACAGGGAAAGCAGGGGGAGGCTGAACACTCCTGAAAGTCAGGTGCCCTTAGCTCCACTGTTCTTTCTCTGCCTTTTTGGGGGGGGGCGAAGGAGGAGTGCCTTTATTATTTTATGATAATTTTATGATGAATTTCACAAGTTTAAGACCTGAACACTGTGTCGTGGGAAGCTCACGACTCACCACCTAGCTTTCATTTTCAACTTCTGCTGTAAAAAAAACAGAATCTGAATGACTGCTAAGTAAAGAGTTTGAAATACTTTTTGGAAAATCTTTTCCGTACAAGCATATACAACTAAACAAAGTATGTTTAGCTAGATATTACATTCTCTTCCAGTCTGTTAGAAAGTCGCATTATTTTAATCAAACTGAAGACATTCTGTCCCGCTAACACAGGAGAGGAACGACATTCTCCCTTACAATTCCACTTTTTCCTCACTCTTGAACGATCTTTTAATGTATCTTTTTCTACCCTGTGACACTTTTTTGAAGAACATTATGATGTTAAACAAACCTAAATTCTTCCTAAGTATCCTCTAAATATTAATTACATAAAAGCTGCAGGTGGCTACTGTTTCTTTTTTTAAGACAGGCAGATTATTCCTAGCATTTTTACTAGCCCTGTCTAGGACCAGCAAGGCTGTATACATCTTGGGTCTTGTAACTGAGGGGAAAGCCTAATGGTAGAAATTAATGAGCACTTAACTAACAAGAAGAGTGAATTAAGACCAGTTTCCTAAAAAAGCATTAGATGGGATTCACATTATTCAAGAGAGCAATTATACTGTAGAATAACTGGAGCAATTCTGCATTTTACATTATTAGCATGGAATATATATATTTGGCAGATTACAACAATAGTAATCAATGCCACAAAAGCTGCAGGTTGTCACCTTTCTCTATTTAAAGGACAATTCTGCCAGATAAAAGAACCTAGCTCTAAAGAATACTTGACAAAGTCTCTTTAGAAAACTAGTCTCTATAAAGATTAACTAAGTTATAGTGGAAGTTGCACCAGAAAGAAGAGAGCAAATTACTTCAGTGTCTTCCTTCCTATAGGAGGAAGGATGCAGCACGCAGTCAGGACTTAACCAGCTGCAAGCATGGAAGCCAGAAGTACATTTGTATTCATGTTATAACACAAACTACAAGTAATAAGATAGCCACAGGCTTAAGTACATTTGAAAGCTACAACGCAGCCTCTGTCAACACCAATATTTTCCTTTAAACTGCCTCTTTCACATTTAATACATCTTAAAGCCAGAGACTAAATGGAATCAAGTGCTTAGCAGTGACAGTGTCAGGTTGCAGCCAAACATCACGCCTAAAAACAAAAACAAATCCTGGCTTTGGCCAACATTCTAACCTTAAAATCAATGGATTTGCTGATGAGACTATTCACCAAGTTTGTTTATTTTTAAGTCAAGTATTCTAGTTAATTCTGAGGCTGCAACCACAAAAGCCAGCGTGTGTCATTGTACACAAATACACAAGCATGAAAATTTTAACATTGGTACATTGCAGCTGCAGTATTTGGGACAGAGGAAGGCACTTTGCAAATGGTCACTGTTACTATTAAACTGAACTCTACGTGCAGGAGTGTTAGTTTTATCAGTGTTCAAAAAGAAACAATTTGTACATTAGACAAAGCTGTGCACATTTTCTCAAATTTCACACTGTGGTTCTTACTGTTTGCGGATAGGATAGCGGACGTAGTCTGTCATAGTCCTCTTGTCCAGCTGTATCCCACAAACCCAGATTGACTGGTTTTCCATCAACCATTACATTAGCAGAGTAGTTGTCAAAACTAAAAAATAAGAAATAAAGTTAGCCGCATTTGCGTGCAGTGAAGCAGGAAGCACAAGGACCTTTTCTACAGAGTCCTAATTGGGAAGACTACAAAGGAAAAGGTTCTTTACTCCACCCTCCTGCTCCCCGGAAAACATGATTCTTCTGTACTTATCGAGTCTGGTATTGAGTATTAGAAGGAAAAAACATACGAGACGACTTCAGCTCAGGCTGGGCCAAGTCTATCTTTTTAATTGCTCTTTTGATAGAAATGTTGTTAATGCCAATAAGTATAGGAAAACAGGAGATTCATTTAACAAGTGCTTTCCAGTCTTACTGGGACATTCATCAGCAAGTTAACCTGTCTCAGCATTTTGTAAGATTTAGAATAGAAGATTCATGAGCAACAACCAAGGAGTCTAAAAGACAACAGACAATAAATATCAATAACTTAATAAGCCTGCTAATCAAAAAAACCCACCCCCCAAAACCCCTTTCATGAAACATTAAAGTTACTAGCAAGGGGTCAGTAAAGACATGATTTTTATCTCATCACTACTGTGAGGGCAAAAGCTTTAATGATCTGTTAAGGTTAAACTAAGTTGAGAGAAGTTATCTTTGCATTCTATAAGGCAAAAAAAAAGAAAAAAGGGTTCTAAGAAAAAAAGAAAAAGGAGTAATTAAGACAAGACCTTGGAAGAATAACTAAAGTCATCTGAAAATCTCATTAAAATGTATTTTGTTAACTGAAAACTCATCAATACTTACTGAGAGCAAATTAGGTAAATATTTTATAGGGACATCTCAAAAAGGCAGAGAAGCTGCTTGTGTACAAAGTGTTGTTGGGGTTTTTGGGGTGTTTTTTTGTTTTTTGGGGGGTTTTTTTTGGACAATTAGGCCCTCAAAAGGGAAACGCATTAATACTGGCATTGACAAACCCTTAAATGCTTAGATGTAAGCAAATGGGAAGTACCAAAATAAATTAGTCCCCCACAGCCAAGGCTGAAGAGCTCTGGAGCTGTGGCTGGCTTAGCACAGGATTGGCAGTAACAGAAAAAGTGGAAGGAAGAATTAAAAAAAGTTTTATTTCTCTAGTTACATAAATTAACTATTTCTGACTGAATATAATGATTTACAGGGTGTTCAGCCTTGGAACTGCTTACTATAAGTGATATTTAAGATAGAAATAACATGCCATTTTAAAAGACAATGGCAACTGATAGACTCAACTAGGACTTGCAGGCAGAGCAGAGGCAAAACTGATCTAGCATGAGCAAATAACACTGGTATGACTATGCTAAACAATAAAAGACCCAAATGTTTCTCACTAAATACACCTAGATACTCGGTTAAGCCTTTAAGATGAAATTGAGGAGTGCTTGCAGCCAGCTCAAACAGTACAAATGAGGAATCCGAATGGCAGTAAGCATGCAGAAGTTGACATAAATGAGTTCTTAAGATTTTATAAGTACTTACACAGTGGGTATATATTCTCCAGGGAATGCATTGGTTGTGTAACTGATGAGTAGGCATGTTTTACCTACAGCACTGTAAAAAGAGGAAGTTAACATGTAAAAAGCATGTAAAAACATGTAAAAACCTTGAATAATTAGAAATAATATCCCTTTTAAGGAAGACGACCTATTATACCCAGCTATCTAAGGAACAATTTGGGATGTCACTAGTCATTATTGTGCAAGAAAAGAGCTAATAAACTGTATTCTTAAGATCACTGGAAATGAAAACATACCTAATGTAAACATCCCTTAATCATGCAAGAGTGGTAAATTATCAAATTTTGTTAGCCTTTAGCTAAAAAAAACCCTACTAACATCTGCTAGTCATGTGACTGAAGACTGCTACTGCTGCAACTCCCCAAAATAAATAAAAAAATCCAGACACCCTTTACACAACTCCAATATTATTTTCTATAAAACATTATACAACAATGAAGTTTGAAAAGGATAATTTCCCAACACATGATCACTTTCAAGTATCTGAAAGAAATACAAACAACAATCTTCACAATACTTATTAATAATGTAAAATTACACTCTGTATGCATTCTTCAGCAATTCAGACACTTCAAAACGATTTATAGATAAGTTATACTTTAATACTGAAGAAAGGATTTGGAGCTCTAAGCTCTTCCCCACAGATCTAACTCTAAACAGCCTCAGATAACTGGGGGCAGGACAAGGTTCGGGTCTGGGTTTCTTTCCAAACTCTGGCAGCCAGCTCTCTCCTCCTCCTCCCTCTTCCCCACATCTTATCTAGAGTTAAACATTAAATTAAAGAAATAATTGACCCTCTGTTACAGTTTTAATTAAAGGGTGGGAATGCTTGAGATTGTACTGCATTTCTTTTTTAAGACAGACTCTGCAAAGAGCGTTTCTGACACTGCAGACTGGTTCCCCGGCTGGTTTCTCGTTTGAGGAACATAATCCTCTAACAGCGTAAGAGATTCCAGACGATGACTTCGAGCAGTTCCTCAAAGAGGATAATCCCCGACTGCATTATAGTTTTCCCTGATTACTCTTCTCAAACAGCCAAACGCCTATGCAATGAAAACTGTATTTTCTTGCAGATGTTTTTTTATTACAACTATTTGTTCAAAACTAGTCAGAAGTAGCTTTCAACCTTAATATACTTGGCCATACACACTTGCCATTAGTGTCAGGCTTGACTCATGAACCTTCTGAACTTGCTTTTTCAGAAGCAGAAGTAATTTCATGAAAGTTTTAGCATAGAACTACAGCTAATATATAAAAAACACAAGAACTGAATTTTAATGCTAAAAATATCCTTTTATCCTTCAGCTTTTGCAGAAGAAAAATCTCACAGAAATGAGCTTCAGTCAAGGCTTGCTTTGGAAACATGTGGACTGCCACTTTATCTAGCAGAGATCATCTTCAATAAGTTATTTAAAATTATTTAACACCCACCGCTAACCAGCCAGCCTTATCTAGTGACTCACACTTTAAGGCAGGTTGAGTAAATTCGGAGCTTTGTCACAACCAGAAATCACTGCGTGTGCTGTAACTCAACCTGTAACAAGTCTCTCCATTAAACTTGAAGCAGTTCAATACTGTATTAGCCTGAGGAGTTACTTGATAGCAACATTTGATAACGCTACCTTGAATGTTTGAGCTATGAAATAGAAGATGCTTTAGTGTGTGAAATAATCCATCCAGGATTTCATCCCACATCCTCATTTTTAAATCCTAATTTTGTGGGTTTGATTTGACATGAGCATAACATTCTATCTGCTGCAGCTCTCTCTGATCACACCATACCGTCTTCCTCACTATTTTTCACACCTACTTCTAAAGAAACAAGATCCCAGTCTCTCGCAGTCTGAGATTTTTTTTTTCCTTTCACAGTATATTCTTTTGTGCCAAGTTACAACAAAAAAATTATGGCATTTAGAGACTGTACTTATCAAGTATGGAATTAAACATTTTTCTGTAGTAACAGGTTTGGGATATATTTGTATGCAGAAGCAGAATAGGAATTTACCATTCAGTAACCTCTGTGGGAAAACTGGGGGAGCAGTATCACGACACAGCTAAGTTGATTTAACAGCTGTCAGAAGGCGACGTCCCACCATGTCTTGGGCTAGCACCCATGCGACTCCGTAACAAGCCAGAACAAGGAGTTAAAACTATTCAGTCCCCTCCTCTGCCAATAAAGTTAACTTGTCGGTTCAGCTCCCTGGGCCATCTCATCAGTTGGATCACTTTGAATGTGTTGTTAAATTGCAGCCGTAACACCAGAAGGCAGGCTACGCTAGGCTGCCTTATAAAAGACTAAGGTAAAAACCGCCCAAGTACCAAGAGGAGCAAAGGCCCGGTTCTTCGGGAGCCCTCCAGAGGCTCCGAGGCCGAGTGTTCCCATGCTTCCAGAACCTGGCTGGTCGGAGCCTTCATTTTCCAGTTAAGTTCATTACAGATAACTTAAGCATCTAACAAATCTGTGCTAAACTAATATTTTGAGCAGCGGATCAAGAACTTCTTTACACTCATGCTCCCTTGCTCACCTTGCACTGAACCTGGTGAGTCTGCTCTGGTTAATCAAAACAGTCCAGGAAGGAGGGGGTGAAAGCTTTCATTGCGTCAAAGTGCCTGGAGTGCAGTGCTGCAGCACCGACCAGGCAGTCACTAAAACAAGAAAAAACACGCCCAACCACCCTGTTTCAGACTTGTTCCATTCTAGGTTTCCTGCTTTCCTTGCCTTTTGGCTCACTGCCCTATGAATCAGATCTGTATGGTCACCAGTCTTAAAAATGAACATTAACACCTACCTTTACAAAGGAGATCCTCCAAGTACTTTATTAACTTTTTTTTTTTTTTTTACAGTATCTAGCTTCTGTATTAAAGCAACTCCCTGAGGATTCTGATTGTTTGGCAAAGTATAAATCCCTGTATATAAAGGTTGGAGACTGAGAAACTAAAATATCACCAACCCAGAATTAGTCATAACAAAATTTCTAGCAACTACTTAATCATAGCTCTGTCCACCCACTATTACATCAAATGAAACTAGCAACATTCGACTGTGATTAAAATATGGCCTACGGAAATCTGCCATGTTTTAACTACTTAGCAATAAGTGAAGATCTTATAAAAGACAGCAGTGAGTCCCTGGTTGTTTCCTGGTACCAACCAGGAATTGATCTATTTGTAAAATCACAAATGTATTAATTCCTGAAACAAAACATGTCATCTCTTTCCTGGCCTTACACTAATAAGTTTTAGGAAGTTTCCCACTGCGTTAGAGCTGTGGAGGCAGTGTTAAGGGACATGCAGTAAAAGAGCTGTCAGAGGATCTGCCCCAGTATTTCTGCCATCATAAAGGCTCTGGAGCTGCACAGATGGTTGAGAGGTTCCTGCTACGCCACAGCTGAAAACTGCTTGTGAGAATGGAGCTCCAGTTCGCAGCCATGGTAATGGAGGCCAGCCAGAGTACTTGCTTTTTCAATTCCTTATATGTTGATATCTGCAAACAGGTGGCAGCCTTCACAGAAAGCTTTATGTCATTTCTTTCTTTCTCTGATCCACATGAATTACCTGCCTGGAAACACGGTGTATAGCCCAGGTCTTCACTCAGACTTTAAACACTGGGTGAGACTTCTTTAGTACGCTCATCAGATCAAGAGTTAAGTGTTTTTGCTCTGGTGGTTTTAGTTACATACCCTTCCAGATAGGCTATTTTACTCATTGTGAGACTCCTCTCCCAAATATGCCATTCAGTATCTACAATACCACGTTTTCTATCTTGGAAAGCATAATAAGAGTTGTTTCCAAATTTCAAGTCACTGCACTCTCTACAAATTGCATTGGAGAGATCTCAAGTGTTCGGCATCTTACACAAATACTGCACTACGCTCAACAACAAGCCTGTTATTCTCCCCCTATTCTTGGGGAGCTATCAAATCAAATACAGCATGGCTTTAGCAGACAAGGCCGCAAATTAAGTAAAATTCCAAACACGGACCATTTCTGTGGCATCTAGTTATCATTTCTGCAATGTGCAAGACTTCCCCTAACATTACAGGGGATCACTTGAGATTCCATACCACTAAACAGCTGCTTCTTTAAAGTCTGCAGCTTTTGCTTTCATTCTAAAAATAACTTCCACCAATGTTTTTTTTCCCAAGTCTCAACCAACAGCAATTCTTGTAGAGTTATTCAAGTGGAGGGCTACCCACATGTCCTGCACAATCTTACTTCTCTGTAGCAAGGAGTCAAAGCAACAGTTGCCAGCTATTTCTCCCCAAACAAACCTCACAGTGAAGAGGCAAACTAGGGCAAAATATGATAGCACAACCAGCACATATGCCATGCTTTTCTAGCCAAACTAGATGCCTAAACTGATACTGGCCAAAGCCCTAAAAGCAAACACGAGATACTTACCAGAAACAGCCTGTTTACAATTTCAAAAAAAAAAAGTCACACAGGTACTTCTATAGCCTTGTTTATTTTGTTCCTAGTAGATCTTTGTAAAACAGTACTTAAGTTTTATATTATGTAAGCAATCTTTAACTTGTATTGTTTTACAGAAACGCTAAAGCTTTAGCCTTATCTAAACCAAACATTACACATTTTCTAGAATACCTGTAAAGCTTGAACTTCTGAAGCAGCAGCACAGGGAAACAAATGATTAAATATAAAAAGCTCAATGGAGGACCATAAAAAGCTACTAAAAATAAGCAATGATATCTCAGTAGGTTCTTGAAAGAGATTTGTTTCTAACCAAGAAAGGAGGAAAAATTAGAATGATTGCATTTTATTCACACACATGTACAAAACTGAGGTAGAATTACATCATTTTCATTCCCAAGACAAAGAGCAATAAGTAAGTTTGGAAGTGGGATGGTATTTACAAAGCAAGTGATGAGACAGTTTGTCTATCCCAAGTTCTCAAATCTAATAGAGGAAGTAGACAAACTTTTTACCCACCCAAGCATGATGCATTGCATTTATTTACAGTATTCTGTCACAGACAATATCGTTCATTTGAATTAAAAATTTTTTTGATGTAATAGAAAAATAAATTAGTTATTTTTAAAAATCAGTGTAAACCAAGAAAACAATCCACAGTTATTATATCTAGTATCAGTGAATTACATTACTACAAGAAGTCATAATTTGTCAGGATATCACTTTCATGTCCTCATTGCTCAACATCTTACACAGTAAGAAAAGCCAAAATGAACCTGTTAAGCTGAGTAAATTTATCTTTCAGTCATAGTCTTTTTAGGGATTCTACATCTTAAAGTAACTTAAAGATTAAGCCACCACATTAAATTACACAGGCAGTGGCAAGACCATTTAGCTACACTTACACTTCTCTGTCATCTATACAAGTTTGCTGTGATACCAATTATGCTCAGACTACACTGGGATTTTTGTTTCTACTAAGGAAAAAAAAAATCCTCAAACTGCATAAGACAAGTCTTGTTTCCCAGCTGGCCTATGATGCTCCCCTGAGCTCTGACATCAAGCAAGAAAAAGAATGCCTCTGAGTTGATGGGAATAGCTTGGTGGGGGATATTCAAAAGCAGCAAACACACAAACTCTTTCTCCACCACAATTTCAGCATTCTTTACATTGAAATCCAGCAGCTAAACTCAAACTTAATCTGATTGTAAAAAGCATTCTCAAGTTGTTTTAGTCATAAGTAATACCATATTCAGACTGCTATAAGCATAACATGTCTGAATGCTATAGGTGTTACAAGTCTTTACAGACAAGTTAGTTATTTGTATTGCAATCGCTTCATCTGCCTCCTTTAGACAGGAGCCTTACAGGCCTAGATGTATATGTGCAAAACACCAGTCTCTGCCCACAAACATTTATGATCTGCTTGGAGTTTAGCACATTTCACTCAGTCTTATTACAAGAATCAGATCTCAAAAAACAAGCTACAAACAGCAATAAGAAAGTTTGTCCGGTGTTACTTGCAGAAAAGACATTTCAAATCAGTATTGGCTTTCCCATCTCATTAAAAGCCTGGTGAAATAACTCCCAGCACGCTAGGACTGCCCGGGTGCGCCCAATGGTGCGCGAAACACCAGGCAGGAGGACGCGGAGCCGGGAGAAGCGGCCCCCCGCCCCAGCGCGGAGGCGAGGCGCGCAGCCCCGCGCACCGCGGCGCACGCACAGAGCGCCGCTGTCAGCCCAGCACCCGCTCCCCGAGCGCCTTCGCCCGCGCTCGGGTGCGGAGGCAGCGCTGCAGGCACCCGCGCCTGCTGCGCCCCCGCGGAAGCCTCCCCCTGCCTCTGCCGCGCCCCCTCCCCGGCGGCCACCATTTGCCGCCCGCCCCGCCGGGCCCCGTGCTGCCGCCCCCGCCCCCGGCAGGAAGCCGGCGGCCGCCGCCCGCCCCCTCGGCGCGGACGCCCACACGGCCCCGGGCAGCCCCCGCGCCCTCGGGGGCGGCCGGGCCGCGCCCCAGCCCCGCAGCGGGAGCGGAGCCGCCGCTGCCGCCGCCAGGGCCCGGCCCCCTCCCCTCCCCTCCCCCCCCCGGCCCCTCGCGCCCCGGTGCCGCGCGGCGCCTCGGACTCACCCGTCGCCCACCACCACACACTTGATGGCCTGCATCGGGGCTGCGCCGCCGCGGGGCTGCTCGAGCTCGAGGCGGGGCGGAGCGGAGCGAGGCGGGCAGCGCCGCACGAGAAGGGAGCCGGCGGCGGTGTCCGCACCGGGTCGCGGCCGCCTCCGCCCTGTGCCTGGCAGCGGCGACGAGGCAGCGGCCACCACCCAAGGCGGGGAGAGGGAGGACTGCAGGGAAACAGGAAGCGCCCGCGCAACTCACATCCGGCCGGGCAGCGCGAGGCCCCGCCCCCGGGCCCGCTCGGCCTGGCCCCGCCCGCGCGCCGAGCCGCTTCGTGCCTCTCCTGCAAGGCGCCGCCGCGGCTTCGGAGCGCTTCGGCGCCGCTCGGGTTTCTCCGCCGAGACGCGCCGCGGAGGCTTCGGCGCCGCTCGGCAGCGCTCGGCGCCCGCGCGGCTTCGGAGCTCTTCGGCGCCGCTCGGGTGTCTCCGCCGCGCCGCGGGGGGCTTCGGAAGCGCTCGGCAGCGCTCGGCTCCGCGGGGGCGGGGCCGCCATGCTTGTGCCACTGACCTAGTGCGGGAGCGGGGAGCCGCCGCCGCCCGGCCCCGCCGCCGCGGGAGCGCGGAGGCGCCCAGGGTCATCCTTTCCGGTGCTTTTAATCAGAAATGTGTTTTGCCATGTGCTGGCTCTGCTGAGCCCAGCAAGCAGGCGCGGCCGGGCCCGGCGGAGGCGCGCAGGCCGCAGGAGAGCGGCCATGTCGCAGCGGCCGCCGCCCGTGCCCCGCGCCAGCCCTCCGGGCGCATCGGATGGCGCTGGCGCCGTCAGGTCGGGCAGAGCCCTCTCGAACCGAAGCTGGCTTTTGGCGCCGCTTTGGGGTCCTGCAATTCAGCCCTGACGCAGCCTGACGCCATCCTAGCGCCGCCCCGGTATCAGGATGTCGTGTGCCCATGTGGCGCTTAGCACCTCACGAAGCCTGCTAATGTGTGATTGCGCTTGGCCGTGCAGACCATGTGAGGAGGGTTGTGTCTTACCCAGTGAGCAAAAATAGAGATCCGTCGTGCGGATGTAACTGTGAGGTTCCCGGTGTGCCGCCCTCCTCCTCACGCGCCGCAGCCTTCGTTGTACAACCTTCGTGAGCTCTGCTGGCAAGTGTCAGACCAGACCAGCGCACGGAGTCTGCGCAAGACGGGCTGTAAGGGCTCAGGGAGAGTGGTGCCCACCGCCTCGGCCCGCTGCGGCCTGCCCCAGGCGCTGCCCGGGGGCTCGCTGCCCTTAGCTCAGCGTCACGCACATCCCCAGCTCACTTAGGTGGTCCTCTGGCCACAACCTGTCCCTCCGCACAGCGTGACACAACACCGAGAGATGTGATGGGCGGTGATATATATGTTTCTGCTTAGTTATTGTTAACGTTTTTGAACTCCAGAGGTGTTAAGAAAAATAAAGATTAGCATCACAATATTTTCTGTGATTTTGCCCGTATTTCATGAACCAATTTTGCAGGGTCAAAGGAGGAGGCATATAAATTGTGAATATGTCCACCCAGGAATAATATTAGTGTTAACACTTACTCATTTCTGGGATGCTTTAGAGTTTATTGCTTTGGAGTTCTCTTTACCACAAGAAAACAGATATTTTTAGGAACTGCTGAATCAAAAGGTGTGCTTTAGCACGTAAGTAAATAGTTATGTCCTGGAATGCATAGGTGAATAGAATAATTTAAAAGTCAAGCAGAGCAGGTCCAATGATCCCAGGAGTTACTTAATTTCTTCCATTCATTCTTGTGGTAATTCTGCTCGCAGAGAAGCTTCTGGTTGGACTGACGCACTCAACCACTCTTCTCTTCGTCTACATTGCCGTCCATTCCTCAGAGAAAGGGTGAGGAAAAGGCCCATGCACATGCTGCCTCTCCACATGCTGCCTCCCTCCCAAGTGATGATGAATCCAGTGACATGAATACAAAGGACTGCACCACCCTGGATGGTTTTCCAGTGATTTGATCTCATATTACTTTCTGAACTTTTCTAAGCGAATTTGATACAGTACAGTGCAACCTCACCAGTGGATGGAGCATTCCATGGTACTTTCTCTTTTTTCCTTTTGCTGAGCAAAGAAACTTCTCATATATTCAGTCAGGAAAACATCATAAAGATCACTATAACCTGAAAAGCTATTGCAACACTTTTTTTTGCAACACTTGCACGTCCATATCCCCTCACAGAGATGGAAGTTGAAATGTCTGTTGTCATTTAAGCTAAATATCCTTAAAACCAACACTCAGCTGCTAGCGATGACCTGGCAACCATTCCCTACCAGCAGCCGGGAGCTGCGGAAGGGAGGTGTGGGCAGTATCACAGCGCTCTTGCTGTTCTTGGCTGCTGCAACGCTTTGGAGCTCCTGAGATGCTGCATCGAAACAGAGCAGACATGGAGCTTGTCTAATTTATGTCATGGGCCTGGGGAGACAGAACACAGATTCAAGGGACACATAAAACTACTTTAAATTTTCCCACTGCCTACCTATTCCTCTGCTGGTTCTCACATTATGCAATGTCATCAGATGGATATGATGTTTTTTTTTTAATGTGAAAAAGAGGTACAACCAAATTTACAATATAAGACATGCAGTCTTCTTCAGTGGTTTATACATCATAAATAATAATACCTACAACACATTTTTGTTACATTTAACTTTGGCTTTGTTTTTGCCTTTTGTTAAAAGGTAAATTAATTATATTTTTTGCTGTGGTTATAGAAACTGACTGTCATTTTAAAATACAAGATGACTTTAGTAGCATAAAAATACTGTAACAGAGAAAAGGTAGTAATGGAGAAAAAAATATTTACGTTAGCACAAATTGTTCTTATGATCCTGTCATGAGACAAGCAATATCTTTTTATATATGTTCTTTTCAGTGCTCCTCCATCTGATTCTTTTGGGATCAATTGTTTTGAATTGTCAAAAAATAAGTTAAAGCATAGGGTATGCTTCGAACAGGTTTCAATTTGATTATTTTAATTGGGTATATAAAGACTAACATTATAAAATATCTACATAAATATTCACTGTTAGCCACTAAAAACAATATTACAATTTGGGTAGATGATGATGATGATGATGATGATGATGATAGATGCACCCAGTTTTGTTTCCACATGTTTGCAAACCTTTATTCCCTCAAATATGATAAGAAGAAACCTTTTGGAATAGTTCAAAACTTTGCATTTGGAATCCTAGTTGATACCTCTCTTAAGGTAACTATTCTTAGATGCACTGCAAGACAACTTGTTAGTTGTGTGTACTTAGAGTACATTATGAATTAATTATTTGTTTATTAATTAATTTTAGTATATTTCAGCTACGTTTTGCTGCTTCTGTTTTGCTAACTAGTATGTAGTATACTTGGTTTTAAAGAGAAACAAATAACTTACATAGTGCTACAAATGTATAACACTATTTGCAGACATGTTTATTTACCTGAGAATGTGAGAAGAGATGCACAGAGGGAACAGGCTGAAACATTAGTTTGTCAAAAGATAAGGAACACAGAGAATAGTACGAAAGGCAGGGCAAAGGCGTGAGAAGTTAAAAACAACTTCATAGAGACATATCTGCTTGATAGATGTGAGTGCACTGCTGAGTAGTATATAGAATGCAGTTTAAAATGCAGTACACAGAGGAGTATGTAAAAAGAAAAAAAATGAATGGCAGTAAGTGTAACCAATCTTTCCATAATTCTGATAAGATCATGAATCATAAACTTGAGGCTTAGATCAGTCCTAATTTTGATCCATAATCTACCACCCTATCTTTTCTTATCCACTCCAATGTTTTTTTTCGTAGACATTGAGAGGAAATCATTATTTAATATTGTTTCAGCTACTGCCTGAGCGTGTGTGTTGTGTATGTGCTGGCACTGGGGGAGGATTATGATCCTGAGTGGATGGGGAGTGGCAGGGTAATCACGCTGATGCAATGCTGGAAAGTTTTACTCACCATAACAGACACTATCAGGATTACAGAGACAATAATAATTTGCATTTTTATAGCATCTCTCATCCCAAACTATCACTGTATTCTTTCACATGTTAGTTAATTAATAAAGCCACACACAAATCGCTGAGAAATAGGGATACAAAGTAGTATGCCTATTGTACATATGGGGAAACGCATCTGTGAAAAAACCCAGAACACCTAAGCGTGATTCAGAGATCTGCTCTCTCACTCTTAGGTGACACTTCCTGCTGACAGCAGCTCTGTTCGGTTGCTTTCAGCAAACAATGTTTTACAGCATCCAAGTCAAAAGCAAAAGCTGTCTTTGCTGATAGTGTAAAAACTATTTTGGGGCGAAAAGCTGTAATCATAGTTCACAGCAACTTGAAATTAAGGGTCGGGCTGAAGAAATGCAGGAGCCAATTTTGCACAAACCAAAGGTGAATCACAAAGTGTTAGAGGGCAGAATAAAGTTTTTAGCCTATGCACTCTTGCATCTTCAGATATTTGTAATAGAAGCAGAAAAAAATTAGAAATATTTCTCTTATAAACTCTTAAAACTCTTTCTCTTAAACAGGATTTCCAAATGCTTTTTCATCCTATGATGGCTAAAAGAATTGTCTTACTTAAAAAAAATGTACTGAAGACTTGATTTTATGCTCATTTGAGTTGGTGGTAAAAGGCACCTGATTACTAATGTAGCAGTGGGGCTATAGTAATTGATGGAAAGAAACATGTAAGCACAGCACTGGGCATCAAAAATTCCTTCCTAGATTCCAGTTAGCAAAGTGACGCTCTCTCTCATTGTAGAGGAAATTCAGAGTATCTTCACTGAAGTTGGGGAGATACAGTGACAACAAGAATCATGTTAGAATGTAATATAATTCACAAACAATGGTCTACAATTTTAAATATTCCAGGCAGACATTTTTGGCATGATTAGTTTCCGGAATCTTGGAAAAAGACCTGTAGCAGCATGTGGTATGTGTACTGTTCAAATATAGTACACAGTCTGCTCCAGAGGAACCAAAGCCAACAGTAAAAAAGGAACTACAACTTTTAAATGTCAGCGTTTGCTGCATTAGAGAGAAGAGATTAAAGGAGAATGCAAATAAAATGCTAGTATAAAAAATTCCAAATTAATAATGAAGCATTGTAAAATAAATGCATCACATTCGTGTGATATTAGCATAGAGGGTTTAGCTGGTATACATACATACACAAAAGAAACAAGTCCTTTATTTTCTTTAGGTAGCTTCTGATAAACATCTATTCTGTGAAGAATTTCAGTTATTAAAAACACGTAGAGCTTTGCATTCACTTGTGCCTACCCTCAGGTTTAGCAAGCAGTAACTAATGGACATAGTGCTTGCTACTGTGAGAGCTGTTGTTGAAGACAGGGGGACGATACAGTAATGGCTGTATATGTCTGTAAGCTTTTGGGAATAGGGACATTATGATATATTTATAAACGAGGAACTGAAGCTTCTCTGTGTCACTTCTCTTTTTTATCACTGTAACTCTCTCAGCAGAAATAAGGGAATAGGCCTTTTGCCAACTGTAAGCATGTCATCATGTCCCGAGGTGACAGATTGCCGAAGCCAGAGATGTGTAAGGAACAGATTCCCCTCAGCTTCCTCCTGTCTTGAAATCCAGCGTTTCACAGAAGTGGGCTTCAAAATGCTAAAGGAAAGGATAAAGGTTTAACCGTTGCGTAAGCCCATTCAGTATTGCTGGTTTTACTGCCTTGCACTGGCCGATCATTTTTCAGTGTAGTCATGTGAATAAAGACCCAAGGCTACAAATTTGGACCTGGCAACCTGATTTGTTTGGAAAGATTGAGTGGGTTTTTTTTGCTCCAAGCTTATGGACTTGCTTATGGACTTAACAGAAGTAGAACCTGAAATGGACCAAGTCTTCTGTGGTCAGTTTGAGGGAGGACAGGTGGCGTGAGGAGAAGCCTAGTTCCCTCTTTCGTGCTGCCCAGCTGTAACTCACGTACCAACTACCAACTTCGCTTGGACTGGAAGGCAAGACAATAAACAGCCATAGCTTCAAAAACCACATTAGATCAAACCCAGAAATTAAAATCAGCGATTCCTCATGTAACACGATGAGGATTCAGAACATAAAGGTACATTTATTACAGAAATAAGACAACTTTCAAAAAGTGATTATATTCCTCCTTGAATCTATTCCTCCTTGGAACTGCTTGTAGAAATTCTGAAGAACTGAAGAGCACAAATAACGATAAAATAGCTTAATTTAGCATAAGTGGAATACAGAGCTTGTATGAAAAACTTCAAATTTTTTAAATTATTTTATGCTGATAAGCTGCTAAGTAACTATTTCTGAGAAAATGAATACTTCAAAAAGAAGCTGTTAGATTTATTCTCCAGTTCCTAAATATAAAGATTACAAAATTGTTCTCTTTGTAAAACAGTGGTGACATCCAGTTTAATGACAACATAGGTTAATCACCTTCTTTATATTTTACCAAGAGATGCAATTGGGTGACTAGTATTTTAGCTTACTTCTAGCAGCCAGTTATTCTGATTTAATGATAGGCCCTGCCTTTATTAAACTGGTGAAAATTATCTCTTCAAATGTGATCTTGCATCTTTTTAATATTGCAAATGTTGAAGGTAAACTATTTAGGGCAAGCTGTATGCAACACCAAATGTGCTGTAACATAGCTTCTGCAGAAGTTGTTCATATTATCAGTAGCCTAAAATATATCTAACTATAACTTGGCAACACTGTGTTGTTAGAAACCAAGATGTGTTTTACACCTAAATTTCTGAAAGATTTTGTGTGTGGGGGAGGGCTGTAAGATAGAGAGCATCACAAACCAAAAGAATAAACCAAATGCTTTTGTCACCAAGGACAATAAGGTCTCTGAGGGACGCCTGGGCTTCCAAGACAGACCACTGCTGGGGAAGGAAAATACGACGTCAGCAGACAGGCTGCCATAGCTGGTGACAAGTTTCCTTCAGTCCTAAAAAACCTACTCACAAGAAGAGGTTTGTTAAGAACCATTTTTTTTTTTTTTAACTGAACTTTCAGTCCAGAAGAGTACAGAAGACTACAGGAACTGAAGAAAAGAAAATGGTTTATTGTCTTAAATATCTGACTTTTTCCTTTCTCTATTTTTTGTTATGACCTCATTCTCCTATCAATCATTTTATCAATCATTGTATCAGTCATTGTATGCAATCATTTCTGCGTGCATAGAGGATATAAAAAGGCACCAGGAAGAAAGTACTCTAAGTTTAAATAACCCTAAACTCTGTCTCATTTAAAATATTAAGTGTTCATACTTTGTTATGCTATTATTATTTCATAGTTGTTTTAACAGAGAACCTTGGAGACCTGATCATAAGCAGAGGGATTGTCCTGTGCCACACACCAGAGCAAAGAGATGTCCCTTCCCAAAAGAGGCCTATCCAAAAGCAAGGACAGACAGATATAGTTAAATAGGGCAATACTATTAAATAACATTGGTCTATATGGTAGGCACATCAAAAGTGTAATTTGCCATTCTTTTGGAAATGTGGTTACTAAAGATCCTGGAAGGAGAAGGGAGGCACCTTTGCATATGCCTGTGAGGAGCTCTCCTAAATACAATGGATAGAAGTAGAGAAGCTTGAGAGCGCATTTTGAAAACGTAACAAGTCAGTAATGTTGGCTACCAAGACTTTTTGATTGGAAATAGGAATAAATATTTAAATACCTGAGAAGACATTTTAGGTAGAATGAAATAAAACATGAAAGGACCTGAAAGCTAAGGGTATGCTCATCTGATGCAACTGAGAAAGGGGAGTCAGCTGGAGGAAGCAAGAACGGGGGACGATGGATTAATGTGATATAAATGATCTCTGTGGCCATCAGCCACAAATGGCTGTTGACAGTTCCCAACTTCTATGTATTAAAGTAGTCAGTATTCTGCCTAAATTGGAAAGGAAGGATTTTAGCACCATCAAAGAGCTGAAATCAAAGGAGGAAGTGTGGGTTGGTTTTGAGGTTTAGTTTCACTGTCTAAATAATCAACTAATTTCCAAAGCCTGATCTGACAAAATCCAGTGAAGCTCTTCAATTGGTGTTCAGCTGCATTAATGACTGCTTGCTTTGTTGGAATCCTAAAGCTTGTTCTGTCAATCACACTACTTAATTAAATAATTAGATCCAAATCAATATTGATACCAATTTATTGATTTGACATAATTTAATAATATCGCTTATTTTAGTGTCAAAAGTAATTTACTGTTAATATTATTTGTGACAATTTTTTAATCAAGATTTTAAAATTGATACTGTGTCATTTCTCTTTCAACGAGGAACATAAGCCAGAACTATCTGACAGATATCTACTGATGAGTATAAAAGTTTAATCAGCTTCTTGATTTAATCTCTGTTTACCACATTGAATTCCAATTTAATCATGGAAAACTGTTAAACGTCCTGTGGCAGCTAAGTTGCTTAGCTGTAGAGTAGGTTATCTCAGCGCACAGGACAGAGAAGGGAAAGGAGACGGTCAGGAATGTGAATTATCCTGGAATTCCAGCACAGGGCCAGGGAGGCTGTCTCAGTCCTTGCGCCTGTGATGCTAACAGGGTTATTAAAAAAATCAAGTAAGGCGAAAAAAGATAAAATACTGTCTTCACAAACTGGCAGAGCCGAGCTGGCATAGGAAGGAGGATGGGAATACCACGCACTACACAGCAGGAATACCACTGCTGTTACATTACTTCCCCGCTTGCAGAAGCACCAGGCCTGTTGTTGGCCAGCAATGAGAGAGGTTAAGAAACTGTGGCACTGGAAGCTGTTGCATTAACTTTATGAATAATATACACAGCTTCACACTCTTGCCCTTTTTTTGCATTACTTGCTGAAATAATAACCCAAAATATATTTTTCAAATGGGCTCATGATCAGTGGGGGTTATTATTCCAGGTTCTCCAAAATGAAAACAGTGCAGCCCACAAGTCCTTTGAAAGTTCTCCCTATTTGCAATAGTACAGGGAGGTGCCAGAGGACCAAGCAGACAAGGATATAAAATCATAGACAAATCCATCCTAGCCTGAAAAGGGATCATTCATCTTTGATTAAAGAACTGACAGAAGTCTGTGACTAAGGAGGGTCTGATATACGCTGAATCTGGTAGGATATCCTGTGGAAGATGGACAAGTTCCTGATTAGGTAGGCTTTAAGATATATTTTATTTGAGACATTTGTTATCTGAATAAGGAATATTTTGCTTTGTAAAAGTTGGCAGGATAATCTTATCCATGAGAGAACGTAACTCCACATGCTGAAATTCAGTCAAATCTGCTTAGATGATTACAGCGAACTGCAGCAGTCCCAAGTTCAGGAACCAGCCCCAAAGGAAGTGGATGATGGATTTCCACACTGAGAAGAGATCTAAAGGTCTGAGATCCAAACGGGTTTCTTCAGAACTGTTCAGAGGTTGAAAAGGGTTAAATATCGAGTTACGACAGCTCCACTTAAAACCACACACACACATACACACACACACGCGCACACGTATTCTACCCCTCCTGATCTCACTGCAAGCACGGGTCAGGCTGGACCAGTCTGCTCGGTACCTCGCAGAGCTTTTTCGAACAGGCAGAACCTCCTGATCCCTCTAATATGACAATCTCTTAAAACACTGTGTATCCTTAAAGTATTCCAACTCCTGAGAATGCAAGCTGCACCTGTAGTTTCCTGAATTTAGTTTGTACTGTTTGCAGTTTCCAGGCACACTGAGTTTTCTAGGTGTTTTCCGCTCTATTACGTAACTAATGGACAGGGCAAAACAGTGTTATAATCAAAGGAATTGTGGATCAGCCTGAGAATACACCCAGTATTATTCTGGGATTACTCCCTCTGTGCACCAGAGTGATTCTGTGGCAGTAAAACAGTATTTTACAAGGAGTTTAGATCAAGAGACTGGTTTTTCTGTTTCATTATACAGTTATTAGAAGTTAACTGAATGGAAACAGCAGAGAAGAGTACTGGGAGAAAGCTGGGGCTGTTTTATTCTTGCATTTCATCATCTTTATAAAAGGTGTTGGTCATCTGTTCATCCTTTGGGTCTATTCCCTCTACCTGCAAGGTGACTGCCATGATGCTGATTTATTTCAAAGACCTTCCTAAGAAATGTTTGCAAACTGTTTTGTAAATTTAAAGTACAACCTGTTCTTAAACAATGGGTTGTAAATGCAGAATAACTGAGATAGTGGCTTGGAAAAGCATAGAAAAATACTCCCTTGTGGAAACAGCAAGCCTGTAGAATTGATTATCTAGCTGCATAAAGAATAAAACAAAAAACAAAAAAATTGAAAATTGTTGTCAATAGTGATGGCCCACGCATGTTTTATTGAGATGGTTCAGAGGGCACACCTGGCTCAAGCCCTCAAGGGGCTCCTCCCCAGCTGAGGGGCGCTAACGCCACAGGAAACAGCCTTTATAAGGAGTCACAGCAGCCCCCCCCAAGGGCTCGCCACGCGTTTGCGACGCCCGCGAGAGAGAAAAGTGGCTGAGGAGAGAAGACGACGAGCGCGAAGCGGAGAGGAGCGAGCCGAGCGAAGCCCCCGCCGGCCGCCTCACGGCGGGGAAGTAGCGGGCGCGCGCGCCTTCCAACGGCCGCCCTTCCCGCGCTCCGCGCGCACCCCGCCCCCTCACTGCCCCCACCCCCGCCCGGCGGGTAGGCGGAGCCCGCCGGCGCGCCCCGCCCCGCCCTGCTGCGGGCATGCGCATTGGGGAGCCCCCGGCGGGCCGTTCCGGCGCGTCAGCGCGCTGCGGCGTCACAGCGACGGCGGTCTGAGGCGGCGGCGGCGGCGGCTCCTCCTCCCTGCCAGCGACACCCACCTGCGGGCGGCGGGAGGGGGCGGCGGGCGGCCCAGGCCGGGGCGGCGCGGCGCGGCGGGGCCGCGGCGGGCGGGCGCGGGTATATGGCGGCGGCTCTGTCCGCCCTGGCTGCCAGGCTCTCCCAGTCGGCCGCTGCCAGGTCCTACGGGGTCTTCTGCAAGGGGCTGACCAGGACCCTCCTCATCTTCTTCGACCTGGCCTGGAAGCTCCGCATCAACTTCCCCTACCTCTACATCGTCGCCTCCATGATGCTCAACGTGCGGCTGCAGGTGGGTGGCGGCGGCGGCGGCGGCGGGGCCTGGCCGAGCTGGGCGGGCGGGCGGCGGGGCAGGGCTCTGCCCGGTGGAGACGCGGCCCTGCCCGGCCGCCCTGCCCCCGAGGGGATCCTCCTGGGTGGCGGTGGGCGCTGCTCCGTCCCGCGCTGTCCTTGTGCCCGCCCGCCCGCCTCTGATGCCGTGAGGGCGCAGTTACACCGCTCGTTCTGCCAGTGGCTTGTATACCGCTTCAGATGAAGTTTAATTCTTGTTACTAAGTTATAGTTAACTGTATTTTTATCTTCAAGTTCACTTGATGTATGTGTTTTGATACTGTGTTCTTGAGACTTTCTGTGGAGCTAATAAAATAATTTCCTGCTTGAGTTTATTTTTTTTTAAGCTGAGAACAATTATAGCGGGGAAAATGTAGAGGTAGTTTCAAATGATAATGCCACTGCATGCAAATGACAGTTCAAATTTAATTTACAGCTCTTCCGTCTTGAGCACGCTTCCACAAAATGGGGAACTCCCTAAACCGACTCTGACCAAACCACACGGAGAGCGCTCACCCTTTGCAGGGCTGGCGTTCGGCTGGGTTTGCAATGAAAGCTTTGCTTTTAACTTGCAGCAGAAGCAGGCTACAGGTCATCACATCATCTGCTCTTACTGAAGAGTGGCCACTTTCCTTTGGCTGAGGAACAGAGCTTTAATGAAAGTTTTGACATCTGGCTAGTGGCTGAGTGTTAAAGGATGAGCCTGGTTGCAGGTTGTGATTTATACAAGATGAGATGAAATAAGGAGAAGTTAAAATGCGGTGTGCCCCTCTTATTTTTGGGACCCATTTATCCTACAACTCTGAAGTTTAAAACTGAGTCATGCTGCCAAGAATTATCCATGCGGCATAGTAATCTTGTGGGCTAAAAAGGCCTTCCCTTTGCTTGTTATCTGTGTTGGCACATAATTCTCTTGTAACAGCATCAGCTTGTCATTTGACTACAATACAAATGCTAAACCTCCGTTATGCTGGTGCAGCCAGTCTGACTGGTTCTCTTTGGGAAGCTCTGAACAATATATACTTGGTTTCTGGTGTTCTGTCTTTGACTGATTTCAGCAGGTATTTTTGTTTACAGGAAAATGATTTTGACACTTGCCTTTCCTGTTAAATCTGTTTGCTAAAAGTCTGCTTTTTTTTATTGGTTAAATAAAATTGTACTGTTATGCAGTGCATCTCTCTAGCTGCTGATTTGCTGACTCACTTTGCTCGTTATCAAAACAGAGTTCCTAACAGGCTAAACTGAAACTACAGAAGAAAGTTTGAGTCTACCTTTTTTCCCTCCCCTGCCTCCTTCTCTTCCTTTGGATGTGCTCAAGCAACCTGTAGGAAGACCAGTCTGTTTGCACTATTGTTGCTTTCTAGAGTTGGGTTACTCTTTTTCTTTATGTTAAAGAAATTATTTTTCCATATACTGGTCACAAAAGGAATTGGGATCTAGAAGAAAAGTTGAGCTCTCTTTGAGATGAGTTTGGAAAAAAAAAACAAAACTGGGGTGGGAAATTAACGTGTTAACTTTCTGTATTCTTTCTTTTTAGGTCCATATTGAGATCCACTGACTTGTGGCTTGATATGCTGCTTGTGCTTTATGTTGGAACTAAAGTCAGTCATGCTCTTCAAACTCAGCCTGTCATGAAAGAGCAAAGCTGTGCTTATCTCCTATAGGAATATGGAGAAAGAAGGCTTAACTCAGAAACAAGCATATGAAAGTGGCCCAGGTCATCGCAAGGCAGCAACTCGCCTTAAACACATACATTCTTTGTTGAACAACTCTCAAAATCGTAGTAGCAGTTTACAAAAAGAATTACTTTATTTTAAGATCAGGAATTGTTCAGTCTTTAATACTATACCTCTGCATTATATTGGCAAGGAAATGCTTCTGAGTTTGAGTGAATCAGCAGGGAGAAACTCGAGTACAGCTGCTTCTTCAAAGGATTCATTTTGTCTGCATTTTTCTTCTGAGAAAGACAGACTTGATAAGGTTTCTCTCTGCATTAACAGTACTTCAGTAAAGGGCTGGATGGAGAAAGCTTGTTTTGCTAGAGACTTGAGTAGCTGGTGCTGTCCAGGAGACAACACTGTATGTATTGCACACTTCTGGCTGTCAAAGTTGCAGTATAATCAAAACTTGCAGTTTCTGGAATTGGAAATGAGTGGCAGCATCCAGAATGAATTGCAGCTTCCATTTCCTGAGGAGCTGGAATTTGTTGGACTTTCTGATCTTTATTCTATTTCAGTTGCCTCGCTGAGTGAATATACTATGGGACTCTTAAACAACCAGAAACCCTGTTTTTTTCTTTGTTACTTAAACATTGTAGCTTCAGAGCAAGCAATTGGATATAAGAAAATGCTTTCAAGCATAAAATATATGACAAATAATTTTCACATCATACAGCTAGTAATTTCTGTGCTAACTTTTGCACTAGCAGGTTTCTGTCATGCAGTAGCAAAGGTAAAAATACTAAAATTTTAATTACTATTTTTAACATTAATAGAAATTTAACTGATTAAATCACAGAGACAAGGTTACAGTTAAGGTTTTAGTGAGAAGTAGACAGCTAAAGTAAAATTATACTTGTGTAATTGCTAGTAAAACTGGCTGTTGAATAACAGGGATTGTTTTTAATACAGAATATCTGCCTCTGAGTGGAGAGAACTTAATCTTAAAACTGTGTGGGACTTCTGCAGGTCTCCCATTAACACTAGACTAGAACTCAGTTTGACTCTTTAGCTTGGATCCTTTGTTTCTGTATTTGCCAAGTGCTCCGGCTACTGTTTACAATCATCTCTAATGAAACTTCCTTGTAGAACTGAACTCCCACTCTGAATCCAACAGCAACTACTGGTCATTAAAACACTTTGAATTAGAAACCTATTAAAAAAGGTTTTGGGGGGGGTGTCCAACAAAGCATAATTCTCAGCAGTGTTCTTTCAAATATGGTACTGCTTTAATTTAAACAATATCTCATGAACTTCATTGGGCTGCAGTTAAATGGGCACCCTATAAATAATTTGCTAAGGGAACATTTCCTTTCCTTGAAAAAAAGCAATTGTTATCACTGAAGCATAGTAATCATTTCTGGGTCTGTTGACTTTGGCTTTGGGACAGACTTCCACAGTGTTTGGCAAAGAATGGAGCAAGCCTGTTGAAATCAATAGAGTTACTTGTGAATAAGAATTTGCAGGAATATGTTCCTTTGGGCACTTAAATGGGGAAACTTAATGTGCAGTAGGTCAAACCTAGTGCCTGAAATTCTCAGCAAAGGGAATTAGTATAGATGGGCTTAATGTGCTCTGTGGATTTGCCTGAAGAGGGGAGTATTGATATGGTGAGTTAGGATGCCTTTCAGCTCGCTCTTTACTGTGAATTAAAAGTGAGGACTTGATGCAGAGTAAACTTAGGCTAGTGATCCATACACTAAGTATCCCTTTTGCTCTCTAGCTTACTTCACTCTGGAAACAGAATAAGCAATGTTGCATTCAGTCTGAATTGTGTTCACCTGGAAAGCCAGTAGAGTTTCTAGCGTAGTGTTTTTTTGTGTGTTAGCTCACTGCACAAAAGCCTTCTTATGTAAGAAGCCTGACATTATGAAGATGAGATGCCAGTTATCAGTGTTATGGGGAGAAATGTTAGCATTTTTTTAAGCATAGATGAGTGCTGAAAGTAAGCTACGCTAGTTCTTTTGTTAAATGGTATTTTGTGTTTTTATTATCCCCATTGGTTGACTCTTTCTTCTGCATGTTAGAAGAGAGGAAAAAGCCATTTCTTTTAACTTAGACAATAACTTTTTCATGGGTATATGGCTCTTAATTGTTTAACTTCTAGACTTTTGACCACATGATTACTAGTCACAAAATTACCAGAAACCTCAATGTAATAATGGATTATATATGATAAGTAATTATTTTGACAGCAAGTTTCCTTGCAGTCAAGATGTTCATGCTGTTCCTTCCCCTCTCCACTGCTGAAGTTTATCACCCTTGCAGTGGTATTAACACCAAGTGTTTGTGGATCAAGATTGCTGAAATAATGTGAATTTAAAACCCAAAATGCCAGAAACAGACATTTCCCCAAAAGTTTGTGGCTTATTGGAGTTATGGTGTTAAATTGTCCCTGTATACAGCTTGACCCTAAAAACAGCTGGCAGAGCTGAAAGCACAGGAATGAAGGTGGGGAGGGACTGAAACCTACTTAAGCTGGCTTGATTGCTAAAGAAAACATTGTGCAACTGCATCTTGATCTCTATAATTAACTATATAGGTAAAGGAAAAACTCTCTTCCTGTATAGTGTGCTTTTTTACCTTTGTACCTAGACACAACCCTGCCTCCACAATTGATTGCTTGGATTTCCTCTATAAAGAGCCTGTTGGTGCAGCTGTACCTGTAGTTACTACTCAAGAGCCATTCTGTTCAGCTGAGCGGCTTGGCCTAGAGTGTTCTCTTCCCTGATGTACATCATTTGGGAACTGTGTGCTTATAGAACCACAGTTACATACAAAAAAGTTATAAGTAATATTGTTAGATTAATAAGCAAGAAGAGTAGCTGAAGGCATAAAAGCATTAATCCTGGTTTTATGCACTTATTGGTGGTGATTTAAAAAAAAAAAGGAAAAAAACAAGAGAAACAATCTTTAAATTTAAAATTAAATGTATGTACAGTGGGGTGCCAGGAGTTGTCTTTTTATGGATAATAAGCCTATTCAGGAGGGTATCTTGGAATGTTGGATTGTATTATGTATCACAGTCCAGATAATATAGTCCTGTCGTAAGCAAAACTTGCATTGAGTGAGTGGCCTTTAATCGCTATTACAGAATCACTTTAAATAACTACAATACAGATAAGCAACATGATGGGTATTTGTGTATTATATGTATAATGAACACAAGTTTTAAAGAATATATCTCAAGTGAGTGGATTTAATCCATTTTAACATAGTTTATGTACTTTGCCTTGGATTTTATTGCTTAAAACCTAAAAGGTAACTTTAACTTGAACATTCCGTGTGAAATTGAAATAAAGGATAGTTTAGTATGCTTAAAATCTCACATAATATGTTGCACTTTAAGCTTGGGAAGGTCATAAATTGAAAGCAATATTCTTGCACTAATAAAACTATTAAACTGGCAGAGACAACACTCAAATGACAGGTTTTTCCTCTTTAGAGGGAGAATAATGAACCAAAATGATGGCAATTCTTTGAAACTATATATAAATCAAACACAATATATTTAGACCACTGTTCTCTTCATACAAATGGCTTGATGTTAACTCATCTCAAAGGATGGAAAATGTCTCGGCTAAGAATCAGTTTGTAGGGAGTTTCATGGCCTCTGTAAGATATGAAAACAGCTTTTCTGAGTAAATGTGCTGTTAGGGTTGAGACTTGACTTGGACAACTTGTAGTGCAGAACAATAACATTTTTAATAGGGATAAGGGACCTTTAAAATTAACCAGGATTTGCTTTCTTACCTCTGGTCCTTCTCTAATCATGCTGTTTTTATTAGTCTTGAAAAGAGGGGTTGAAAAGAGGGGTTTCTAAGCAAAATTTAAGGGTTCTCCTAATCAACTCTAATGCTTTTTTAAATGTCATTCATCAGTGTCCAGATCCTGCCTGAGTTTGACCTCTGCCATTAAAAAACCAAACAAATTGAGTAAGAAAATATTCAGTATTTACAGAGAATTGCCTAGCAGTTTCCCATAAACATACACTGGAGTGGAATGTTACTATACAGTGTACTGCTTTACAAAAGAAAAGGTAACTTTCAATGTGTGTACACAGTCTGCATGTGGGTAAAACCCATATTATCACAGTATGATGTTGAAATGCTTATGCAAACTCTTACTTTCTGGCATTACAATGCAAAATGCAGTAGAGATGGTGGTGTGCTTCTCAATGTCGTACTAGATAGTGCAATCTTAAAAATCATCTGTATACATCATCATGCATCATGAAGCAGTTATCTGTAGACATTTTTAGCCTCTTGCTTTTTCAGAGTTTTTTTTAAGGACTGTAAAGACTGCACTTAAACTTTTCCAAAGCTTGCTTTTTTTCTCCTTTCCTCCTCCCTTGGCCCTCCTTGTAGGTACACATACTTTTAATTTTTGGAAGGAGCAAGCCAATAACCACTTTTCTAATATACCAACTTATTGTCAAGTGTGTGTTTTTATTTGTGGGTTTTTTTCAAATTATGGTTTGGGTTCTATCTATTTTATTTCCCTTCTCTTCCCTCCCCACCATTTCTCAGCATGGGCACATGCTGGTGTTGTGTTCCATTTCAGAAACGCTCCCCAGTAATTATGTACAACACATTGACAGAAAACAGATGTAAGTAATGACTTACCTTGTCATTAGGGTATATGACAAGTGGTTTATCTGACAGTGGTAGGTAGCCAATGTGACACACATTCTGCTTTTCCTCTTCACAGCAGCTGCTTTGATTAAAATCTAATATTTAGTAATCCAAACTTGTCATACATCTGTCAGCTGAGAATTCCAGCTAGAACTTGGGATTTACCAAATACAATGTGGTCAAATTTAAGACATTAGTTACACTGGCTTCCAGACTGGGTTTTTAAGTCATTAACTTTGAAAATTTCTTATGAATATACCCTTAATATCTTAATCTTTTTTCCAAGAACACACTGAATAAGATATTCTGACACTTATGCATGTTTTCCATGCTGCAGTCAATAATTGGGGAGAAAAAAAAACTTAAGAATTTTTTTTAGTTAAGTATTTATGATTATTCCCCTCTTGAAATTTGAGACTACAAAGCCTCTAATCTTCAATAAAAAAAACTTTGATAGAACTTTCAAATAAACAATTTGTTGAAAATAAAAATATTAATGGATCAGCTCATGTTACTAAATATAAGGACACGTATCTATCTGCTGACATTTGGTGTGAAAATAAGAATAATAATATGGAGGTGTGAGCTAGCATCATGCTAGTCTCCTGTACCCCCGTCCACTAAGTACACTCTATTGGTGTGTCCTTTGAAATTAATCCTGTATTGCATCCTGAAATCTCAATGATCTTAGTCTTTGGGGAATTTGTGATACAAGATTCAAACCTGTACAGATGGTTGTTTCATTGTTAATGACAAGATCCATTTGAAATCTAATCTGTTTAGAAAATGGCCCGAGGGACTTCCAGAAAGAAAATCTGCCTCAAAAGGATTCCATTTATTTTTTTGGTCTTGATGTATTTATATTTTGTTTTGAAAAATCTCTCCTCTTCCTTCATTGTGGGAGATCTATACAGATATAACCTGACTGCAAAAATGGTAGATCTTCTAAAAGCAGCACTGTTCTTTAATCTTTTGGTTGTAGTCAATTTTTATCTATTATCAAAGACAAATACCTGGATGTAATTCAAGCTTTCATTCTTAAAAGTAGGTAAATCTAAAGCTTAATGCCTGATTCATCAGCCGAAGTTGAGTATTCCATGAACTTTCTTGAAAATGGGTTCTACACCCTATGTGTGACTAACACTAATTTTAAATGCTGACATATATAATACTTCCTGTGAACTGTGATGTTATCCATGCAAAACAAGTTTAGTCTGTGGCCTTAGTCTTGGGCTTTAAGTGTGGGGTTTGTTACTGTTTTTTTGTTGTTTGTTTTTTTTTGTTTTAATTGCAGTGTGAGAGATAGAGAAGTCTGGCACAAACCATCTCTCTTGCAGAGAAAGATGTTTACAACTTTGTATGTATTTTAGAACTTTATAATAACACTTTTTAACTTGTGAAAGGAGTTTCCATAGTAAACTTGAAACTTGTTGCCCTAATGAGGTCAATACAGACTTTTGAATAATATAGAATACTATCTAAGCTTCTGGAAGCTGTTGATGAATTGTGATGCTGCTTGCTTACACCACAGGAGGGAGTTAAACATCAGTCTTTTGAATATTTTCAGTTATGGCATATGTTTTTCTTAGTGCATTTCAGTTTACAATTATGCTGAATTTGACTTGTCTTATGGTTTGTCACTGCAATAGTGTAATGTACAAAATCAATACGCAATGGTAACTTATTATAAATGTTTACAATTGAACTCTGAATACCAGTTGATGGGTTTTATCAAGCTATTTAAAAATAGAAATAAAAGCCTTTTTAAAAATTATCTTCTGGCTGTGTTGAACAAGAGAGCTAGTTTTGGTGCTTCTCATTCCAATTTTTCATTCTATAAATTGCATGGATGAGTATGTACAAATGAGATGTACAAATAACTTAAAGCTCCTGTTTCTGCCCATGTAAAGTCACAGATAGACAGGGACTGGCTTTTTCAGAGATAAAACCTGGGAAATGTGCATTAGCAAATCCCATCATACCAAACAAATTTAAAATCTTTGTAAGAATAGAAGTGTGGTTATGCTTCGCCTTGGAAACTTGGTATCTGAGCAATAGGCTAGCTCAATTGTGTTAAGACACCAATATTTATAGACATTCTTCTTGCACTATTTTTTATGCCACATCTTAATAAACCAGCATAATTTAATACAATTCCAAGGTATTTGCCAGCTAAGTAGCTCTAATCTTGTACTGCAGTCTCATTAAGAAGGGGAAAGCAATTCATGCTAACTGTGTAGAAAGAACATAGCAATTCTCTTATGAAACTCTGGAGAACATTGCTGGATATTTCTCTTAAGGGTTAAAATCACCTTAGTATTAACAGATATTCCAGAGTTGTTGGTTTTTGCTGAATAAAATATTCACATGAAAGGAGTGGAATAAACACTTATCTTCTGCTTAATGTTGAGCATGAAAAACACAAAAAAGCCCCAAACTCTTCAACCTTCAGATCTCTCTTCTGAAAGCTGCTATCAGCCGATTTTTGATTTTAGGCTCGGAAGACATAATTAACTTACAGTTTTTGTTTGTTCTCAGGGCCTTGATGCCACAAGTGATAAACGCTGAGGAAGTATGCTGTTGTTTTATGTGCTGTACTTATTCTGTAGAGAGATGGTATTGACAGCTCTGAAGCAAAGGCTGACATCTTGAATACAAAATTAACATGTACTCTTTTATCATTAAGAAAAAGCTGAGTGTCATTTCCCTCAAAACAATCTTAACAGAAGCAAAGAAGGAGAGGGAGAGGGAAATTAATGTAATAATTTAATAAGCACTATGAGGCTTTGGCATATGTTTAGACATCCACAGTTTATGAAGTGCCTCAACTCTCTCTGTACTTCATTGTAGATTCCTTATTGCTTCTGGAATTTGCATGATACATACTCAAGTAATATTTTGGCTGGATAGAACATTCCAGATCGTTCACTGTCACAGTGATGTGACCCAGCCCTAGTTATTAATTTTGCTATCACTTTCAGATGGATTATCAGTAGGTTTGTATGTCTATTTATGTGTGTGTGTATATAGGCATGATACCTGCAGCACACAGGTAACTTCAAGGGGTTCAGAATACACTGGCAAATAAACTTGGGAAAAGACATGCTAGAGCAGGTGTGTCAATCTCCTATTAGGATCTGAAGTCAGATTCAAGGTGGTGGTCTTTGGCTTTGAGATGGTCTATGACAGGCCATAAAAAAAACAAAAATTCTGCTGAAAACATCCACATCTCTTGAGAAAAAGATTGAAAAAAATATAGAGAATGCCTTACCTTTCATTTAAAAAAAATGGATAGAGGTCTAACTTTTAAGCACTGTGCTGTGCTTGTAAAAGCACCTTGTAAGTCTTCTGTTGGTGCTATTCCTATTTATTATCATAAATATTTTCTATGCATATCAAAATGCTCCTTTATGTATCTTTAACCTCATAGTTCAAAGACAAATACACGCATGTATTCACATTTTGTAATTCTTTCAAATCTTATGCATTCTGTTGAAACTATCCCTAAGGGCAAAGGAACAAAATGAAAATTTAAGTCAAACGCTCACCTCTTGCTCATTGAACAAAAAAAACCAGCAGCAGTGACAAGCCTTTTTTTTTTTTTTTTTTTTTTTTTTTTTTTTAAAACTCCTCTCCTTTGGGCTAGGAGCTGGAGCTTGTAATCACTTTATTTGTGAGTTACTCACAAATAACCCTTCTGAGCACAGTGACGCTGTCCGACCTCTTGTAATCCAAAAAATCTGTTCTGCAGCAGGTTCTCAGATCCCCTTTCAAATCTTACCCTCACATTCCAAATATTGCACATTGACTGCATGCATGTATGACCTGCTCCAAAGTTAGAATAGTTGCAATGTTTCTAACTTCTGGTCTGTGCTCATAGTAAGAATGCCCTAGAATGAAAAAAGCAAACTGAGTACTATGTATTTTTTGCCATTCTAAAATGTAATCATTCTGATGCAGTTCAGAGAAGTTGTTCAAATGGGTTCCTTCTGATTTCAATATAAATAAAAACCCCCAAACAAAGGATAAATAGGTGTATTAATTTGGATTTTTCCCCTCTTTGGATATGTAAGTAAATAATTTTTATGATACTGTATAACATCTTTCTAAGGACTTGCTTGTGCGCCTTTAGATATTTGTCATTTTAAGTCAGATTTGTAGATGATGAATTTTCTATCAATCGGGCTGAAAAGAGGAGACTACCACAGAAACTAGACTTGTCTGTCCCCACCTAGCTAAGAAAGACTGAAAACGTTAACTGTTTTCAGTTAGACAGCTGCCTTTTATCTTCTGCTCCCCTCCAGCTGCCTTCTGAGTGATACTATCTGTACAGACTATAGCAGGTTTCAAGTCCTTCACTTTGGTATGTGGTGTGTTCCCCACAATCTGTTAACAGGTTAAAATAAAAGCTGTCTGGTTTGTGTTGTCACTGTCAAACATGAGTTTCAGAGCTCTTCCTCACATCTTCTTTTGTGCTTATAATCATTAACTTGCAATTGCTAACTGTACTTTCTGTTTTCTTTCTATTTAGCTAAACTCCTTAGTTGCCAATGTCAACAATCTAGAAGTCTGTAGAGATTTTCATCATTGGATTTTTATTATGGTCACTTCATCAAGCTTCTTTGGCACTTGCTCCATTTAAAGTTTATTCTAATGTATTTTCATGCAGTATCCATAAGGCACTGTAGCCTTTCCTGAATGGACTATTTTAGCAGTGTCTTTTTCTTCCACATTAGAAGTGATTTTTTGTAGGCCATATTGAAGTAGCATTGGCCAAAGCTTCAATTCCATGTTTGTATACATAGTTACTATAAAAGAATGCTTTTTCCGTGAAAATACCTCTAGTAAAGTCTTTGTTACTGATACATCCTTGTCAAAGCCAGCAGCTGATCTGCCTGGGAAGGAACTGAACTTCTATCTCCTAGCAGATACTCTAGCTGTGATAAATAATGACATATACAAGACGACTCTTCAAACTAACATACAAAAGCTTGAAAGGTAAGGAATAAACGATATGCTGTTATATTTGGCATTCAAACGCTATTAGTAGATGCACCCACTTTTTTTTTTTTAAGTAATAGTATCTGAAATGGGCAGATAGCCTAAAATAAGAAACAGTGAACAGTCTAATGAATTTAAAGTCAGCTCTTTATTATAATTTTTTTTAAATCCATACAATTACTTTAGATTTGCTTTAATGTCTCCCCCCCGATACTAGCTGATGCTTTACTTAGAAAAAAGACGACCAACCAAGAAAAAAAAAGTACTTTGAGCATGTTTTGTTTAATTTTGAAAGATCGTTTTGCCAGCAAAAGAGGATGAGGAGATGTGAATTACAGCATGAGATGAGACAATATAGATACGATCTGATCTTTTTTTGTCACGAACTCTGTCAAAAAGCTCTGGCTCCCACTTTTTTTTTTTTCGAGGTGGTGTTGAATAAGTATTAGAAATGGGCTTAGAGGGAATTAAAAAGCAGAAGTATTTTGTATCAGTTTTACAGGAAAGGGAAATTATACTTTTACTATTTTTTCCTGTTATTTATTTCGGTTATCTCTTCAGTCCTACACACACCTGATCATAATTCAGAATTAGGAGGTAAGTAGTCCATTCTAAATCTGAAGAAAGCCAGCAAGCTGATTTTTTTTGCATTTCAGAAAGTATAGTCAATAAGAAATTTGATACTAGGATTTATCTGTTTAAGTAAATTAAAGTGGTTTTAGGAGGGCAAATCACAGCTTCAATCCTGTAATCCAGTCACACAAGATCAGTACTGATGCCTTGCCTTGTTGACTTAATTGGAGCCCTGTAAGCACAAGGATCTTCCTACGTGAACTAAATTGCAAGGTCCGGGCTTACGCGTTTTATGGGAATGCCTTTAAATTTAGACTAGGTTTAAAGTCCAGGCCCACTGACAGTACAGTCAATGTGAATCTTCCCGATGACTCAAACGGAAAGCACAGTTGCCTCCTAGATAAATATTACATGGGAATACTAAAGGGCACAAAGGAAACAAAGCCACGTGTTACAACATTACTTAGCTACTTAGAATGATAAAGTGGTTTGCCAATCACAGCCACTTAAACTACTTAACGTTTCTGGTCGTGGTCTATCTCGTTGCCAGTAACGATAAATCAAATTCCCAGTACCATATACTAAAAATTCATAATTCTACTAAAATACTGTATTTGCCAATATTTTAATATATACTCACCTGATCATACTTATGCTTCTACGTACACAATAAAGGAAAGAATGAGTGACTTAACAGTCAGAGCACAGGACTTGTAGTTATTTTCTTGTCTCTCCAGTGACTCATTAGGTGATGCTGGACCAAATATTTCCTTTTTGCTAAACAGGGATGATATCTTCCTGAAATGCTCTGAAATTCATTGCATACATTCCAATACTGTGCTTCTAGCACAACCCCCCCCCCGTATTATTCTGAAACAAATTGTCAGTTTTTAGCAGCTGAGAAGTAATAAAAAGAAAATAAACAATGTCCAAAGTTACAGCACGCCCCATGGTCATCTTCAAGAGAGAAAACTCCTAGGAATCCTGGTTTATTAAATGGTATAATTTGCTACTTTTTTGAATGATTACATTGATAACAGTTTTTGCTAACAATGTTTATATTGCTTTAGTCCCTGGTGTTTTTTTGATCATAAATTATCTCTCAGGAACTGCAAGCAGTCATTGATAATAAGGCTATTACTGCCTTTTATACAAAGCAGATGTTACCATTTTCAATTAGAATTGATTATTGAAAGTGAGTGACCATGTTTTGGTTCAAAACTGGACTGAAACCAATGTAGTATATCCACACCAGCTTTGTAGCAGCTTTCAGAGTGTCTTTTGCTCATTATACTCCTGGGATGCCTCTAATCTTGGGACCTAGAGATAAAAGACTATTTCATTTGCATAAGACATGAAATGGTGTTTTTCTGACTGCATGTATATAAACATGTATAAATATTTACATGTATATGCACATACATACATATTTTTGCTTGTTTAGCTTGGGAATATTTGGCTTAAGTTCTAAGTGTTTTCCATAAATGGTAAAAAATCAAGTAGGAAGGAATGGAAACACATCCATGCTACATTAAGCATGGTAAAAATGTACCTTTCCTTTCTGTTGCATTATTCTGGAATTAATATGAATCTTCCAAATTCCCAGTGTGATGAAGCTACTGCTCTACTTGTTCCTATTGCACATTGTAAGCATTCTGATATATTGTCTATAATTAGTTAGAAGTTCAGGTTTCCTAGAAGACTGCTTTGTATACATTTATCTGCCATTATCTGCAGTTTCCTAATCTAAGAAAAACAGAATATTATCTTTTTTTACAGTTTCAATATTTCAGCTGAAAAATATGAAGAATTTATCTCAGAATTTAATCTCTTTTTAAAGAATATCTGTACATCACAGCATTACTAAACCACAGTGGAATGCAATATTTACAGAAAGGAGAGTTTTGTGTAAGTTATGCAGAAAGTCCACACCATATAATGGAAAAAACAGTAGCTAGAAAAGGAACTGCTAGGCTACTGTTCTTTGTAAAGGGTGGACCAGCAAATTTCATAGGAGCAATCAGGATACTGAAGATTTAGATACAAAAAAAATCTAAAACTATTTCATGGATACATTTAATATATGAAGAAGATAACAGTTCTTGTCAACAAGTTATGGGAGTTTATCATGGGAGTGAGAGAGAGACATTAAGAAAATAAATAGTACTCAACAGTCTATCATCAGTCTTGATAATCTGATCAAGATGGTGAAATTGTTCGTTTTATCTGCCACCTTGTTTTTCAGGTTTGGAGTCCTGTATACACGCAGAGTTTGGGAAAGGCCTTAGAGATGGGCACAGAGAGCAAAGGCATGGTTTTGTTAGTCATGAGAATTTAGCTGTGCTCACTATGCATCTTCTACTGAAATGGTTTCTCTTCTAGCAGGAATAAAACCAGAATGGAGGCCTTACCAAGCCAGAGAGCAGAAAACATCCTTGCAGAAGAGAACTAATTTATTCTCCCATAAGTGAATTAACCCCCCTAGATTTTCATGTTTTTTGAAGTGTCCTCAGTCAACTGCAGCTTTTCAAAACTTTTACGTGAAAAGTCTTTCAGGTGCAACTGCCTGTCATTTCCTAAAGCTCCGGATTTTTCCCCCAGAAATATTTAAGTAAATGGAGAAGATACTCACCATGAAAAAGCATTCTTTATCCAGTATGAAAATGTTTAGCAGTCTACATTCACTTTAGTAGCTTTGTGGATTAAAATTGTGCAGTAGATGTCTAAAATAGTTGAATCATTTTTCTATAAAATGGGCTTAAATAGTTTTGATAGTAACAAAAAAAATTGTTCTGAAATATATTTTCAGCATCTTTGTTTAAATTTGAATACTTGGAGATCAGCTAAATGCTGCTCAATTACAAACCTGATGCAGATATCCTCAGAGCAGAGCTAACATCTATACAAATGTAAGTTCTGTGTTTGAAAATATAAACAAGCTCAAAAAGGCACATAAGAAAGGAAACTCAAAAATAAAATGTTTTCTTGAATTACTTTGTAGGACATTAGTTTTTCAAACACATCTATTTTTTTTTGTACACTAAGTCAAAAAATTTTTGCTTGTTTTATCTGAAGCATGGCAATTTGCCAGTCTTAGCTTTCAGTGATAAATTCTGCTATTCAGAGCAGAAGTTTTTATATCTGAGGCCACTTCCTTCTGCTATTTTATCATCTTCCTGGTTTTGTCTGTTTTCAATAAATGCCTTTGTATTTTCACATCTTTTATATGCATGTATACACAGATCCTTTCCTCTGTATCAAAACTGACAGTTGCAAGTTTAAAGAATAAAAACCAGACTGTTGACTTCAATTTCATTGCACTAAATAGCTGTTTTTAAATTATACCATTTAAAGATCTTAATATGTTAATTTTAAAAGTATTTTCTGAATTGGGGGGGTGAGTTGATGTTTCGTAACAAGGTTTTAAAATGAAAAGAATCTCTGGTATAGCTATATTTGAGTACTCAGTTTGACATATGGAGGCTGGGTTCTCAGAGTGAAAATGAGTTATTTTAAAGCATCTCATATTTAAGCACACTGAAATTTAAAATCTAAAAAGAAATTATGGTGAAGCCCAGTCATCTTTGTCCAAAGCAGCTGAATGTTTCTGCCTGAAAAGAAGAACCTAGAAAACTCAGAAATAAGGAGAAACCAGAGAAAGAAAGACCAGAGATCTCTGCACACACAGTGGAGCCAAAAGACTTGGGAAACTTGAAGGAGAGAACAACAGAACTAGAGGTGGTCAGGGGAGAAGAATGAGATTGGAAGAAAAAGTTAAAGATGCAATAAAGCAACCTGGAGAAAAGCTTTTGGCACAAGAATAGGAAGCTATCCCTGATGTTACTGCCCTATTTTAACAATCTGTCACGAATTCTTCTTTCCCACAAAAAAACTATTGCTGAGGATGTAAGCTGCAAATCATCACGTAACAATCTTTTTATAAAGCCCTTTTTGTTGCTGTTCTCTAGACCCATTGTTCTTTTACAGTTATATTAACAGACTAAAAATAATGAGAGCAGTTCTATCAGGCTTAAATTACAATTTTGTTTCTTAAAGATGATTATTTTATACTATGTTGATTGAGATCAGAGGAATCCTTTTCTTACCACAGAGGAACTCTAAGGTACCAAATTCATCCTCTGTGTAACTACACTGAGGTAAATGGAGTTACATCAGGAATTGATTTGACGAGTCTCCTCCATTTCCTTGGAAAAATTCTTTGTTTTAGTGCTTGCCAAGTTTTAACTTGGACTTTCCCTTGCTTAACATCTTGTAGTTAGAGACAGTTTTTCTTTCTTAAAGACCATAAAGAGAAATACAGCATTATAAAGACAGTTAAGGTGAAGACCTTTTTTTTAAATTGAAAGTACATTTCTTACGATAAAAAATTACCAAGACATTTTTGTTTGACATTTGTTTGACAAGGAAGTGTATGGGATTATCTTATTTTTACATCTATAAGCATATGAAAGGAATAAAATAGTTGGTGTAATCATGGGAAGGAAAGGATTTAAATGATGTTTTTCTGCTTCAGACCCTGTTTTTTTCTAACTATACCAGTTAGAATATAATAGAGACATTTCTTGATTAGAGACAGTAGGAACTTAAAGTATTACACATCACCTTTTAACAAGAAATCACTTCCCCTTTTGCACCTGAATTCAACAGGAACTGTGTATTTAGAAATTAACCTACAAGAGAAGCTGAAGACAGCTCTCACCAGAATACAACTGTGATTCCATGACTTCCATAAATTCAGTTTTAGGGTTGCCACATGGCACAAAATACTTAGTACAAACTAAATCCACCAGTTCAAATTTGTTAAAGAAAAAAAACACAATTCTGAAGGGTGGTTTTACCCCTGACAATTTTATGGTAGAGTTGGTATCATTTGTCTCCCTGATGATAGTATAAAGCAGGGATAAAACTTGGTCTAAACATCGTAATTCATAGTTGGCTAATCTTGACAGGAATGCAACTACATGCTCATATTTGAACTGGATCAATTCAGTACCTAAGTGATTTAGTATTGCACAGATCACATATTAATAAACATATAAACCTGGCTATAGGCACAGTTTGACAGGCTGAGCATGAGGGATCAGTGAAATTGATGGAGAGCCCCTGAGACAGTCTGCGGTTCAGAACAAGGCTAGGGTTACACAGGGATCTTGTCTCCACTGACAAAATTTAAGAACTCATCCACTGCTCTCCCTTCTTTCTTCCCGTGTCATCTTTGTGTCACAGTCTACCAATGCTGCAATTGTGCCAATGCAACTGCCTGTGGGACCAAGATGTAAACTTAATCAATGGAATAATTCAAGTTAAAAACGATTATTTTAGGATTTTTTAATCTGTGTTGAGTGATGTGATTTACAGCATGGCTCCACAAACAGTTACATCAACATGACTGAGAGGGCACTAAAAGTAACAGTCATTAGTTGCCAGTTCCTACTCCTGTCTAAATTTATAGTCCAATATTTATTAATTCCAGATTTATGCATTGCTGACTAGCCAGCAGCCCAGATTTGAGCCAGCTCATGTGGAGATATGCATCTGTATTTCAGATGCTCACTGCTGAATCAGCAAGAGCACCTGATCTAACCCTTCTAACTCTACGGTATGAGTGAGTCCAGCTTGTCACTTGGATGCCAGATGTACTGTGGGATGCCAGCCTGGGCAGCTGCCAGCCTGCGCCTTGACTGGACCAGCAAGCAGCACGTAACAGTACCTTTACACACTCCAAGTTGGAGTTATCCAGAAGATGTGAAATCACAGACTATGGCTATTTCTCAGGGTAGGAACAGAGTCTGGTCTTGGTTAGTGCTTTCTCTTTTGGAGAACAGGCTTCCACTTACTTTACATCAAGCTCTTTCACTTTCCTTAGTTAGGAAAAACCCTCTCAAACTCAATACGAAATCCAACTGATGATCGGTTTCATTCTATGTCCTTTGAATCCAAGCCCTCTTTTTCGATTATTTTAGGTACAGCTCTCATACTGGAAATCATCCTGTTTGTGTCTGGCAGTATGCATAATTAATACAGGTAGAGCAAGTTCTAATGCAAAGTGTACTTCAGATCACAATATAACAGAGCTGGTGGACCTCCACGATGTTTAACATGTTTGGTTTTTCTCTCTGGGACGCTCTGGTGTTCTTTACTCAGTGACTCACCAGCAGCCCCTCTCAGTGTTACGCAATGGAAACCAGCACTGATTTCCAAAACCGGTAATATTTGATGCTAAGAGTAAATTATGTCCATTTAGAAGTCTCAAAAAAACCTCAAAATATTTCAAATTACAATTCCTGACATAAGCTGCAAATAAAATCCAGAATATGATTTAGAAGTTCATCTGGAAAAAAAACAGTGCAAAATTCTTAGAGGAGAGGCACATTTAACTTTGTTTCTTTGACTATTTTAAGGGCAAGGGCTTCTTATCCATATGAAGAAGCACCATTCATAAAAGATGTTTGACTTGCTAAGCTTGAGCTTTGATGTTCCCCCAAGCAATATAAAATACTTGCACGTAAAATTTATTTGGACTGAATGAAAGGCGCAAACTCTTTTGAAACTGGTAAGACAACCAGCAAACAGGATTTTCTATAAATGTATTTTTCCAGCTGAGACAAATATGATGTGTGTGACAGCATACAATTTTTAAGGAACAATACATGGCTAAAACCCATCTGCCAGACAGAGGAAGTCAAAGAGTTTGCCTTAGGGGTTCAAGAAAACCAGATTATTCAAGTACTGATAAATAAAAAATGAGGGAAAAAAAGACATGATGATGGACTAAGACTTTCCTGCCTGGAAACTATCAGGCAATGCTTCTTAATATATAAAAGTTTTTTGATTGTCTAGAGCTGAAACAAAAGTATTCTTTAATACAAATACAATGGCTGAGTTTCAATGACAGTCACTCTGATTATCCACAAGACATTGTCTTAGGAAATGAAATACTTGCATCATTTTTCTAAACATGTGAGTATCTAAATGAACAAGTAATAAAATCAAACAAGTAATTCTCATTTACAAAATGCTGCAGAACATCTATATACTTTAAAGATGTATCCTGTTTTGTAAGATATATCTATATTGTTCAAGAATATTCTTATACAGAATAATATTTTTATATTCCTTATATTTTATGTATTTTTTATATTTAATCGTATTCTTATAAAATACATATAGATGTTTTTTCACATGAATTGGTCTCCTTACAGGTAACAATAAAATCCTTCTTATCAAATCTAACACAAGTCACAGTAAGCCAGACTTGGAAATGAGTGATGTGTTGACTGAGGACATAAGAAACGTGACTACCTGCATACGGGATGACTACCACCTGAACTAGGATCTGAAAGATTCTTTCTTCCTTCCAACAGTAAGACACATTACTCCATCTCCCTGTGTCTGATGCTTACATCCAGTCTGATGGCACAATGGCAATTACTTGATTTCTTTCTGTGTTAAGAAATGCAATTATGAATTTTCTCACATCTTTTAACAAAATGTTACTATTTAATTCCCTACTACTGTCAATATAATGAACATCACCATAGATCATACTTTTGATTAGAATTACAAAGTTTAGAAAACCTATCATCATAAAATGGAGTTTTACATTAATGAAACATTTACATTATCGAAAGAAGAAACCTATCAAAGTAAGATTAAGCTTATTTCTTTCTACAAGTAAGCTGAAGATGAAATCAAGATGATTTCCAGAATTTTCATTAACTGATAAAGAGCTATACAGAAGAAATGGAAGCCACTCTTGCCGAGGAATGGGTGTGATAACCAGCACAGCTCTTCTACTCCTAAATTCTTTGATTATTAAAAAAAAAAAGTGGGGGAGAGTAATTTTCATTCACTATTTCTTGCTATCTAGTTTAAAATGCAATCCATAGCAATCTTGCTAGCTCAAGATTTAATGAGACCCTTAAACCCTGAAAATATCATGTGAGGGATGCAGTTGTCTTTTCCGACCTTCTGTGTAGCGACAAATATCATAATAGATGGGTTCCTAATCCTTTAAAATGAAAAATCACATGATAAATTACTACTCAGTGGAAACTTAATCAAAAGTGATACTAAGCTAAAGAAGAAAATAAAGACAAAGTGTATGACCTGAAAATTCAGCAAATAGCACTGTTATCATTATGGAATCAGAAGCAGTTTTTGAAGAATCTCTAATTTTTCCCTAAAAATAACTTAAATAGACCAGCTATTAGAATATCATTCACAGGAATGACAGACTATTAAGTTCTTCCAACACAAAAGGCTAGATTTGCAGATCTAAAACTGACAAAACATACTTGTTGTAAAAACAGAGCTATGACCAGAGAAGAGACTGCAAGAAAGAAAAAAAGATGAGACAATCTTTAGAAAACTGTTGATTGAAACCTTTATTAATACTGAGGGAATAAGAAAATTTTTATGTATTTCAAAACATAAGAATGGTGACAGTTCCCGAAAATAAAGTAGTTGCAAGAGAATTACTCGTGAGTAGGAATAGTTCAGTGGAGCGTGTCTGAAAATGCGTTGAGATTATAAACTGTCTGGCATCTGCTCCTTTGCTTGTAAGGAGCTTCCTAGTAAACAATGATAGTGGCGTTGTTACTGTCGAATTACCAAAAACTACAGAGTAGTTCTGGTACAGTAGAACTACAGTTACATAGCAGAACTATCACTGTAATTCTTCAGTTGATTTTGTAAATTTAAAAAAATCTATTCCTGTCCCAGTTAGGTTTATAGTCAGGCATATGAAACCTATGTTACACACAGGAAAAGGAGGCAAAAAGGTAAATGGTTTGATCTTAAAAGTTTCTATCGCACCTACATCTCACCTAAAGGTTAAACAGCTTTATCCAGTAAGCACCTTATATGCAAAAATAAGTGTTATGTCCTAGAACACTTACAGGATCAGATTCTTGCAAAACTAAGCATATTTACAAAATACACAATATGTTTGAAAAGTTCAAATGTTTTAAGAAATACCTGCCATCATTCTAGAGCCATACAACCTCAAAGAAGACACTGTAAGTTTTACACTCTCTTGTATTTCATGTAATTAATAAGCAATCCTACTATAACAGGACAACAAAGAACAGCTTTCATTGAGAGGGTACGGAATGATACATGCTTCAAAGCTGCAACAGAATGAGCTACATATTCAACTATGCCAAATACTGAAAAACTGTTTGTTCAAGTTATTAATTTAGGAAATTAATAAAGTTATTTAAAAAAGTTTTTTATTCTATCACAAACTTGGAATTGTCTGATTTTAGCATCACATTTATATAAAATAGCCCAACTGATCATTTCTTGCAATAGGACAGTCATTTTTTCGTATCTTGCTTGCATCACTGAATCATTTTTATTATTAAATACGAGAATTTTAAAGACTAGTACCTCTCCTACTCAAGTCAATAGGAGTTTTGCCATTGAATTGGTGGGAAAGGACTGTTTGCCATGGCTTACCCTGCTCTGTAATTAGAATCAGTGATTAGGATATAGTTTATTTTGCGCTAGAGTTTTCCTTATAGCAAAAGTATATTAATTTTAAGTTATACTGAAATTGTCTGAAGGAAAAAAAAGAAACTGCCAAACAAAAGCAACAAAATAAATAAATAATGTTTATATAAAGGCACAAAACAGTAGATTAAATGAAAACAATCTGCAATCAAATCTAAAAATATAACTTTTCTCACAAACCTGATACCCATCTAATGTAAATTAAGTTCACTCTGTGCAAAATATTCAAAGCCCACTGTCAATTCATCTTTGCATTCAAACTTGTTTTAAAACCATCCTGTAATTGCACTTTATAGATACACATTTCAAAATAAATCTCTTACCAAGGTAATGCTTCTGTTCTGTGTAATCGTCTCCTTTTTATACACTGACTTACTAGAATTATAACAAAGCTGATTTAAAATTTAAATATGAAGCACAGAGGGGCGTTTTAAAGGCTTGTGATGTTTATACGATTTCTCGATGAGTGAAAATGCTTCATCAGCAGAGAAGCTGTCAAAGCCAAACCTCAGCTCTCAGCGAAACGGCCCGCAGTAACCACGGATGAGCAGCGGCGTTGCGAGGTGAGCGCTTCCTGGACCGCGTGCTGTCCCGTGCCAGCCTACAATAGGGAAATGAAAAACCTGATATTTTCCTGTTGGCTGACCCTTTCCTCCCACAATTTCCTTTCCGAACAAAATTTTGACACCAAAGGTTTTTAAGAAACGCAGCGAGGGGGTGGTGTCTGGGAAGGAAGGAGGGCTGGTGCGCGCCAGCGCAGCTCCGCTTACCTTCGCGGACCGGGGAGGCCGCCGCTGTCTTGCCTCCTGCGGTGTCCCACTGAAGGGCTTCACTGAGCACTTCAGAAATACCAGAATACTTGGAGTCCCGAGACAGAGAGCGGGCAAATCCCTCCCATCACCACAGCAGGGAATACGGACCCCCTGAACTGTTTACAGCAGCAGCCCATTTACCTCTCGGGACCCCGTCCTGGGGGAGGCATCTGGCACCACAGAGCCCGCAAGAGCCAGCCGACACCTCGCAGAAACGGCGCCGGCCTCGCGCTTCTTTCTAGACGCTTCGACCCACCCTGTCGCCCTTCCTCCACGGCGCGGCCTCAACCCGCCCCCCAGCTCTCGCCGTCGCTCAGCTCCCGCCCTTTTCCCCCTCGAGACAATTTCAAAGCCCGCGACGGCTCCGCAGACCTGCGCGGTGACCGCAGACCGTCCTCCCCCGACGGGACCTCCCTCCTCACGGCGCCTCCCGCCAAACCGCCCCGGCCGGCCGCTGTCCGCGGCGCCCAACGGCCGCGGGCAGCCCCCAACGGCCGCGGCAGCCCCCGGGGCCGCTGCTCCAGCCGCCTCGACGCCGCAAGGCCGCGCCGCGCGCAACCTGGCGGCCAGGGAGCACCGACGAGCGGCGGCGGGAGGGAAGGAGGCGCCCGCGGCGCGGCGCGGCCTCCCCCGGCGGCGAGGGGGCGGCGCGGCGCTGACCCGCGACCCGGCGGCGGTGGGCGAGGCGGCACAGCGCAGGGCCGGCCGGGCCTGCCTCCCCCCGCCCCTCGGCGGGTCACATGAGAGGGGCGGGCGGCTGGGCCGAGGCGGCGGCTGCCGCCGGGGCTGAGGCAGGGCTGGGCGGCGAGGGACGGGGCAGGGCAGCGCGGCGGCGGCGGCGGTGTGGAAGCGGCGGCGAGGCGCCGAGCGGGTGGAGCGAGCTCGGGGCCTCCCTCAGCCGCGGCCGTTGCGGAGCGCCCTGCCTGCGGCCCCAACATGGACGAGGAGGGCGGCGGGGGCGGTAAGTGGCGGAGTTGGCGCGGGAGCAGCGCGGCGCGGCCGGCCCGAGGCCGCGGACGTTTGCCGCCGCCGCGGCCCCTCGGCGACGCGCCCTGCCCTGCCCTTCCCTTCCCTTCCTTGCGCTGTCCGGGCGGCCGCGGGCCCCGGCGAGCGCTGCCTTGGCCGGCGGCGGGCGGCTCTGCCCGCTGGCAACAATAGGGGCTCTGTGCCCGCGCCCCCCCGGGCCGGGGCACGGCCGGGCGCTGCGCCGCTCGGCGCGTTCCGAAACTCCCAGGAAAGGCGAGTCCCGGGAGCAGGAGGGCCGGCGGGCGGGGGCGGCCGGCGCTCCCTCGGTGAGCCGCCCCCCGGGGGCAAAAAAAGTACCTATCGGGCAGCGTGCGAGCGCCGGAAAGAATAGTTATGTTCGGCGACAGCGCTCTGCTCGCGCGTGTGTCGCTTTAATGGAGGTTCGGCGGCAATCCCGAGCGGCTCGTCCGGCTCGGGCGAGGCGGACCGCTCGTGGAGGCAGGGTTAAGGGCGCCTTGCCCGAGCTCTTGCCTCGCCTCGCCTCACCTCACCTTCCGAGGCTCGGTTGCGTACCGGCGCTGGCGGCGGGCTCGCAGCAGGCTCTCCGCCTTAAGCTATCGTGCGTTTCGTGCGCGCGTGGGTGAAGCTGGTGGGAATAACCAGTTCTCGCGTATCGCCAGGGACAGTGGTGGCTGGAGCGGCGGCGGGGCCCGTCCCGCCCTGGGGCAGCGGACGGACTGACGGGGCGGCCCGCGACTCCCGTCCGCTGCCCGCGGCTGTCTGCAGCGGCCCGGGGCGAAGAGTCGTGGGGTGTCTGTTAAATAAAACACTAAACGTGCTGCCTTTGAACGCCTTGGTTTCTTTTTGAGCAGGTAAAGGGACGGCTAACCCGCCTCTGATTAAGCACGGCGATTGCCAATTCTAAATGTAATTGCCCGCAACTCGGAAATCAAGTGGGTGCGGTGTTTGTTTTGACAACTTGGAAAAAAAATACCAGGATGAATCAGAAAAATAAGTCTTCAGACAGGCAAATGTGGCCATTTCTCGGCAGTCACTTCTCTTGCTTGTTTTGTCAGCAATAGATTTAACTCCAACAAAAATCGGAAAAAAGAAAACCATGACAAAACAAGCCAGTCTTCATTTAAAAATTATCATCAGAAACAGTTGAACATTGTGATACTCAAAATAATGTTATTTGTACAGTATCATGGACTTGCATCTGTAGTAAAGGGAAGTTATCGTGCTTGCTGATGACACTAACACGGTGTAAGGTAGTACTTTTTCACATGTAAGACTTTAGACTTTAAAGTGGACCTGTTGCAGAATCAACCTTTCATAAGATGCTAAGTGTTTCAAAGTTGAGTTTTTGTGGGAGAAGAAATACTCAGAATCTCAAGAGGAATCGGTCTGCGTTTAGTAAGACTAGTTGTATTGCTGAAGAAGTCAGATTTTTATATACCACGTAGTGTGCAAGTGAAACTATTCCCTAGATTCAAGCCCATTCTTTTCCTTTTCTTTATAACTTCATACCACATTAATAAACATGTTGCTTTTGGGTTTTTTTTGGTCAAATTACAGTATAATTTCTGTTTCTCCTTACCTGACTTTGTAGTAAAACAGTCACAGACTAATGAGACTGGAAGTTTTTCTGCAATCAGTGTATTTGGACTTTTACATTAGGTTCCTGTGAGTATTACATTTCTTTCCAAACAGAGATCTCGTCTGGCGTTCTCTTATGGCACACTATCAATCTGGAACACCAGGATCAGTTAGATCATTTCCAGCTAATGAATTATTATTTTAAATTAGGAGGTTTTTTTTTTTCTTCTTTTTAAACAGTACAGTGCCTGTGGAAAGTGTCGATTTGACAGCCAGTCAATTTAAAAATGCTTTAGCGCTCCTGACGAGTCCTGGGATACAACGTAAATGAATCTGACCGGGGCTGTCAGTATTTTGAAACACGCTAGGACATTTGCAGGGCTCCCAAGATTCCCATTACTGAGTGGGAAACTCATGGGGCTAAGCATATCAGTGCATGCGGGTGCTTAGGAAGTATGCAAAATTACTTGAGAACTGCATAGAATCACCCTAATGAGAGACTTGAACTAGATAAGCATCTAAATAGCTAGGACATTAAGCTGTGATTCAGGAGGTAAACTTCTCTTCCCAGTTCAGTTCTGCCTGCTGCCCTGCTCTTCAGTTTAGCTCACGTCTTCTGCTTCAGTTTCCCTATCTATCAAATGGGGTCAGTTATTTTACCACCTTTTGTAAAAACTGTGAATGAAAGCAGAGCTATGTGAAGTTAGCTGTTATTATTTTAGAAACATTTAATGGAAGAGAAATGCTAATTCAGGGAATTGTTCTTAGTACTGCTTTCTCTTTTGTGTGTGGAGTCTGAATAGGGGCATGCATTTATATTATACAATCCATTTATGCACAAAACTCCCATTGATTTCAGTGGAGGCTCTGTGCATGGATTACTGATGTGATATGATCCAAGTCAATTAGCGTTTGTTTCAACCTGCTTTTGTGTTCTGATTAAAATATCTCTGTTCAGGAAATTTCTCCTCCTCCCTCTCCTGACTTGGTTGAATATCATGTCTTTTGTGATCTGACTGAGGTTTTTCTTATACGCATGCTGTTAATGTAGCGATGGTACCGTTGAACTGAGATCTTTACATTGAATATTGGTGTTGGCAGTAGGGGGTATGATTGTGTACTGCTAAATAGTAAGCAATCTTTTGTATAATTAAAGAATATATAAGTAGTCTATGTGGATTGCTGTATAGAAGACATGGCAGAATAGGGCTCGTTGTTGTCATCGTCGTCGTCTTTTTTTTTCTCTCTCTCTGAATTTGAGTCTAGTCATGCAGTGGCTTCAGAGTCCCCCCGGCTCAACTCGGTGGCCTTCCACTTGGAAACACTACAAGATCAATTACTGATCTACTTTTGCGTGTGTGTTTGTTTTAAACAAACTCTATGAAGGGCTCTGAACATACATGCAAAGAAGTTAAAATCCTGCCTCTGCTTGAAGAATGAACAACACTGTAGCACTAATCATGGCAGTGCGTTTCCCTGCTGTTCCCCGACCTCCCTGCTTTACTGGTGAACCCTGAAGCTTATTTGGGGGTGAGAGAGCAGTTCGGTTGCTATGCTCTGCTAGGCCTTGGCCGTGCTTGCCAGCAGCCGTGCCAGGTAGCATGTTGGTTTCTGTTATAGAGGCAGCCGTTTACTAGGAACTAGGCTGAGACCAGCTCGTCTTGCAGAAGACTCGGAAGAATAGATTTGCTGCCAAAGCAAATTTAGCAATCTGACTTCTGTTCTGTCTGTGTAGCAAAGCCAGTTATCCATTTATAGGTAAAAGCTGTTAAATGTAATAAAACCCACAAACTATCTTAACCAACTTTAATTTTTTTTCTAAAAAGATATATCGCCTTTAGACATAAGTAGTCTGTGGATCTCTTCTGTTCTTTACATTGTAGTATCTTTCAAAGGTAGATGTTAAAAATAGAATCCATGTGGCCTTCTGATGGTTTTACACATTTGCTTTGCATTTAAGTCTAAAATTGCGTGTTTTGTTCATTGTAAAAGATAAAATACATTTCCTATTTAACATTGTTGTGTGTTAGCTCTTAACATATGTTTCACTATGTGCACATTAAAGTGGATAACTTGTACTCGTAGTTTTAAAGAGTTGTCCCAAAAGGTCTTTGGAGGAGGGCTCGTAGTTTTACAAAACATTCTAGGGAAACGTCAAGAGTAAAAGAAGACACCTGACTGTTAGACTAACCACCTGTGCTGGTTTTAGGGCAAGGGCAAAATAGCTGATATGAGACACAATTAAAAGAAACAAGTAAATGACAGAATCAACAGAGCTTCACACTAAATCTTTTTTTGCTAAATAAATACTTCTTCATTTTAAATGGGATGTCTTGTGTTTGTTTGTAAAGATAACCTGTCAGTTCAATAGTATCATAATTTTAGCCCAAATTGCATTTAATATCGTATCACTCCAAAAGAAAAATGCCGTAGTAAAACATTAATAATTACATTTTGAAATGGTAACTATTTTTAGTGGTATCATATTTTTTTTTATTATGGAAACACATTAATATTTTTCTTAGCCTAATGTTCAATACTTCTAGCAGTGACCTGGAGGAAAAATAAAATTATTGCCTATAAAATTTCTAGAGGTTGCCGAATTTGTCGTATTGTGAAATAATGATATGCAGTCCCTTGTGCACAGCATGCCATGAATTGCAGTGGAACAATACAATGATACCATAGCATTTGTCTGTACTACTACATCCAGGAAAAAAAAAAAAGCCGTGGGATTTACTGACGGGAACGTTGTGTGCTCTGCAGAACAGTCTCGGGAGTCGTAGTAATAGCCACCTGAATGTGGGCTCCCTGTGTGCTACTGCTGCTAAATGGATATTGCAGTCTTTTAACATCAGTGGAGCTATAAGAATCTTTACCATTTGAGGGGCTGTGTGTCTTGAGGCAACACACTGTTTTCCAAGATATATTCTGCAGTTAAAATTGAATTTCTCAATCTCATCATGTTTATTGCATCCCCTTCTTTCTTTATTGGGTTTTGCACATTTTTTCAAGAGAAAACTGATGAAATACAGTATGAATTTCCTCCTGTTTCTTCTGCTTGCCTTCTGCTTGTCCAGTAGGTCTCTCCTTTCCTAGTACAACAGACAAGTTCTATCTCCTCTTTTAAATTGTTTCGCTTACGCTGTAGCTCTGTCTTATCTGCTATCTCTTGCCTGCTTCCTTTCCCTCCCAATACAAACATACTTTAGTCTCTTTCTTATTACACCCCATCTTTGGCCTCATTTACTTCTTGAACTACTGCCCCATCTCCCTTTCATGTCGAAAGTTGTTGAGGGAGCTGCTCGCAGTCGCTGTCTGAAGAGTAGCTCCTCCAGGTTCATCCTAGGTCCTTTCCACACTTGTCCTGACCCCTTGTACTCGGTACATTCCCTTCCTCCGCTTTGTCCTGCCAGCTACCTCTAGTAGTGTTTACTATACTTATTTTTGAAATCTTGCTCTTTCTTGGCTTGACTATTCTCTCCTCATTCCCCTTCTATCTCCTTAATCGTTTTTTCATTTGGAAGATGATCATTCTCCTTCCAACTTTTTGTGAGGATTTGCAGGACCCTACCCTTGGTTTTCTGCTCTTTTCTCCTCTACATCTTGTTTCTGGATAATCAAATTTGCAAATAATAATTTGAACTATCGTGTTCAAGCTGATGACTCACAGCGTATACTGTCTGCTCTGGATCTAGTACTATCTCTCCCAGCTGAAATGTTGGCTTGTTTGCCATCTTAAGCGTGCATAATTGTCATCTTGCGCTTAATGAGTCTAAACCAGAGCTCACAATGTTGTTTCCACCCACTGCCTTTCTTGATGTCTGTGGACACACACTGACATCCTGGTTGGTTATTGACAAGTAAATAATTTGATGTTGCAATTTATTCTTTCTTAACAAAAATAGTCTGCAGAAAAGTCATAGAAAAATGACATTAACAGAGAACACTTGCAATGCAGAAGTGTTGGGGTGAAACACTTTCACAATCTTAAAGTTATGAAATAAGTTATGTTTTCCTATGCAATATTAATTTTCCTGCTTGAATGCCTAGATAGATTTAATCTGGTTTTCTGTAAATCCCATGGGGCTAGCCAGCAGGTAGGAGTGTTTTGTGGTGACTGAATGAATCTATATTATATGATTTTTTTTTTCCCCCTCCCTTTTTTGATAAAGTGATGGTGAATAATGTGCTTCGCTCTTTCTTCCTGTAGTTTTTGAGTGCTTAAGCATGTACTGTCAGATTGCGCACATTTTAGCGAAGAGTTTGGACACATTGACCGTGGGCTTCATTCACTGAGGATAAAAATAAGTTCTTGGCAGCTACTCACTGGGAAAGCCTGTCAACTTATACATTTGTAAGGCAGGAATCCTGTGGAAGTGAAGAACACATGATATTTTACTTTAAGCTGTACAGAAGCAAAGAAAAAATAGTGTGAACAGCCATGACTGGCATTCCTGAGTTCTTCACTGTGTGTTCTCTTAAGCAGTATGTTGTATGGGAAAGGTAGGTGACTTAGATATTAAAAGTGTATGTAATTATGCCATTTGTATGACTTTAACATATAGCAAAATTTTTTGAATTGCATATGACTTCCTTCTTTTAATTCCAACGATTTCATGGGAAAACTTGGTATTGCAAATTTTTTGGACAGCAGTGTTTCCTTTTAGTGGGATAGACACACAAAATCCAGTAGAAAACCATGTGTTTTGTGGTCCTCTGAGATTTGCCTGAAGAAGGAAATGGCTTGACCTATTTGTTGCTATGAAGTAAAAACATTCTTTTTTTTTGTCAACATCTGTGTCACATTTATTTCATTACTTTCTGAGATTCTTTAAACCTATTATTTGATAATGTGAAATTTTATTAAAAGAAAATAAAGTGATCCATAGCTGTTTCCACAATGTAATTGAAGTTCTGATATCTGTTTATACATAGGTATGATATCAGTAGGCAGCTTTTTCCATAAAAATTAACATGTAAAAAGGCAAACACCTAAATGTTTTCTCAGTATTTCCCAGAAAAAAATGTATTTGTTGGATCTCTCTTTCTCATGGGCTCCAATACCAGGTTATACTGATTAATTTCTTGTCTGGTCATCTTTTACTTGTCAAATTCAATAGGAACTCATGGAGTTAACAGGAAATGTAGCATGCTAGAAGCTTGCAAAAGCTAAATCCTAATCTCATATGGGATATGGAGTGCTAAAGATCTCTGATCTAATTTGTCACCAGGTCAAACTTCTTTGCATGATTTTACTAATTAGCCTCTTTTCAGATGTTCTATTTTTTCTTATTATAGAAAGAAATAGTTACCTTATGCCAGAAATATGGAAAAATTGTGAAATTGATACTGTCATTTAACAACCAAATGGAAATTGTATTAACAAGGGTATGTTTTGCTGCAAGACTATTAACTAATAGTTCTTCTTAATTCCATATGAGTATTCTTCTGTTCAAAACAAGAATTGGGGATCAGTTCATTTGTGCAGATTGAATCTGATTTCAAATCTGACTTTGCCTGCCTTGCGTAAGGGCTCAGGTGGATTTTGAGGTGATGAGGATGCTGTCCGTGGATGTGGGTCCTTTACACAAAAGAAGAGATCGGCTGTTGATTTTTAAATGCAGTGCCTTGAATCTTAAAACAAACAAACAGAAAAACCTGTGAAAAATGAAAATGATGAAACACAAGTCGATGGAAACTGTCTAATGTCCTCGAGTCCTTGCCTTCTCCCATAGCAGTCCCAAATCTTTTGCATGTCCCCAGCGACATACCACGCATCTCTTTCTTGGCAGTATTCTATTTCTGGCTCCCCATCCCCTGCGCATTTGCCTGAATAAGTAATGTTGCTTTATGTGGCTGGGTGGGAGCTGTGCTCGCGCTGATTGGCCAGGTAGGGGCTACGCGTGCGGATTAACCGGCTGCCTGCTGCCTCTCGGGATGCGGGAGAGGCTGAACAATAACTGGGGGAATTAATTTTAGAGTCTCTTCTCTGCCCAGCTCCCCGTTCTCACAGTGCTTGTTGGAATATCTACTCTGCAGTCAAATTAGATCGAATTTGACTGATAGGTTTAAAGTACTTTGGGGGAAGGAGTAGAGGGGTAGGAGATGAAGTTTATTCTGTCTTGCTCTCTTGCTTGCTCTCTCGCTCTCTCGCATGTACAAATGCGCAGAAAAGGCTGAAAAAATTGGCACGTGCAAGTAGGGGAATTGCTCCTTACTGTTTTTTCTGAGAGGAGCTGTGAGATGTAATCATTTAATAAGTCACGTCTACATTTTTATACAACCACCTCATTAAGAGTTGGTGTAACTTCTAGCATGAAGATGTGTATTTTGTACTATCTGATTCATATTACAGAACACTCTTCAGGTTGCTTTCTTGTTTAAGACCAAGTTCTCAAAAGTCTTTATTTGCTCTTACATTTTTGCTTTCATATACTGTAAATATTGTATTCCTTAATGATCTTTGTTTAGCTCATAAGCAGTATTGTCTGTAGGGTCAAATTATGGCATAAACAGTTCCCGTTGCCTTAATAGGAACCTACATAAGAGGGGGGATCAGCCCAAAGGGGGCATTTATAATTTAATAGCTAACTGCACTGCATATTACAAAATAAGGAATTGTCATCTCTTGAAGTAGTATAATATTTGGTGGTCAGATTCTGAGTACAATTGCCCTTATTTATTTATTTATGTATTCACTCCTCTTTCTCTTGCGCTCAGGGAAGTTTGGACTAATGAACTTCCTGCCTGGTCATTCTAATGTACCGACATGGAATTTTCCCACCAGTATGCATACTCTCCCTGGGTACAGTTGACCAGTTGCAGATGCAATTTTTGAATTTGTAAAGCTGCTGCATGTTTTTCTTTCTGTATCTCACAACTGGCCAGCCAGGGGATGTGGAGGAAAGTTTTTTCTTCTCAGGAAATTGAGGTTAAACCAAGTGGCTGCTAGAGGAGATGGTGCCTCTCTGGCAGAGAAACTCTGCTCCTATGGGAAGAATCCCTCAGGTTAAATGCGTTCTCTGACCATGAAACTCTGAATGCAAACAGGATGGGCTTGGTTCTGCATAGGGCCTTTTTGAGTCCGTCTTGAGAAGACCAAATGAACCTGACCCCTTTCTTAAATGTATAAAGTGCTCAGCCATTTGTGATTGCCTACACAGGGAACTACTGTGTTCAAACCTGATGATGCAGGTACTGCTCCAGATCCTTGTACAGTGTACGAGGCTGATGAGCCATTGTAATACATCTATAGAGTTTATTCCTTGGGGCAGATGAATATGAGTCTATATATTGTTTTGTGGTTTTCTCTTTCCTTTTTCTTATTTGTGGTTCCTTTATTTTTTATTTGTGTATTTATTTATTTTTAACGGAAAGTTTTCTGCTTGGGACCCAGCCAGAACCAATACTTTAATATTTCAGGAATATACCTTCAAGAGTCTCTATCAGGCTGAAGCAAACCTTAGTTTTGTCCTGCATTCCTAACCACAGTATATGCTAGTTGGAGAAAACTCATTTTTCACTAGTTATTAGTTGCATAAATGTAGAAACGGCTAGTTGGCAATGTGCAAGTATGAGTTTATAGTCTCAAAATAATGCCTTTACTTCAAAGAACCTTCTAATTTAACTCACTCTTCTGCAAGTCAGTTTTGACATATCACTTGTTTAGTTATCCAGTTTACCATATTGTGTACCTGCAGCATTTTTTAAGTTGCATCCAACATTCATCTGGGGACCAGGAGAACATCTGGGCTTGTTTTCCCACAGTCTCCTGTCACTTGTGCTGCTGTTCCTGAATTGCAGTTTGTACAGAAACTGCTTCTGAAGTGGAAGTTGAAACTTGTAGCCAACATTAGTCAGATGCAGAGTTTAGAGGAATGACTGTTGTGTCTAGGAAACCGATTGCAGCCACAGAAGGGAGAGTTGAAAGGGTTCAGGTATTTGAGGGGTTTGTTGTTTCTTGGTGGAGGGGACCCTGACCGGTTCTGTAATCTGGGAATCTCAGGTTGACTCTTAAGGCTATCTCGTGTTTATTATGTGAGACCAGCTTTTCTAGGCAGTTTGTGGCGTTTCAGCTTGCTGTGGATGTTTTAGTAAGGACGATAAATGAAGCATATGGATTTGGGGTTTTTTTTGGCTATAGGAAGTGGATTTTTGTTCATTAAACACAGTAACTTAAAAAAAAAAAATCTGAGAGGAAGCTTTTTTTCCCCCTCAAGTGATTTTTTTTGTCTTTTTTTTTAATCAAAATACTTCTAACTCTCTTCACTCATTTTGTGCAATGTAACTTGGAAAAGCTGCAATGTTTAGTCTTGGTCTTGTACCAATAAATGACTTAGTATCACATGAATGTTTTAAAAGATTAGGTGATATTTTGTAAGAGCAAACATAAAAAGAAGACTAGTTTAAATCCTTCCGCCTGTGAATTCACTGATATCCTAAGTATAAAGAGGACACATTGTCATTGTTCTTATTTTGCTTAAAACTTATTTTCCCTTTGCATCTTCTACCTGTGTTGGAAGCTTGAAAAGGTAACTTGTATTATGAAGGGGAAAGGTTGGATGAAATTGGTAATCCAAATTAAATACAAATAATACTCTGAAGTTTGTGGAGCCTGTGGGTGGGTGGACTTGGCAGATATATCCATTGTGGTATGTTAGACTTGAAAGACCATATGGAGCTGATTATTTTCTGGCATTCTGTAGTAAAGGTTTTGAAGAAAAAATGCCTTATTTTCTTCTTCTTCTTCTTTTTTTTTTTTTTTGAAAAGGGATGAAAAATTGGAAGTACAAATTCAGTTTGCATTGAATAGTTTGTTGTAGTAGCATATGGAAAAACAATATATTCAAAATCAAGCTACCAGAAGAACTTCTCCTACTGTTTTCCTATTGGCTCTCTTGTTTTGTGAACGTAGCCAAAGATCCTATGCAGCTGGGACTAATACAGGATCCAGCTGTAACTTTTTTATTGTTGTTCAGATGTCCGGTGATGGTCAAATCTAAGTTATTGTGTGGAAATTCAGTAAAGGAAAAGGGTAGGGTGGGAAAAAAGTGACTCTCTGTAAAAATATTCCAGTAAAAGCAACAGGAACTAGGAGTATCCATTTCAGAACTGTGCCATAAATCCCATCCTGAAATATTTAAACGCCTTCGGATTTTGTTTTAGACTTTAAGTCATACAAGAGTTTTTGTTTTATTTTTTTTTAACAGGAATAAAATTAACTAACTGGAATGGGAAAGTGGCCGTACTTTTAGATTACTTATGGAAGAAGATATCAGTTGATTGTTCATAGTATGAGATTGTAATTAAAATGAAGTTCTTCACTCTTTTTAAGGTATTGGTACAATATGTAGTGCTGCAAAGTGGAATCCATAGGACAGTTTTGACTTTATGAGCTTAACTTTTACTCTGTTTCAGTAGTCTTTGTTTCACAGAGCCTAAGTAGGTAAGGGAGGGGAGAAACCTAGTATTTTTTTTCTCAGAGTTCAGTTTACCTTGGGTATATTTTGCTCTCCCAACTCTGCAGAGGATGGTTTGGATAGAGACTGAACATTCTGAGTTCAGTTAATTCACGTTCAGATATGCTGAATGTGAGAACATCTAACGACAACCGAAATAATGGATCCTTTTTTTGTTTTGTTTCAAAACCTTTTTTTCCCTATATTACAAATGTCAGATTTCTCAGTTTTCTTTATAATTGTAGCCAGCCATCCTGTTTCTTAGTTACTTGAGACCAATGGTGCAAAAGTAGAAATGCCCTGTCCTTTCAGACTCTGCTTCTTTTCTAAATCTTCTTTCAAATGTAAGTGGCAGATGGAATCCATCAAGTGACTATCTAAATGTCACAGTTCTATTACTGAGTCTTTAATTTTCAATACAGTACTCATCAATTTGTGATTATGCTAGTCAAAGTAATATAATAAGATTAAAAATAATAGTATACAAATTACAGGTCTTAAGTGGCTGGAAGAGCTAGCTTGACATAACATAAACTATTTATATTTATCAATTATAGTGAAAGGAATTTTGTAACATAACTACTGTCCAGAGCCCAGTCCTGGAAAGTGTTAATCTATTCATTTACACACTCCTTAATTCGTTGTTGATATTAACTCTTGTATTAGGGTGGAAAAAAAGAATAGAAAAAAGCTTTGTGGCCAGTCTGTTGGCTTGGCAGCCAGCCTGGCATTTTGCCCTACAGAACTAAAACTTAAGAGGAACAACAATTTATTTTCCTTCCTGAGTTAGTACGAGCTGATCTGTGACTCCAAAGTGGAAGTGAAGAGTGGACAAAGCAGTATGTTTCGTAGGCATGACACTTCTAACACGAATTAATTAGAATATAAAACTTTCTGTGGTTGGTATAGCTATGTGAAGTGTAATAATTTTCAGCGAGAGTTCTTGAACTTGGTCACCAATGTGAACTGCAAGAAAGGGGAAGTTTTGTTGCAGTGATAGGACTGCTGCAGTCTATGGAGGAGTGATAATTAATAACAGTTGACTTTATTTGCATCATGACTGAATTAATTTCCTATCAATAAGTGTCTTGTGAACCTGCAACCAAATTGGCATTTTCCTCTAGGCCTCCTCTTAATGTGGCTTTTTTCCCCCCTTCTGTTTAATGAAGGAAATGACAACACTTACTTTGCTATGTTGCTTCATCAACCATGTATACTGTGTAGCTATGTTCTGCCTTGATTGAGATTGCTTCCTCTCCCAAACACCCCTATATTTTATGTTTGTTTTTAATACATTATTATAAATTATTACAAGGCAAATAGTTTACTTTCCCTCTTTTTTTTGGACATTGCAGCAATTAAATAAGCAGCTACTTCATTTCATCTTTGTTTTCCAAGAATGGCATTTTAAGTCCTTTCTTCCAGTTTTTAAGGGTTCTGATCTTTGCTTGAAATGTTCAAGAGCCTAAAGGAATCATTTTCAATATGACTGTCTTGAAGTGCAGGTCAAGAATCTAACTTAAAGTGCATTTTGCAAAATTGACTTTATGTAGACTCTGCCTATGTCAAAGGCCATTAAAACACAGCAACTAGAATAAGAAACTTTGTTTGCAAATTTACTTTAAGATGGTTAGCTTTGTTCATGATATATTTAAAGGAAATTCAGAAAATACATGGTGCCTAGGGAATAAAATCTATGAGCTAAATAGAAGAAAGTAATATGATAATGTCTTGAATCACTGAGACAGATGCCGCCATGCTATTTAACTGTTACCATATTATATTCTTTTCTGGAGCTCAAATGGATTTATGAGATATTTGCTAATATGAAGGGATAACATCAAAAGGTCCCTCTCGCATTTGAGAAATAAAAGCATGATAATTCTAGCGACGTTTAGCTTTTCACAGCCTTTATTTTGCATTATGAAGGAAGGGTTTCATTCTGAACAAATACTTGCTAGCCTGAAAGCATTTTCTTGTATTTGAATTTTGGATAGTCAAATGACTGAATAAAAGTGGCTTAATTTGTGTTACAGCAGACATAGAGTAACACAGAATACGTGCATACAATAAACGTATTCAACTAATCAGTCCTCTTCCTTTCCCTTCCACTCCCTCGTGGCTGCAAGTTCATCAGCTTCTGCTGCGGTATGTGACTTCCTCCCAAGACTTTCTGGAGCAGAGTAAACACAGTGGAGGCATGCATTAATGAACAATGGAGTGATTATTTTCTGCGGGGCTGTATACGTTGTCATTTTCCATAGCCATTTATTCCTATGGCAACTCTGTCATCTACTTAGTGTGCACACATTGTGAGCGCCATGCAAAGCTGCATGCTCCGGTATTTACTGAAAATGTTGACATCACCATTAGATCAGTAAAAAATATTTTTGGATCTCGTTAATGACCAAGTTGGTATTTAAAACAGAAAGCTTGTGATGAGATTTTATTTGCATAAGTTCTTAGCTAGGACAATAAGGGATGGCTAGACTTCCGTTTCTAGTTAGTTTATAATTGATTACATTTTGTGGTTCTTTTTTTTTAAATACAACTGCAGAAGAATTCAGGAAAAAATAAAAATAATGAGGAGCTTCAATTTGTCTTAGCACTTGTAAGTCTTCACAATAAAATATTTATAGTCAGTTCTAACGGAATCTAGCAGCCTGATATAAATTTGTCTGACATAGCAATTTTTGTTGACCTCTTTTTCTTTTAGGGATCAAAATGTAATCTTTCAGAACTAATTTATGAACATTTAGAGGTATTGGCTAAACATCTGTAGCTTCAGTTGGATATGGCTCTCAGATGTTGTGGTCAGACTTCAAAAACTTCAACGTTTAAGGTCTGATTTGTTAAGACACTGAAGAGATGGTAGGACAGATGCTGTAACTGAAAAGTGGTATAGAGCTAGTTTATTATAGAGCAGACCGTAGACCACTTTCTATCTGGATGTATGCTGTCGGGATTAGATGACTATTAGTGATGAAAGTTTATGCTTAATACTGCCACTGTTGTTATTACCAAGCCATTTTCTCCCGAGTTTTCTCAAAGTTTGTATAACGAAAGCTCGTGCCAGGTAGAGCGCCGGTTCCAAAGAGGGAGCTTAGCTCTGCGGAAACTTGCTTAGCAGAGGCTAAATATAACCACGTTGTCTTGCGGAGCCACTATCTGCACTTAAAGAAGCCGTGATTTGCTGTAGGTTTTACTCATTTAGAAAAAGTGGTATTATTGTTACCTTTCATGTAGTGTTGAGGGGTAAGAGAACTAAAGCATTTGGTCCCATTCAGTTGTTTCCCAATCAACAAAAATGTTTGCTATTTGAGCGTGGCTGAAGGAAATAGAAATCTGAGCAAGAATGTTTATAAATAGGGCCAGCAGGAGCTGGTGGATTTGGAAAGAGTTTGCGGGTGAGGGTTGAATATCAGTTAATTACTTAGAGGTTTTAAATCTTTCTCTCTTCAGTTTCAGGAGAAATGCTGAATTTTGTAGGCTGCAAGTATGAGGCACTGAGAGTAATATTGCTTGTATCTTTTTAGGTAGAAGTTGTAGTGAAAAGCAAATTATTTCTTGTTCAGTAGTTAACTGAGCAAATGATTAAATTATTTGAAACTAAAGAACAAAAAATGATAGTATCTGCTCAGGTTATTTTTTCATTGATCTCTGGAAGGAATGCAGTGATTTTTGCCAGTGACTAGGAAGGGATAAAACAACTTACAAAGGGTATTGAAACATTTTAGCAGCTCTAACTGAAATTATTAGGAAAACTTTAAGTAGGGAGAATGTATTTATTCACATTAGATTTTGATTACAGTGCTGGTGGGAGTACTTAAAATAGGCATTTTTTTCTTTTTGTAACCCAAAACTTATTTCCATGCTTAAACAAAGGATCCGAACATATGTTCTATCTGCTTTATTTTGAAAGTATGGTGAGCCAGACTGGGTATAAACTACTGGTGGTCTTTGGCCAAGGAAAGAAGAGAAGACCAGGGTGTTAATCTTAAAACAAGTGGATCCATCCAGGGAACTTCTTGTCAGTGGACCAAGTAAAAAGCTCTTTTCTATCTGCCTTTGAGACCTGTCAAACTAATTGTTTAGTGATATGGTGACAAGCAACATATCACCAATGCTAAAGATGCCCTTTTATAAGGAATCTAGAAATGCTTTACAGGCTTAAACTAAGCCTTACTGTTCCTTCGCTAAGAAAACTGTGAATGAATTCCTGACGTCTTTTAGTGCCTCGGCCTGCAGGGTGCTTTGCCCACAGGGCTGTTGATGCAATATCAAGAAGCTGGTACAGTTCAAGTGTAAGTTGACCAAGAGAGCAAAACATTGTGTTAACTATAGTGCCTTTCTCTCCCAGTGTTGTCATCCGCTGGTCAACAGTTTCCCCAGCAGGTATCAGTGTTACTTTTTTGGATGGGGCTGCAGGAACCGACTTTGATGGCTTATGTGCCGTAGGGCTGCTGTGCCTTCTGGCATTCATCTTCCCGAGCTAAAACTGATTCAGAGGAAAGCGAATGCTACTCTTTTCAAGCAATTATTTGGTAGATGAGTAGTCCTAGCGTGGCATGCTGTAGGTGCCTTTTGGAGACTCTTAGGGGTAGATCAGAGAATGATTACTTTCAAAGCGAGCTTTGACTCTGCCTCTGTTAGCATGTAGCTGATCTTGGGCACTGTACAAGTGGAAAGCTTCTGCGATAAATACTGCGTCTGAAATCCAGCTCCAAAGCCAGGTCAGGCAGGGATTGGGGGGAAGGGGAAAAATGAACTTTCCCTTGCATGTTGTGAAAATTGGATTTGTAGCCTTCATAAAGGGCCGGCAATCATAAGTAACCGACTACTGCTCTCCTCTAATGAGCAAAGCACAGAGAGCAGCTCCCTTGCTGCCAAGAATAGATGTTACTGGAAATTTGTGATGGAAAGACTTGCTGTGCACCGACTGTTTTGCAGGGAACGTGGTGGGTCTGATGAGCTGTGCCTGAATCTAAAGCAGGAGTCGAAGATATTGCTGGCGAGCGGCCGTGGGCCCGGGCCCTGGCACCCCCCTGCAGCTGCTTGGGGACATTCCTGTCAATTTTCCGTACTGCTGCTAGAAGTGGATCTGACAGGAATGTCTGATACTACACTGGGGTGTTTGCTTTTCAAGTCTTTTCCAGGGTCTATCCCAGGAAAAAATGCAGGAGCAAGCCAACCAGCCGTTTCTTCTCCCCAGTAACTGGGGGTGTTGTGGGAAGCACAGCCCGAAGTGCAAAGCTGAAACACATTGCTATAAAATCTGTTCTTCTGGTAACATCATTTCAAAACACTGAAGGGATCAGTGTGATCTTGTTTGCTTCTTCCGCGCCCAGGAGAAGTTGGAATAATCTCTGTTTTCAGAGGGAGTTGTCCCATCCTTGGTCCAAGAAGCTTGGCTCCTGGAGCTGAAAGCTGTCTAGATTGGAAGCAAGGCATTTATGATTAGTCCAGTCACTCGTAGGAATTACTGGGAGTTGTGTGCCAGTGGGAGATGGAGTACAGCCAAATTAACTTCTGAAATAAAAGCTTCTGTCTTTGGTGCCTTGAATATCCAAGGCATTCAAGACCTCTCCCTGCTTTTCTTTTCATGCGTACGTGCGTACGGACTCCTTGGCATTTCTGGTGGAGGGAAAGGGCCCTGTTCCTGATTAACGAAGGAAAAGGAGCTGACAGAGGAAGATGTGCTTTAGTCTCAGTAATTTACACTTCTTCGCCTCACTGTCTTCTCTGCAGAGCGTCTAGGAGTCATCCCGTATCCTCTGAAGTGTACATACAGCCAAATTCTGTTCAGTGGTAGTAGCAGCTCAAGGCATCCAGGTTCCCACTGTGTATGGTCTCCCATTGGCTTGACCTGTTTTCCCTCGTTGCTGTGTGCTGGTGGCTGGAGGGCACGTGCCGGATCGCTTCTGCGGCCTTAGGGGAGGGTGACTGGTGATGGCTGGTGACCTGGAGGTGGTCAAGTTGCAAAGTAAGAACTCTCCTTCGTGCATAAAATGGCAATTAGAGTTAGGGATAGGCGTAAAAAGCAGATCCTTGCTTTAGAGATAGAGATTTACAACCTTTCCTATCTGAATTCTTTGGGCAGAACCTATTTTGAGTTTAAATGTTACAACTTGATATTTTGATTATGAAGGGGGAAAGGAATTTGTGTTTTTGAAGCAAGTACTAGTATAAAATAATTTGTTGAAGTTCACTTCTGTGTTCTTATTATTTCCAGTAACACTGTTTATTAATTTTACAGCTCCTTTCAGATGATCATCACCAACTGCCCTGTTATCTACATAAAGGCTGTTCAGAGGCCCAAAGATCAGTTCCTACCCCAGAAATATAGCCACTTAGGTCGCAAACTCTAAAATTGTTAACAATTTCCCATTTTGCATGAAATGGGAATACAGTACAACTCACAAAGGCAGGTATTCTTTGCTAAGTTTCTGACCTGGATTTGAACTAGATAATGTTTTCATGCTATGTAGTGTAATACCAGTCTGCTGAAGACGTACTGGAAATTTGTTAAGCCTTGCTGACCTGAAGATTTATATTCTTGCAGTCATTTTAAACTAAGGTGTTTTTAATTTTTTTGATTACTGTCATCATTGCCTGCCTGCTTGCCTCGATCAGAAGTGAATGGCATTGTCATAGCAATTAGACATGGGAAGAGGCTCAGTAGACCATCCAGTCCATACCCTTGCTTTGTAGAATTCTATATAGTAATACGTGCTGTAATAAAATGCACTGGTTTGTTAGGCAAAATGCTAAATGCCCCGAGTTAAAAGGTGCATGGCATTTCTGTTCTGCAGTTTAAAAGAGTTTACTCTTGGAAAGCCATTCAGTCTGTTTGTTTTATTTTCAGAATTTTCTCTTGCTGTGTGTTAGCCAAGTTTTATCCACTGATCTTTCATTGTCCTTTCTTTGCACTTTAATGAATGAAGTGTTTCGATTAAATATGTGATATCTATCATGTGTCACTTAACTATGCTGTGCATACTTGGCATGGTGATCTGTTCCTTTCACCACCTAGATAATGTTGAGGGGGAACCCTGATTTCCTTCCCAAGGCTGCTTCTTAAGTGGCTGTTGTTCTGCATTGCAAGTGAATATGTAATTTGCTATCAGCTATTCTCCATGGTTTCTCCTGGCATTATTGCTTGATCATTCTCTCACTCTAGGGTGCTAAGATATGAGCCAAAATGACAAAATTTGTTGTGGTCTGAATCTTGCTGTGAAAGTCATCAAAAGAATTTCAGAATTACCTCAGACTTTTATTCTATAAAGGCTAAGTGTTGTGCTAACACATTGTACTGTAATATGCTGAAAACAAAGGCTTTCAGGTGCAAGCATTAGAGAAAATGTGTTTGATTTTAGCTGTAACATTAAGTAACCCAGTTGTTTCCCCAGTCTTGCACATACAAATGCCCCACAGGGAGGAAAATGTTACTGAGTTCTCCTTCCAGAATTATTTGTCTGTGAGCTTCTGCCATGAATCATACATATTGCGGGGAGGGGGGAAAATCATTTGATTCTGTTTGACAGCATTTTGTTGGCCCGACGCAGTGTAAAGGAAAGGCTTGAGGCCGCCTGTTTTTGGAATGGTAGTATCTGCTGTATGTATACTGGTGATGTTACAACTCCAAGCTGAGTCTGATATTGCTATTGTATTTTTTTCACCCCTCCCCATTATTCGTTGTGGGGAAAATAAACACAGTCATTTAGCTTAAAAGCTGAAAGCTGAGGAAAAAGATTTTAAGGTAATATGAATGTACCACTGTGCCTAAAACAGCAAGGCAATGTGCATTTTTACTATTAGTGCTTGTTCTGCAAGGTATTACATTTGTCCCACATTACTCTTATGTTACTATTTGCTCTTTTAAAAGAGCAATATAATGTTAAGATGATAGTATAAGTAACAGTACACAGCTATAACACTGCAGTCAGAATGGTGATTCACAAGATTTCTTAAACTGTAGGATTTGGTAATGGGTACTAATGAAGGTATGTAGTATTTCTTGTATCTGTGCTAATAACTTTACAACCCTGCCCTGAAATGTGGAGCTGCTGTATTGTAACCAGCTTCCCCCTTTATAATTTTCACATTAGTCGGTGTAAAATTGTTCTGCTCTTCTTAAAAATTCATGTCCATGCATATTTTAATGCTTTATATTATTAATGCCAGTATTAATTTTTTTGTGTAAGAGACTTTGAATGTTAACTCAACTCAGCTTTCCTTTTATATTCAGTAATTTGTATTTACATATTTTAAAAAGAAAACTTGGCCTAGAAACATCTTCTGATCTTGAAGCAAGAGTAGAGTGACTTCAAAAGAAAAATGCTCCTAAAAGGAATTCCATGCTTATCTATTTTTAATATCAGGTTGAACTACTTCTAGGATTTAGAGAATATGCCCTTTTAGGGAGGTGTTTCAGGGCTGAGCTAAGCCGGTTTTGTGGCTGGCTAACACTGAGAAGGTTCCTGCTCCCCCGTACCTTCCTGCTGGTCAGGGCTTCCTGCTGCGCCTGGTGCACTGGCTCGGGCACTTCTGCCATCCCTCCGTGAAGCAATCCGGCCTGCTAAACTGGCAGGCAACGAACCCAGCAAAGAGGGATCCAGGCAGGATCGTATATCCAGGAGCAGCAAGTGGCAATGCGATGCAGGGACGTAAAGGGAGCAGATACGAGCGTGCTGTTTGCCAGGCTACCCCCCTATCAAAATGTTGCTCTGAGCTGGTTGCTGTTTTTCTTCTTTCTCCCCAATGCTCCTTTATTTGCTTGGAGGTAGTTCTTTTTACTCTGTTTTTGCGGAACACTTGGTTTCCTAATGGAAATACATCTAAAGAATGAAATAAGATACATTGTTGAATAGAAGATGTAAAGGAGATAAATGTAAGGTAATTACAGTCTTCGCTACTGCCTGCTCATAAAAGGAAGAGAGCATGCATGGTAAAAGGAAATACTCAGTAACTTAAACACACAGTTTTCAAATAGCAGATACCTGTGTCAATGGCATAATTAGGAACTAAAAAGCAAGTTAGATGTCTCTTAAGATGTGTCTAAGGGTATATCTATATAGCAAGGTGAAGATCTGATGTCTGATGTAAAGTTGTGCCCACTTGTGCTGTAGTGCAGCTAAGAAGGGCAACTAATAGATAGCAGCAAGGGCCAGTAGTTCAGACGCGAGACCTGTGACAAGCCTTTATACTCTTTTCTTCCACTTCTCCACAGCTTTTGTTGTTCATATTATCTACTTACATAGTTTGTAAAGATATATATGCTACAGCTGTAATTTTGCTGCATATTCCTGTTCCATTAAGGTCAAGAAATGCATTTATCATGGTTTACACTTTATAGCCATAAGCATATTTATGGCTAACTTGCCACATCTGTTAAATGTATGCATTTCATCAGAGGGATTGAAAGTTTCATTTTGGGGCAGGCTCACCTTTTGTCTGAAGTCAGTAAATTGTGCTTTAAAAATCTTTGCTAGTAGTTCTAATTTTTTTTTTTTTTTTGCATACTTCATCTGCCATTTTTGAACAGGTCAAAAAATAAATCCTCTTGATCCAATTATAAACATTATGTCTTAATCACATTCTTTAATGGCTTTCACTGTGAGCTTTATTTAGAGGGTCTTAATGAGACCAAGCCTATGGTACCTCTCCAACCTTTTTTTTGGTTTCAGCTTTAAGCAATTTCTAGAATAACTTAGTGTTTAGAAAACGTGGAGGAAAAAAAAATCAGAGGTTGAGGATAATAGCATTTTGAAATCAAAGCAAGACAGCACTCTTTTGTGTGTGACAGGTGAAACCAAATGCGGATTTTTGGAGGGCAGGTAGGTTTCAGAAGTTAGGTTTCCCCCCACCCTCCTCGCCCCCTGAATAAGTCTTATCTAAACCCTGATTTTGCCAGACTCTGGAATTGCCAACTTTCTGCTTGACTAGGAATGTTAATAGAAATTAAAACTTTTTTTTTTTCCCAGTCAGAAATAGCCATTTACTCTTGCCTGTTTGAAATCGTTTTACAAAAAATGATTTCACATTTGGCAGTACTGTTACCCTTCTGTCTCTTTTGTGGATAGAAAAGAAATATATTCTTTTTTTCCCACTTTTGTTCTTTTGATAAAAATGTGTTGAATGTGAATCACTGGTATAATTAAATAGGCTTTCATGTGGTAGTAGAATTAATATTAACTTAGGCTTTTTTTTTTATTATTTTTTTTAACATACTATTAGAAGACCAAAAGGACAGGTATTTGTAAAATATCTTCTTGTCCTAGAGTGAAAAGTGTGTTCAGCAACATCTGGTAATGGTGAGTTATCCCACAGTTAAACCATTAGAGCAGTGGATGAGAGTCTGAGGTTCTCCTGTGGTTTTCACCACTAATGTGCAGCCTGGTCATACAGCGTCCCTTCTGACTGAAAAGTCTCAAAATAACTTTGCAAGCCATGGACCCCATCCTAGACTCCTCATTCCACTAACTGGTAATTTTGTATGTGAAAGGATATTGTGTACAGAATTATTTTCACTCCTAACTGAAATGTGATTGCTAGTATGCTAGAACATGTTCAGCAGTATCTAAATATCATAGAATAATGCAGTAAGGTAGTTAAGAAAGCAACCAAATCTTGCTAGTTTTGCAAGATGAATTTAATGCAGATATGTTTTGTTCTCACACAGTGAAATAAATCTATTCAAGAGGATGTCCTCCTACAAAAACTTCTGTGGAATTTTTAATAGCCACAAGTGGTCACAGCTTTGTTTATATGTCTTGTCCAAAAGCTGGAAACTATTCCTATGGTTAAGTTTAAAAAAGGGAGCGTGTAGGGGGAAAGGAAGAGAGACTGGCCTGAGAATATCCGTTGAGGCAAATGTCCTGAGACAACCAGATTTGTTCTCAGAGACGAATGTGTATTATTTTTAAAGGCCTGAAGAATCTGCTATGCTGATTCTGTATATTGGCAAGGATAGATTTGTTTTCTTTTAAACTTTGCATTGTGTAAATATCTTCACACTTGTAAGATGTTTCAATTGCAGCTAAATTAAATCCCATCCTAATCGTTCTTTGCTTGGAATGGAAATGCTTGTAGCACCAATTTGAGGCTGACATGGCATAAAGAAAATCCTTATCTTTATGAAACCAGAAAGTTAGTTGAGTTAATAAGCGTCGTGTTGCTTCATAAATGGGATTAGAGAATTAATGTTTTATCTATTGTTAGATATCGTTAGATACTTTCTTTCTGCTTGAGAGACTTAACTCTGGGATCTGTTGAAGTGGTGGAGTAAGATTGCGTTATGTCTTGGCCAGTGAAAGCAAACTGAAAGGCTAATAAGTAAGAGTTGTTAAACGTAGGAGTTGAGTTTTGTGGGTTCATATAACTGGAGAGTTGGAAATGATTTAACTTTTGCTACTGAAGAAGGGATCAGAGATCTGGACTTGAAAAGAACTGGATTTCCCTTTTTTAATTTTGGGATTTGCTCCTGATTTTCACTAACCTGTGGGACTTTCTTTCCACGTTGATCTGTTGCAGTTCTTTCCTGATCTGCAAAAGACTTGTTTTCCATTTTGGTGCCTGCTTGCTCAAAAATGCAGCATTTGGATTAATGTTTTTTTACATAACGCTGAATTTATTTGCTTAATGCTTAACAAATAAATATGAAGAAAAAACAGTGAAAAGAGTAAAACAAAACAAATGATGGTGTGAAGGAACTGTCAGGAAACAGGAATGTAAAGCATTGTGTTCTGCAGTTGAATTTGTTCCCCACCCTTTTTTTTTTAATTTTGCTATACCTTAAATGTCAGCACCTAAGAAGCTAATTGATTCCAGTGCTTTTTAGTAGAACTTAGAGAGAAATAGATACTTACTGTGTGTTCATCAGCTTTAAGGGGTTTTGGTTAATGTTCTTGTTTGGATACTGTACTTGTGCTGTCAGTGGTGGCAAATTTATTTAAGAAAGTGTCATCACAACTGCAGGACAAAACACTAATTACTCTGGCAAAGTACTTTAGTTTTTTGGTAACCCATTTACTGTAAAAAACAAAAAAACAAAACAAAACCCTATATTAAAAGTGCATATTCCAATAAATGTTTGTTTAGAAGAAATATATTTAAATGCATGTAGATAAGTTGCAGTAACTGAACAAAGATGGACCAAACTGGAGATGTCTATTCAAATTTCTGCAACTTTTAGTAGTAGCAATATATATGTATATATGCTGTTGTGTGTTCTTCTGTTTTACTACTTGGCCAAGAATATAATTTGTACTTTCAGTAACTTTGTTCCTCTTTAATAAAAGATCAGTAACTAAATTGACTTCCTATTCAACAGCAGCTGAAACGCTTTCCCTGTAAGCTAAAAGGTTTGTCACATGAATGCGTCACATTAGAAATAAAACGTTTTTATTTAAAGACTGGAAGACATCATGAAAGCATGGTGCAGCCACAGCTTGTTCACTCTGCCAAAATACTTTTCCATCCAGAGGATCTTTGTTCTTTTTTATTATTTAAATGTTCACGCTAACTCCTCCCAGCCTGTCTACTTCATGTTGTAGCTGGTGAACCACAAAACACTTGGAAGTGACTCAGAGAGGGAAGCTAGAAAACTTGTCTTACAGAACAAATGTGTAACATGCACTCTAGGAGCATTTCTGTATGAAGGGCTGTATGGACACAAGGTTTAAAAAAGTTTAATTATTTTGGCTACTGAAGAGTCAGAAAAGCTGCTTAATGGAAGCAGTCTTGTCAGAGTGGATGTTCGTTTCTGTCATGTACCTGCAATGTTTGCTTATGACTGTAAGAATGTTTTAATGTGCTGCTGTTATATTTTTGGCCATATTCAATCTTAAATTTGCTTTCAGTGGGTGTAAAATAAGCCTTCATATCAAACAGCTCAATTGTGGCTTTCAAGTTTTTTTGAATAAGTAAAATGAATACTTTTTAAACCGGAAATATTGCAAGTGCCTGTTCCATTTTTGCTGAATGCCTGAGCACTGCAATTCCACAGGTTTCCTCTCCACAGAAAATGATTTCTGGCTCTTGCTATGGTCCCTGCATGGCGGGCTGCAGACAGCACCCCAAACTGCCGTCGGACGGACTGACTGACTTGCCATGACTCTGCAGCAGGCCTAATATCACTGAAGCAACATTTCATTTATTTAGAAGTAGGATGTAGGGTTTTTTTCCGTTTCTTGTGTGTTTTTGAGTCACTAGAGATCACTGGAAAGCAAAGAATAATTGAAGTGGATTCCTGTGAGCAAAAAGTAGTACTAATGGTGCCCTTTTCGCACAAGTCATTTTTTTAAGCTGCAGTTGAGTATCTTCTACTGTTGCTTTCCTCCCAGGTAAGGTGAGACTACCTGACAGTGCCAATGTTGCAAAACCCTTCGCCGAAATGCAGAAACACTGCTGTTGCGTGTGTATTTGAGCAGGGGAATGGGGGCAGCGGGAGGCCGTAGCGGTGGCGGAGGTTGCCCAGCTCCCGGAGCAGAGCCCTGCGGCCTCCGAAGCCGCGGGCCGTGGGGGAACCTGGTTTCGGCGGTTCCTTCGCCCATCGCCCAGTTTCCTCGCGAGCGCGAGCAGAAGGGAGGCGGCGATGGAAGGAGGGGGCTGAGCGGGCGGCGCGCTCCCGCAGTCGTGTGGCGCGGGCCGTTTTGGGGCGACGACAGGAGCCGCCCGCCCTGCAGGGAAGCGGCCTGTTCCCTCTGGCTGCGGCAAGCAAGACCTCGACTCTGCCGGTGCTCTGCCCCAGCGCTTACGCGGTCGTACCCTGGCGCTCTCTTCCTGTCGAGGGATGTTAGCGGTTTTTGGCTTTGCTGTTGAGAGCGCGGCTTGAGGCTGTCGTGTGGACGTGGCGCTGTCCCGGTGCTCGCTTTAGAACCGGCTTTCTGGCGGTCGGTGCCCGTCTTGCTCCTGGCACGGAAAGCCTTGCCGTGACTTCCTAACGCCAGCGGCACTACGGCTCCCTTGAGCCTGCTTTCTGCGTGACAGTATCGGTAATCGTGTCGGAGGGTTGCGTGTCTGTCGCTGCTGTGAACTATCAGAGGAAGTGGGGAAACCCAAGAGAGAGTCTGCGGGTGCTGTAGGAGAAGGACTGAAGTGTTTTATTTCTTTTTGTCAGTGGATAGCTGGAGCGTAGACTACTGTGGCACCGTTCGGGTTGAGTCCAGGGAGAAGTTTGGCTTGTTGGAGGTGTCCCACACCTGCCCCGAGGGGCTCCTGCCGCAGCGACAGTGAGCGGCGTCCTGCTGCGCAGGGAGCTGGTGGCAGCAGCTCGTGCACACGGTTTGTAGCTTGATTCGAAGTAAAAACCGAGCACCGGCTGCCATTTCTAAATCTCTAATACTTAAACATTATTGTCTGTTTAGCTTTTAATTAATATTTCCAATTGCGAATGAAGGTGAGATTTGCCAAAACGTCCGCTGTGACAAAAAGTTAAAAACCACCCCCACCGCCAAAGACAAACAAAAGCCCCAAACGCCTCCTGGTACCGATACTGCGAAATCTAATCTGATTGCATCTGCCGATCTAATACTGCAGAAGGGCTTTCGGGATACTTGAGTGCGCTTCCCAGCTAAGAGACTGATTGATTATACGCAGCTCGGCATTTTAATAACCAGCACTGGGTAACAGACTTCAGATTTTGTTGTCAGTTTTCAGTTAACCAACTGGAGCGTCTTGGGAATCTGTATATACATAGTGTGTGTATAGTCATAAAATCTCTTGAGTTTTGTCGGTTTAAAATCTTGGGGTGTACGTGTAAGACAAAGCTGTGATGTCTTGTGTAGGCAAATATATTTGGTAAGTTTTGCAAAAAGAATCTGTTAGTATTTGCATGAAAGAAATGCTTAGGAATGGGTGGGGTTCTGGTGAGATGCAGGGAAAAAGCAGGTAAGCGTAGTGAAGTCTGGTATTCTTTCACAAAAGACTTTATCATTTCCTAAGCTGGAAGTAATGTAATCATGTTTGTATCTGGAATAGTTAAATTAGATCATCTGCCATAATTACTTTGTGTCTGACAAGCTGTGTTGCCATTTGGATTTTATATTTTGCTTAGACTCCTCGAAGGAAAGGAGGCTAATCACTAGATGTCAGAAAGAATCATTATATTTCATTATTAAGATTTGAACAGAGGATATGTTTCAAATGCATCTTAAAAAAAAATCCCATAAAACCTAAATCTTTGCTCCTGATCCTGTTGCTAGAGGCTGCTAAACACATGCACATGAGATAAAGAAACAGCTTTGGCCTTTTCAAATGACTACAGTTGCTGCATGTTTCTATTGGTACAGAATCACTTAAATTATTAATTATTTTAGTTGTTCCATTCATCTGATCTTGAAGGAAAAGCTGTTCTATGATTATGGAGCAATTTCCAAGAAAGCAGGTGAATATTTCTGGTTGATGTGCTAGTGCTGTGCAAGTGAGCGAGTGTAGCCTCTGCGCTAGGAAGCTGCTTGTCAGGGAAAATGTAATTGCTCAGCAAAAGCTGAGGGTTTTTTTGGAGCAACTTTTCATGTTTGCTGCTTGTCAGATACGGACAATGGGATACGGAGGCTGCTGCTAGGGTGGGCTACAGCCATAGCTTGTACAGAAATACGTTTGCATCTTCAGTAGCAAGTATTCTTTATCAACAGGGTAGCATATTTGTTTTAGCATAGCCAAGAAGATATCTAAAATTGACTTAAATACTTCGGACTTATTTAAATGATATTATACAAAAATATAAGCTTGTGAGATACTGTGTTGAATAACTGGTTCCAACTGTTTGTTTATTTGTAAGGAATAAATATGTCTGTCCTACTGATGGAAAGTAATTGCTGTTAAAGACGTTAGTAGTATTGTACTTACAGGCATCTACTGCACAATGCAATCACATAAAAGGGTACTCCTGAAAATATGTTGTCGCCTGAAATCAGCACCAGGATACACATCTTCATAATGAGTTTTATGTAACTTTGCTTTTTTTCCTGAAAAGATAGTCAGGTGAATGTATTTTGAATCATAATTAACTTACCTGAAGAATTTTGGTCTGTTATTGAAACAATTGGAATGATACCAGACATGAATTTGGCAATTTAACTGTAGAGCCAAATCTTATGACCCATTGTGTGATAACAGGTTCCCTTAAATTGTCTGGCTCTCTTATGTCTGGCTAACTTATGATTTCTAAAGTAGAATTTCAATAAGTTGGATATTCTTCTCCCTCCCCCCCCCCAAATAATCTCAGCTAAGAAAATGCCATGAAGTTTCTCGTAAACTTGCTTTTCTTAATTGACATAATCCAATTTTCTGTTACGAAGTGTGTTTGCAAATGCTGAAAGACTACACGTTTTGCTGTATTTCAGTGCCTGATGACCTCTCCATAGAAGAAAGGGAAGAACTTTTAAATATTCGTCGCAGGAAAAAAGAACTGATTGATGATATTGAGGTAATTGATTTATCTGTAAAGATCCTAGAGGCCTGCTTCAGTAGATTAAGTTACAGTACACTGCAGCATTTCCCTCTACCTAGTTATGAACTACAAGTAATGTTTTCAGAACATCTAAATGGCTTAACCTAAATCTTACTAATTATCAATAGGATTTATGTGCTTTTAAAAATGCTAATATCTGTATTTATGAATATAGCATGTGCATATGTACACATTCTTGATTTGTGTAATTAATAACATGTACAGTAGATTTGTATACAGGATAGCAGTGAGTGAGAAATCTGGGCAAAAAAATCTTGTATTGAAACTCATGAAAGAATGTGACATTGAAGGTAAGCAGTTGAATAATAAGTTTAAAATCTACATTCAGAACAGAATCTGAAAGCAGCTTTTTGGAAGAGGATTCTTGGTCTTGATGTTCTGATCTGGGCACACAGTGGGAATTAAGATCCATGTGTTTAACAGTGATTCAGTTGTAAAATCTTTAAGCTAAAAATCTAAGGAAGATATAAGATTCACTGCTTTTCTTCAGATGACTAGTAAATATTAAAACAAACAAACAAACCCAAACTAATTGATCATATTCATGTATGCTAGCCGATTTCAAAAAGTGCTTTAATGTTGTTTAACTTACTTTACTTCCTTCTTTTGGCAGAGATTAAAATTTGAGATAGCTGAGGTTATGACAGAAATCGATAATCTGACTAGCGTAGAAGAAAGGTAAGTAATGCTAACAGTATGGGTATGCTTCAGTATGATGTTGGAACAGGTCTTTTAGGAACAGCAAATAAAAATAGCTTTATTTTATTAAACAAACCTTTGATCACTTTTTTTCAGTCTGTTATAAGGTCTTATCCCATTCAGGTGTGTCTTTCCCTTGGATAGAAAATGATACGTTGGATAGAATGTGATACTTTCAACTGTTCTGTTAATAATGATACAGCTCTCTAAAGCTGTGATCACTTAAAATAATTTAAAATTGTGACATATTTTTCCCCTTGTAAAAACTAAACGTCCTTGTTTCGTAACAGAAATTACGAAAGTAGCCAAAGTACAAGTTAAAAGAGGTTAATCCAGAAATTGCTGTGTTGTATAAGAGCAACTGACAGTCTTTTTGTTTCTTCCTTCTTTTTCTCCATATGTAGCAAAGCTACACAAAGAAATAAGCAAATAGCTATGGGAAGGAAGAAATTCAACATGGATCCTAAGAAGGTAGAGTATTTTTTTTACTTGTCAGGACTCAGTTTCCTGCTACTAATGTGATTTATGGCAAATACAGACTGTTTTCTTTAAGAAAACATTTCTGGTAGCGTTAAATTCGTAGGCCTTATTTGTCTATCCTTTAACACACTAAGCAGAGGGTTAAATTAGGCACAATCATTTAGTCATTTGCCAGTCATGTATGCTTTTTTCACTCAAGCAAACTTTTTTTTTGATAATGGAAAATATTTATCAACAATCAAATATCGAGCAAGCTTGCAGAAAGATTATTTACACCTGATAGAGGTGTTCTATGTTGATAGGCAAAATGTAATTATAAAAATATTTTGAAGTTTGGTTACTAGTTAGGCCATAGATATTGTATGCCCCCTATTTTTTTGTTCTTTCAACATATCTATAATGTTTTTTAATTTGTTCTCACATAGACTTTTGTATTTGCATATCTAAATTCTGTTTGTGGAAAAATGCAGGTGTGTGTATTTGTATGCTTATATATACACACATGTGTACACACATGCATATATCCATACCTATACCACTGGTACCCACCTGCAGGTGGGTACTTGGTTATCAGTTTCAAGAAGGCTACTGTGCATTTAGCCGAAAGGTAAAGTAGTTCATTTCCCTGCAGTACCTTTTCTTTTCTTAATTGCAATTTTACCTTGAGAATTCCATGACCTGCTCATTCTCTTGTAGACTCCCCTCTGATATAGTGTTAAAAAAAAAAAAAAAGTATTCGTTTGATATATTTGACTTTGTTTCCTAGGTTTCCCCTTTAACCTTTACTTTTCATTTTGGAGCTTTCTTGCTTTATGTTTTACTTCCTTCTGTTGTCTTCATGAGGATTCCATTTTGAATTTTTGAAGGATCTTTAACAACTCTCAAAATTTTTTAATAAAGCTTTATTTTTCTGTGTTAGTTCTTGACATGTTTTCTTTCCAGTCATATTGAATTCAGGTGTGTTTTGGTGGCTTTTCTGTAATGTTCCAAGTACAGTAATGTCGACTGTTTTTTGGGGGCTATTTTCAAATTACCATAAACACTCAAGTGTTTTGTCATATAGAACTTTTTTTAAGCCAATGACCCTGTCTTCTATTTTTCCTTTCTATTTTGGCAACTGTCTGACTTTGGTTCTGTTGAGGGCAGAATATCCTCAAATATCCTAATATTATGTTGTTTCCTCCAACTCCTTTGCCTCATAGAAGTTTGTGGTAAAATCACAGAATGATGTCAAATACTTTCATTGCAATGTTAGCTGGTTTTTATTGGTGGGTGAAATTATTTCTATGAATAGATGCTGTGGCCACATTGCTGCTGTAACATAATTTAAATGTGGTAAATAGACTTACAGTAGTAATTCCTTAATGATGCCTGTGAAACAGTGGTGGCCTGCAATAGCTGGCTGCTCTAAAGCTGGATCATCTCTGTGTTAGCAACTGCTACTTTGAATTACAGGCAGCTAAAATATATGTCCTTCTAGTGGTGTTTGAGTGAAGTAACTTGGAGTCATTGTGAAAAGGACATTTTTTCTTTCCTAACTGGGAGAGAAGATGGTCTCCATAGTCAGGAATGTGAACGAAATGGGATAACAATGCATGTGCTGAATTCCCCAAATTCTATCCTTTAAAAACAAATAATTCAAAAGAGATCTAACTTGTTCTTATTGGCAAGAACATACAGAGCTAATTGCTCTAACCAATTTTATTTGAAGACCTTTAAATTTTCTGATGTCTGATGCAGAACAATAACTCCTCCCCTCCAAAAAAACCCCTCCTTCAGAATAGCTGTGTTTAATGTAGTTATGCGATGTAACATCAGGTAACTAGTTGTTTGCATTTGAATAGCTGGTGTGGAAAGGGCTGTAATGGCAAAGGCTGTAAAATGCTTCAGGGATCCCTGTGCAGGGAACTGAAGTTGTACTTGAAACTCTCAGCACTGGAAGTCAGTACAGTCTGGAAATGAATTCTCTATGATAAAGACAGGATTTAAACAACGGTAAAATTTCTAATTAAGTTGCTGTAAAAACTACGAAATTCAAAGCAGATTTCACTGCACTGACTCTCAGAAAATGTATGCAATATTTTTAATGAGTATTAAATATTGCTGTAAGCGTGTATTTTGTGTGGGAGGTCATACTGACACAGATATTTCCCATCTAATATCCGTCTACAGAAAAAATTTACACAGAGTCAAAAGATAGTGTAGGAGTAGAGGGGGTTTTGGCTAGCCTATTTTACTGTTTATTCCAGACAGTACAGTTGTTGTCCCAGACAAATTTCCTTTTCCTGTCTGTCTGTCTTATGGTTCCTTAATGTCCTAAGGAGGAAAAAAGAGAGAGAAAAAAAATAAAGAAAAAATAAATTTAGTTTGTAGCATGTTAAGGTGTCTGCTTCTGTGCAAAGAAATTAGTTTTCCATAATTCTAGTCATTTCCATCATCTTTTTCAGTAACCTGTATATATCTTTATACCTTTGAAAAAACGATTCTAGTCAGTCTGCTTACGTTAAACATGAATAATAGGGTCCAGGTGTTGAACAAGGCAACCTGCAACTGCTGTTTCTGATGTCTGTTGAAAGGAAGGTTCTCTGTCACTTGATAGAGCTGAGAAAACTTTTTGAATAACTTACTGTTGGAAAAAAAAATTCCATTTCATTGTCAAATGAATTTTTTGATGCAAGTATTCAGTTATGAAGTAAACTTTGAAGTGATCATTTCTGAGGAAGGCTCAGCTATTTGTACTTCATGATAAAACTGATATTTTCTTTGCAACAAGTTCATGTCTGTTCTTTAATGACTTATAAGAGTATTAGGTTGTGAGAGTCAGAATGCCAGCCTGGCATTGAAATAAGTTTTCAGGTGATGATAAAATTGTTTTGAGAAAATTGTGTTCTAGATTTTTTTTAAAGCTTCAAGACTGGAAACATCACAGTTTGTTTTCTCTGCCAAAGTAGGTCAGAAAACTGACTTCTTTGTCTGGCAGGTGGTATTTATAAAACAACAGAATGAACCGACCAGAAGGGATAATTACTTTTTTGAGGGTTACTATGGGCCCTTGTGTTTGCTCTGTCCAAAAATAATGAAAGTTTTCAAAATTGGAATGAAATAAAAAATAAATGTATTCCATTTGCAGGAAGTGAAAAATGTATTATTTCTAAAATTATCAAACATTCTTGTAGGAAAGATTTGGAATAATTTATTAAACTTTTCTGTGCACATTCTGAATCCGAGACATTAAGTTTGCTTTTAGCTGCCATTGCTGCTTTTTGCTAGCATGCTGCTGACACTTCAGTGGAATCAGCAGGAATATTAACACCTTTGTTGGGGTATGGGTGGAAGAAAAGACAGACATCTGTTCATGACCTGCTGAGTGTTGGAATACCATCCTTCCCATCCTTTTTTAAACCTTAATACAACTCTTAGCCTCCTTTCTTTAGCGCTTTGCAGCACGTTCTCTGGGCATCCCTGGCCTGTGCAAGCTGCAGGGTCAGTAATGCATGGCAGGGCAGGATTACAGGGGCTTGATCAAACACCCGCTGAATGACGGGGAAGCCTCTGCTCCTCGCTTGGGCAGACGCTCCGTGGCAAAAGCTCGACTGGTTTCGGGGAGAGTCCTTGGCGAATAGCTCACTTCAAGCGCAGCCAGAAGTCAGTGACAATCCTGGTGTCAGCAGTAACCATCATCTCTTTAAACCGGTTTCAGTATCTTCAGCCACAACTCCTACTGCAAGTAGGGGCTTGATGTAGTGGGTTGCTGATTGCAAATTAGAACAGATGCTTTATTTTGTGTCATGGAGGTAATTAAGTTACTCCTGTATACCTCTTCATTATAAGATTTTACAGATTATGGCTCAGCGCACATTTGTGCAATAGGGTGAACAGACTAACTTGCACATTATCTCTAAAGAGCAATGTGAAATCATTATTCAATTAAAATAATATTTGTTATTTCTATAGTTGAGAAATTTTAATTGCCACGTAGTACTTCTAGCCTTAAAAATGCATTCTTTTTTAATCTATAAATTAATAGGGAATATTGCTTGTGTAACTGAAAACATTCTTTTGTTTACTACTTTTTTTAAATCTATAGACTAATCTAACTCACAATATGCAAAATGTATGTCTGTGTCAATATATTTGTGCCAAATGTCATGAGCAATGTTTACATAAATGCTTGTGGAAGAAAACATAACATTCCTTTTCCTTGGGAATTGCTCTTCCTAGGGAATACAGTTTCTGATAGAAAATGACCTCCTGCAGAACACTGCAGAAGACATAGCACAATTCCTGTATAAAGGAGAAGGATTAAATAAAACGGTAATTGGAGATTACCTCGGTGAAAGGTAAATAAAACTATTTAAAATTTGTTTTTGTGTTTACAAAATGCACTTTGGGATTTTTGAAAGTTACCCTCCCCTTCAAAGGCTACAGGAGCTGGCTAGTACTCAGAGATCTAGAAAAGCTATATTGGGAAGTAAAACTACTACCCTGTTATGATAGGTTTTGTTTCTGTTTGGTGGTTGTTTGTTTTAAATGGATGCATTGTGGAATAATTTATTGTTTAATTCACGGTAACTTGCTGTTTTGAGAAAATACACTTAAATTTGGCTATAGTGAAGAATTTAATACCAAAAGCTTTTGGAATGTCTGAGAGTTGTATTACAACATTTCCGGTAGCTCCTGATGCCCTGTCCAGGCAAGGAATGCCTTACAATTGCTGATAACCAGAGTAAAGAAATCACTTATTAAAATTGGTAGCACTGTGCCAGTGGTTGTAAGCAGGTGGTGGTGTTGTCGGCCTCCCTGCACGCCCGTTTCCCATAAGCTTCCCGGGCAGTAAGCGGGCATCTCGCAGGGCAGCTGCACCGTGGCTTTATCAATGCTAGTGCAATAAACCTGCGAGTTTACTTCCGTGGCTGCGCAGCTCGGGAACTGATCTTGAAAACCGCTGCGGAAGGAGACAGTGAAGAAAGCGAAGAGCGGCTGGAGTATGTGTGTGTACGTGCTTGCACATGTTCAGGTTCGGATGCCAGTTGTGGAGGTTTAGAAGTTGACTCATTTAGGATCCACTCCTGTAGTGATATGTTCTGGTAGCTCCATTTTGAGGCATCCATAATCTGCCTACAGGATCAGGGTCTTCATTTGTGCACAGCAATTTCCTCCTGAAATTGATACATTTAATGAAAAATTTCACTGTAATATGTATATTTTGAAAATATATTTTCACTGTAAAGTTTCTCTACCATATATGTAGACATTTCAGCAATTTTTATAGGAAGCATTATGAAGTTTCTCTTGAATATTTGGGCTAACAGTACTGTACAATTACTTATAAATAGCTATATATTAATGTTCATAATTATGAAACTGTAACAGAGCTGTCTCTGCTCATTTTTGAGAGCTGCATTATATCATGGTATTGTGTTCTGAAATAATTCCAGTTTTTCTAGCCCTAATCCTCAAACCCTTTTATTCATGCAGAAAGAGGTCTTATCATACATCCACTCCCACTGGAGTTATCATGAATAGTCATGTCATTATTTATAGATTCACATTTAAAATTCAAAATTTTTTTGCTAGTTCTTCTGCATTCCAAGCTGGACAGCACTGTGCTCTTCATGCATGCTCTGAAAGCAAAATTGTGAATATCTCCCTTTTATCAGTTCAAAAGTAAGCTGAAAATACAGGGCAGCCTTTGGTAATATTGATTAGGTATACTGATAAATACACAATTCAATGATGTCTTCCTGATTTTTTTTCGAGACTTAACTACAGGCAAATAGAGAGACCAGCACCGAATAGCAAATTCGATCTGGGAATTTCCTATAAATCTATCAAGTGGGTGATAAAATCTTGGGAGAAGTGAGAAAATGAACATACTGCTGCTATTCTGCCACAAGACAGAAGCAGCGTATTCATTTTAAGGAGCAGTTGAAGTAAAAAAGTAATTTAAGATTATTTTTTATTTTAAAAGAAGCTTTTTTTCAATGTATCTAGTCACTTCCATTGTTTTTACTTGTTTTTTCATAAGTGATGCAATATTAATACAGTAATGGAAAAGCAAATAATTTTTTTTGCCTACTTTTTTCATATTAAAATAACGTGAAATAGTAAGGAGGGGTGCAGCTGAAGAGACAGGGCAATTTGGTTTTCAAGCGTGTGCATGGATATATTTTAAATTATTAGATTATATTAATATATAGTATTACAGCACTCTGTAAATTGGGAAAACTGAATGGCAAAATGAAACAAGAGAATACCTAAAAAAAAGTACAATAAATAAAAGATGAATTGCATCTTATAAAAGATTAAAGAGTTCTTCAGACATGGATAACTGTTCACTTAAAAATAAGTGGCTTTCTAGACCTTTCGTGGTATTTGGGCTTCAGTCTTTGGAGCCGTGCCCAGCACAAGTATCACTATTATTCCAGTCTACATTAAAACCTAAAAAAGCAAAAATTGGAGGCTAACATATAACAATGTAAGGCTAACATTTGTTCCGAATTACTGCAGTTTTGTGCACAAGTAAGCAAGATCAGTATTTGGTTTATAGTAACAAAGTACCCCTATTGAGTGCTGTGTTAGTTATGCTGTTACGGTAGGTTATTTCCCTGCCTTGAAAAACAGTCACACAACTAAACTGTGCGTTACTAAATTTGATGAGAGTTGCTTTTCACTTGACAGAGCTCAGGTGTTTTTTCTGTAAGCAATATGGGGACATCCTGATGAATGAATGGCTGGGTTTGAAGCATTTCCCCGTGGAGGTCACAGGCTGGTCCCACGCAGTTAGTCAGGAACGCGGGAGATAATTTGTGGCGGATGCGCAGCCGCCTGTTCTTGGGTGGAGGCTGATACGCCGCATTCTGTTTTGGTGATGTGTTTAAAGCACGCCCTGGGGATTATAAACCTTTTCTGCTTATGGCAGACGAACTCACTGATGGTGCAGACTGAATTCTGTCTGCATCCAGATCATTTTGGGTTCATTAATATTGAAATACTGGTTTTGCATTTAAACACCTTTGTGTCAGACAAAGAGTACTTTGACTCATGCTTTATAGAGCAATTTAAAAGATAGGTGAGAGGAGGCCCAGTCAAAACATACCCTGATGTTAGTAAACTTTCATTGTAATGATGCCCATTGCAAAAATGTCCAAAACTTTTGCATTAAGTTAAAAAAAAAAAAAAAAGAAGAAGAAGAAGCAGCCTCAAATATGTGAAATATTTCTGAGGATTTGATTTGATCAGTATTATTGAGTATTTGCTTGCTTGTTCTCAGGAAAAAAAAATGGAAGTAACAAAAAAACCTATGTCTGTTTCCATTTCTGTCTTTCATAGAGATGAATTTAATATTAAAGTTCTTCAGGCTTTTGTTGAACTCCATGAGTTCGCTGATCTCAATCTCGTACAAGCCTTAAGGTGGGTAAATTCTTTCTTTTTTTTGTCCTGAGCTGCCTTTATCATGTTGCACGTTCATATGAGTCACTGTGCTGACTTACTCATCATAAAGCTGATCTATAGCTCAGCATGATTATATGCTTTACTGTGCAAGATAGCAGAGAAAACTCTGTTTTAACCTTTTCCAGTTGTTTTCATGTATGCTGCCTTCAAAGGTGAAAACTAATTATTTCAGACAAATACAGACAACTAAAATGTAGCCATGGCACTTCAGTGTGTTTGCCAAACATGGATATTTGAAGATCCATTTTATAGCTTAAGGTAGAGATAGGTTAAAAACCAACGAAACCCTAAGCCAAACAAATCATTTTCTTTGCTATCTTTTTTCTCCTTTCTTCCCACCTCAACTTGTTCCTTCTGAGAGAAAAAAGTCCTGCTCGCTGTGATCAGTGACTATGTTCAGTTGCAAAGAGGTAAACTTTGGAACAAGTAATTTCCTTCTGCTTTCCTCATAGTTTCCCTCTTTTCACCTAAAAAGTTTGGTATCTTAGTATACCTTTATCCTTGCTAAGTGAACAGTTTACTTGATTCTCTGGGATGGCAGTGCACAGTGACCTTGACATCTCCTCTTCTCCTGGTAGAAATCCATGATAAATCCAGCAAATTCAGTAGGTTTAGAAAGTTCTGCTGCTTTCTTTGCGGCTCCCTCCTGACACCAGCTAGGTGGAAGCGCTCGTGTGACCTGTGTCTCCAGTGCCGTGCCTTGAGATGTGGAGTCGAACAGCTTTGCTGTGGTGGAGCTATGTGGTGGTGATAGCTTGTGCTGCCTGAGGCTTGAGCTGGGGAGGCCTCTCCCTCCGGCTCCCCAAGCTTGCCTGGGATGCTTCGCGTTCCTACCTCCTTTACCCACTTTAACGTTAGGTCTGACTTTATTCTTCCTTAGCAGCCGCTACTGTTAAATGTTTGTATTTTGGTAGCTTACCAAATTCCTGTTCTGGATTGGGACCTCGCACAAGGCAAGTAAGAGAGACAAACAGAAGATGGCCTGTGACAAGTTGGTAGCGTCCTAAAATGAAAACTGATGAGGACAGGAATAAAGGGTTATTTTATTGGCACCCCCTGTGCAGAGAAATGGGGATCTTATTTTGCATGGCAGAGCATGTAACTTTGCTGTTTTGGATTCTGTTTTAATTTACATAATTCTCTTGCTGAAAAAGAAAAGAATAAGTGATTCTAGCTTATTCTAGCATTCCAGCTTTTTAGCTCCACAGAGTGCCAGAAAGGAGATTTGTAAAGACATTTGTCCTGTATGCATTCCAGTGTACTTATATGCACCTATGAAAGCAAAACCTATGAGAGCAAAATCTCCCTTTTCAGTTGATGTTGCTAAACAGGAGCATAAATCCTCTGCATATATTAGAAAATTACTGAAATTATACCATGGGTCTTTCTTTTTAAGATCTGGGCACAGTTAGTGTAGGATGAACACGTGCTAGACAGGCAGAGCTTCTCTCAAAGCACCTTTTTTATGTTTGAGGAGTTCAAGTACCAATACTGTTTTTATCTTCCTTGCTTCTATCCCCCACCTAAACTATTTTATGTAATGTTATCTTTTTACATTGTAAGTAAACTCTAGCAAAGTGTATGTTACTTCTAGTAGCTAGGAAGCCCTGGTAGTATTGAATTGTTTGTTTCCCCATATCGTTATCTTGACAAAAATGGGATGCATACAGAAGATTGTTTTCTAATATGGTAAGAAAGAGATAACCTCTGAATTTGAACGACCATATTATCTTGCCTGATAGCACGCAGTGTTGCTGGCTGAGTTACTGGGCTAGCCATCTGTGCATGTTGCTTTATAATAGCTTCTGACTTGTGTGTTGAGAGATTGAGAACATATTTTTAAGACATTTTATATACACATTGTTGATTTCTGTTTCTGATTATTAGCAATATATACTTAACCTATAAATATTGGAATGAGTCTAACAATTATTCTTCCCTTCTGTAGGCAGTTTCTGTGGAGCTTCAGGCTCCCAGGGGAGGCTCAAAAAATTGATCGTATGATGGAAGCTTTTGCTTCACGCTACTGTCTTTGTAACCCAGGAGTCTTTCAGTCTACAGGTTAGTCACAAAAAGCAGCAGCAGTTCTTGATTTTTATTTATATATATATATATATATATATATATAAATTTTATTTATTTATTTATTTATTGTCAGATCATATGTCTTTTATCTGGTGCAAGGAGATGAAGACCATTTTGGAAGTTCAGGATAAAATGTGTGAAATGAGAAATAAGAAATTTCTAAGAAGTGAGAAAATGCAACTGTCTAATCCTACACTTTATTTTTCAGGAGGTGCAAGTTTATGTTCAGAATGCCTTTCCATTTTTGTTAAACTTTAATATATATCTAAGCCAACTGGTGCGTAAAACACATCTGAGAAATATCACTGTAGATTTTTGGCTAGAATTTGGAAAAGTAAGATTCTAGCATTAGACATCTTGCTACATCCCAGTAACATGGGATATTTCTAAGGAGCAGTTCCAGTGGTGGCCCCAGAAGATCTTGACCCTTTGACATTTTTCAGAATATTGTCTGTTACGTCTGCCTTAAGAAATATAAAAGGGAAAGCAAACCAAAAGTAGTAAATGGTTGATGTTGGGCAAACTGGGAAAGTCGGGAAAAATAACCAGACAGGCGACATGAATCCTTTAAAACAGGCCTGCGGACCAGCAGCCTTGGTGGAGCAACCTGGAGGAAGGTTTGTTTGAAGATACTTAATAGTACATAGACTTGGGCTTACAGGTGGAAGGGACCAAAAGGTTGGGAAGACACTTCTGTCAGTCATAAGCACTTTACATGTGATTATCTCTGCATCAAATCCAGTTAATATGTGACTGTAGTATATTACCTAGAAAGTCATCCATTTTTTTTACGCGGACTATCCTTTCTCTTTAGTGCTCTGCTCAGAAGTAAATTATCTCAGTTAGAAATGCACCTCAGTTTTCCATTGAATTACTTGTTTTAAAATTACCCAGGTCATAAAAAGCAAATAAAACTTTGTGATACTGCATAGAATGTTGTAGCATAGGATACTTTTAAGATGTCAGCTGTAAGCGGTGCTCTGCAGTGATTAGTAATCAAACTGACACCTTTAATGTTATTAAAGCTCCTAATTCAGATGAGTTGAAGCTTGTTGGTCTGCTTGGTTATATACATACATAGCTTACTGTTGATCGCTTTAATTAGAGGAACAAATAGGCCAAGAAAAGGATAACATAAAACAGATCTGCCACAGCTGGAAAGGAGAATAATTATTGAAAACAAAATGCTGAAGTTGCAAACACATTTTCCCCCTACATAGTACAGAGATTTTTATCCTGCTTTCTCTTACCCAGGGTCTTGTACTTGAATTCTCAATTCTGGGAGAATCTACCAAACCGTAGCAAGAGGCATGAGAAGATCTTTTGTCATCCTTTGGTATTAACCAGCTAGCCACCTCGTGTAGTCCAAGAGGTTATAAGCCAATGTCATTTTCTGTCTTTTTAAATGCAGTTCAGATACTATTTTGAAGAGACTCTTCTTTCTCTGGATGATTCTGATAAAGCTTTTGAGGTGTTTTGAGTAGGAGTCTAACTGTCCGAGTCTATTATAGGATCTACCAGGTTTGTTATAGGATCTAGGTAGAATGTCTGTGTGTAGAAAACATAAATGACAGCTCTCTTAAATTTTGGCCAAGAACATTTCAGCATTTCAAGCGAAGTGTTGATTCAGAGCAATAGCAATTATTTGAGAGTTTAAAAAGCTTTGGGGGTTTTCTTTTTGTATTGGTTTTCCCGCTGGCTTTTAATTTGGATTGTTAGATATTTTTTCTTCTTAGACTTATATCTACAGTTCAGAGAAACATTTGAGGCTTTGCTTTCATGTATAACATTTGGGGTTTTTTGATTACCTGTCTCTCTCTCTTTATCAGTCAGGATGAGCTACATATTTGTTTTACTGGTTTCTGCAGTACCACAGTACACAGAAGGATAAACCTTCTTTTAATGATTCTTTTCCAATCTTGTTTCAGATACGTGCTATGTGCTATCATTTGCGATCATTATGCTAAATACCAGTCTGCACAACCACAATGTAAGAGATAAACCAACAGTAGAGAGATTTATTTCTATGAATCGTGGAATTAATGAAGGTGGAGACCTTCCAGAAGAGTTGCTACGGGTAAGTTGGATTGGGGAAAAAAAAAGGCATTAGTGGGAAACTTAGAAGCATGTTTAACAGTTCTCAGACCGATTTGTCAAGGGAAGTAAGATCATTTTCTAGCATGAATAACCATCCGAATAACTGAAAGAAGCACTTTGTGATATTTGCAGCTTCTTTGATTTAATTCTCTCCTTATTCAGTCTTACACTGATCAGAGGAGAGTCTATATATCTCTTAATTTTGCTTATGGCAAAATTCTCATGGAACTGGCTTCTTATGAAAAAAATAGTATTTCTGGATAAGTTAGAGAAAGCAGGAAAAAAATAGTAGAAATCATTGTGTTTCATGATTACATTTCTTTCTCTTCCATGAATTTGTGGAAGTTCTTCTCCTGTCCCTTGAAATATCAATAAAAATATTTATCTCTCTCTATAATATATCTATCTATAACACTGATGGTCTAAAGTATTTTCCAAGAACCCAGATTCATTTGCCAACACTTGTACTAATTGAGAACTGTGTGAGAAGCTGAAACCTCTGAAATACTGAACACCAGACTTGGAGAAAGATGTCTTTGCTGAGAAGTGCATATAAAAACTGTAAAGAGACACTTGTTTATAGATAAAATAATTTAAAAGTAAACTTACTCAGAATAGTAAACAATTATTGGGAAGGGATGGTCCAAAATTTTATGGACAATATTTCCTATGCTTTTTACATAAACCATCTGAGAAGCAGTAGGATATCCAGGATGCCTTGCTGATGAACACTTATTAATGAGGTCTTTTTCCTCTTTTTTTTATTCTTCTAGAATTTATATGAAAGTATTAAGAATGAGCCGTTTAAAATTCCAGAAGATGATGGAAATGATCTAACGCATACATTTTTTAATCCGGATAGAGAAGGTTGGCTGCTGAAATTAGGTTAGTTACAAGGGCAGTTTTGCTGCTGTATGCTTTGTTCATTTGTAGCGAGTACGCTGCTTCCCTGTCTGACTCCTTTGTTGTGAATCTAATAGGATTAACCTTGTAATTTATATTTTTAAATGTACAAACTAATAATAAGTAATTTCTTTCACAACTGTAGGTAGTTGCTTCTTATGTTACGTCTCCAAATTAGCTATCTTGTTACAAACTTTGAAGCGGAGTTTTATTTCTGATACTTGAGAAAACGAATACTCAGCAACAGAAAGAAAACTCCGTGCGGTATTTACCACATGCTGTGACAGATAAATAACAACTAAGTCCCCATAAAGTCATTGCAGAAAACTGTATGATATTTCAACTCAGTTTTCTGTATACAAAAAAGGATTTCTGTTCAAGTAGTTATTTTTGTATGTCTTTATTTTTCCATATTATTTGTGAGTTTCTCTTGGTTTGGTTTTGGCTATGATTTTTTAATGAGTGGTTTAAATGTGCCTTCTTGTTTTCCTTATGGCCTATGACCTATCACCTTTCTGTTCTGTGACTGGCTGTCTCTGCTTATTCTGCATTAGGAGGTACGTATCTGATTGCTTTCCAGTCCCCTCTTGTTCTGTTGCTCATTCTTTTATTTTCTTCCTCCTTCCTCCTGTTTTCTTTTTCTTTTGCTTTTTTTACAAATCAAATTTATTGTAGCATTTTACTTTTTCACTCAGCGTCACTAACAGTATCATCAGTGGTACCCTGTCTACAAAAGACTGGCCTGTCACTCTAACTCACATGCAAGTGTTTTCTGCAAAAGAAGAAAATGTTTACTTGTAGAACAGAAAAATAAAGGTGATTTGTCAGCATACTTTTCACATTCATTGAAGAACATAACAAGGGGAGAGTAATTTCTGCTGAGAATAAAACAGTTGTCTTATTCTTGTAATGACGTTCTGGAGCATATTTTGATGCTTGTATGTAAAATTTGTTAGAAAGTTGAAAGACTGATTACAGTTGAACTTTGCATATATTAAAGTCACTCTTTTTCTTGTTTTCCTTTTTAAAATATGTATTTAGCTTATTTTAATTGAATCTAAAATGAGCACTGAGTTTAGGGTTGCAGGAAGCTTTGGTATTTACAGTCTTCTGGCACTGCAAGATGCTAGATATTCTACCTTCATTTACATACAGACGCCTTTACAGTTGGCTGGCTTTTTTTACTATATAAAACAGTCTCTGAAATTTTACAATAACCTTTGTTTTTCAAAGAAGTAAACCTCTTTTATATAAAACGCCAGTACACGCTCCATTAGAGCCAGTTGTTGGCAACTTCAATGTGTAAAGTAGCAGGAACTTTGCCCTTCCTCTCTGGCATATGAGGTCAATAAAAGCGATCTTTGATTGCATACAGTATAAAGGAGACATTACACTGAAAACGCAACAGGAAAAGCACGCACGAAAGTGCCCGGTGTTGCCCACGAAACTCCCACAGCGTAAGGGTGTTGCAATAAGGAAGCGCAACGTGGCCGGAGTCCTCCTGTGTATCAGGCTGCAAATACACGAAGCTGCTCTGCCTTGGGGACTGAGTTTTCTTAGTAGACGCAGACTGGTACAGACAAATATGTTTTGCCAGTTTAGATGCAATGACCAGAAATAAACCTGGTGATTTTTTTTTTGTTGTTGTTCTTTCTTTTCCCTCCCTTGAGTTTCCCAGTTGCTAGGAGGCTTAAGCTATATATTAGTATGTTAGAGAGTGCTGTCTCAGTCCACGTTGTTCTCGGCAGTACAGCCTTTCTGTTGGGAAACAATTATGCTGAAATTGGCGGGGCTTTCTTCAAGTTCAGGAAGATGTGGATATTAAAAGTTCCAGTATTGTTGAAAAGCTAAGGAGTTTCTATTCCTGCATAAGAGTTTAAGTGATCAGTTGTGTTAATACTTGCCTGAATGTTGAAATAGAAAGTTTTATATATAACTATAAATATGACTAAAACAACCACTCAACCCTGAATATTTCAAGACAGTATTTTTTATTTGGTGTTTCTTATAGTCATCTCTTCCCTTTGCTTCCTGTGCCCCTCTATTTTGTATTACTGCTCACTTCATTGATTACTCTATGGGCTGGACTCTTTCAATATTGTGGAACTTTCATATATTGTAAAATTCACCTGTCCTAAAGACTTTCCCATCTATCAACAGGCGTTGGAAGACCAGTGGGTGCAAAAAGCTTGCTTTTGTGAAGTTTGCTGCTTTGAATCTTTCAGAGGGAACTTCATGCAAGTCAGGCCTGCAAAGCCCCAGTGCCAAAATTGGCAGCCATACAAAAATTCTGGTTTTATCTATCTAGATTTAGTTAATGCATTTTTATAGATGTCTTTATCTCAGTAAACCTGAATTAACATTCAGTTTTACATCTTTTAAAGCATGGTCTAATGAAAATGAATGCTGTAAGTAAAAAAATTAAGGCTGCTGACAGCTAATGAATCCTCATTTACATCGGCTCCAGACGTTACTAGCTTTTGGCTTTTTCTGCATCGTAATTATGAGTGGTGTTGGTACCATAACATTTCCTACCAACCACCTTAAGGACTGATGTTTTGGACTAAGTGCTCCATGTCCTAATGCCTCAGAAACAATCATTCTGCAGAGGGAGGCATTTCCTTGTCTAAAACAGCTTCTTTTGGCAAATGCCTTGGTTTTGTGTAATATTTCCTTCTAGTTGGAGGGAAACAGTGACACTGTTCTACTGAACTGGAGAGGAAATGATTCAAGCGAGACACATGATTGTGGTAATTTTTTTTTCTGCCAGTCAGGTGGTTGCTCTGAGCTTGGAGATTCACCTCCAGGCCGGTTCTCGCAGTGGTGCTTGTTCCAGGGCAGCGGTCCTTGAGAGGACGTCGTTTCTTCTCCCTGATGTGGGACAAAAGAACAGTGGTCAACGATCAGGAGCCTGACCCGTGCTTTCCTGTGCCCCTTTAGGTCTCTCAGTAGCTGATGCTGTTCTAGCTTGAAGCAGTTAATGCTGCAGTTGAGACAAACTTCTCTTGCAAAGAAACCTAAACTTTGATCTAATCATCCATTCTAACCTCACATGTGTGCGGTTTGAGTCGTTCCACCCAGTGGTATCTAAAGGAACTGAGAAGAGAAAGTATTCTTGATGTATCTCTCCTCATTTTTTTCCCTGTTCTTCTAAAACTTTACTATGAATCTTCAGATTTGGGTAGGATTGTCTACCTTTTGCTTCCTAGCTGCCTTGCTAGTTTTAAGATCCTTTTTACTTTAGTCCTTTCCAGTTCTTTTTTTCCTTTAATAAGGCTTTCTTTTACTTTGTGCTCTAGTTTGTACTTTGTCAAGAGTTGGAAAAAAGTTCCTATAATTGGGCTACATAGGTGAAGAGGATTTATAGTGCCCTTTCTATGTTTTCCCTTTTTGCGACTTTTCCTTATAGTTTCTTTGTATTTTCATCTACCAATGTTATGCTTCTGTATTTTATTGAGATGTCCTTTCATTTTAATTAATTAGCTGGATTATGAGAAGTACATCATGTACATCTCTCTTCATTTCTGTAAACACGTGTGGGTTCATATTCTGACTTTTCCTGATCCTCTTCCGATAACTTAATTCCTTTAAATGTTAATCTTTAAAAGACCGACAGCTGGAATAGGATATGGAGCCCGGTTCCAAACCCTTTGTCGCTGTTTGTGATCCTACAGCGTTCTCTGCCAAGGAAAAGAGTGTTTTGCTATCGCTGGGTCTTAGCCATTAATCTTAAATGCAGTGTTTCTGGCCCACGAAGTCTTGTCAGGCAGCTTCTTGGTTTGTAACCCGTTGTCCAGGCGTATTAAGCGCACGTTATGTGGTAGGTGCTGTTGACCCCTGCAAGCTTGCTGAGTCCAGGACACCTTTTAAGCTTTATTAGAGTTTCTGTGCTGTTGACAGCTGCAACTAAGTAATGTGTGTATTGGGGTGGGAGCATAGAGATTTATGTATGAGAAAATTCCTTATCATGCCAAAAAAACCCTCCTATCTCACTGCTTTTTTATTTTTTCTCTGTAAGAGTAATTCATAGCTTGGTGCAACAGGGACTGGAAGGTCTGTCTCCGTAACTCATGTGCGTGCCATAACCCAGCAAGCTATGGGCTGTTCTGGGGAGAAGGGAGCAGGGAGAGGAATATCATCAGGGATATCATCAGAGATATTTAACCTTCTTTCTGGCTTCAGCATCAAACCTATCCTGGAGCTGGGAGATGTTTCATGACAAAAGCTTTGTCAAAACTGCAGCACGATTACAAAAAGGTTTCGGGCTTGAGAAATCTGCTTTTTCCAAAGAGGGGATGTTACCAGAAAATTTTCAACAAACTCCACTATCATTTACCAGTTGGTGTTTCAAACTGTTCTAGGAGTTGTGTGTTTAAGTCCGTTGTTTCTGCCTTAAATTACAAGCAGGTCTTCTTTTAAATATACGGTTCTTACCTGATTTTTATTGTATTTCACCATGATATAATAGTTTATGAAATATTTCTTCAGTTTAAGCTGCTTCTGCAATAGTAACCAATTTGCCTATTTGTTTTTCCTGAAGCTTAATATTCTTCTGCTCATTTTGCCATATCATCCTCTCTCCTACTGGCTTGTCTAGAACGGGACAAGCCATGAAATTTAATGTTAGTTGGTGTTACCAGTTAGCCTTTAAAACAAACATACAGAAAGTCTTATAGGGCAGACCATGATTTAAAATCATTGCAATGAATATTGCATTATATGAAAGATATGTCACGTTAATGTGATAGGAAGGCAGAGCTGCCCTGGCAGTCGTCTTGACTTGACTGCTGCTTATTCTTTGATCCAGAAGTGAGTCAAGCTAAAGTTTATTGGCTTTTCCATTCCTAGCACGATCCCTCCCCTGATAACTGAACCAGCTTTCAGTCAGCTTGGTGGGAATTTTTCTAGTGACTTATGTGCAAATTTGAATGTTTTATTATCTACACTGCTATATTACTATCTGTCACAGTGCTTATACTAAAACGCCACCGGTTCTTCCCTCACTGTTTGCAGTTCACTCAACCCTTCATTCTGTCATGGCTTCTGCATCTTGCACTCCTTTGCCTTCTCCTCTTCCTTCACCACGCCTGCTTGCAGGGTAAATTTTTCTTAAGATGAGCGTGTGCGTAGTGGAAGTGTAAAATTTGAGTACATTGAACATGTGTGTTAGCCCTGCGTTATCATGTAGGTCATAAAACCAAACTAAAGGAAGATGTAACATGCAAAAGGACTTGGTCTATAATGCAAACACATAGTGGTCCAAGCTTTATGATGTTCTGAGAATTGTTCTTTAACTTAATATGGTTTGTATTTCTGTATTAAGCAAAACCCCAGCTATCTCAAGTAAAGCAGAAAGATAAAAACAAAACAAAACAAAAAACCCCCACTGTGATTATGTTTTAGATCTGGTTATGTGACTTTGATTTGGAGGTCTTGTGTATATTAACGGCACTCCTTTTATACCAGAGTGTTCAATAACGATCAAGTCTTTTGAGACATTGGATTAATGAGATTGAATCACTACTGAATGGATGATGCACAGGTGGTGACCTAATCCTGAAATCATGTAACTCCTATATTAATAGCATGAATTCTTTATCTACACTTGTCTTTCCGTCTTTCCTGGAAATGAGTTTTAAAAATAATATAATTGTGAAAGATTAGAGGCACTCTAATGCCCTGCAGAACAATAGCTAAAAGGCTGAGACAATAACGGGTGTTTCTAAAAGGAACAGTTTCCTCCAGTGTGACCTTAACAGTTGTAAGAATGAGGGGCTCTGTGGTTTTTCTGTTTTCTAAACTGTTAACGCAGGAAAAACTGGCATTTTTGGACCAGCAGATATTTCTGTTCTCAGATGTACTCAGTGATGGATTATCCCATAAAGAGAAAATGTTTTAAAAATACTAAATTATGAAAAGTGACAAAAAATGATGCATTTTGGCTTAGGGATTTCTAATTTGCTCCTTACTGATGAAGCATCAGAGTTGTTCTGCTTTCAAGTAATAATGTCTGTTAAGTATCTTATGCACTTGGCCTTAAATCTGAAATTGGGGATAGGTTCTTAATGACACGTATGGTCACCACTGGAATGAAAGGAAGGTCATAAAATGCCTTTAATTATATTGACGGACCACTTCCTTGTACCGGACCGACTGTGGACAGGGTTGGTCCTGCTGTTGGGACCCAGTTAACAGTTTTGGTGGTGATCCACCTCCCTTTCCCATAGCAGCACTGACTGCGTTGCTGGTGGCTATGTAAATACTAATATTTTTGATGCAGTGAACAGATGAGACCGCTTAGACACAGGGAACAGATCTGACTTAAGAAACTGTTGCATTCAAGTGAACTGGTAAGAGAGAAGACATTTACAGTTTCAGAGCATAAAAGTTTTGTGGTTGGTCAGCACCACCATAGTTAATGTTGTCTCAGGAGTTTGATCTTGGTACAAGAAGAGTTACAGGAACATATTCCTTAAATCTCAGCTCCTCTGTGCCTGATCCATTTGCAATTCAGTTCTTAAGCCGTATGTTGAAAAAACAGCACAACTAAATTACTTTCTTGCCCATTTGTGAAGCCTTGACAGCAACACACATATAACTAAGCAATACCTTTTAATTATAGGGGGAAGAGTAAAAACGTGGAAACGAAGATGGTTTATTCTGACTGATAATTGCCTCTATTATTTTGAATACACAACAGTGAGTATATACAACAGTGAACTTTACTAGTCATTTAAATTCCTTGATTACAAATAATGTGATTTATTTATTTATTTATTTTTAGGACAAGGAACCTAGAGGAATTATTCCTTTGGAAAATCTTAGTATAAGAGAAGTTGAAGACCCTCGAAAACCAGTAAGATATTTTGATCATCATCATCTTTTTTTATATGAATATAACTAGTAAACCATATGGAACTTAGATTTAGTGTTGAATGAAAATATTTGTCAAATTTTTTGATTCATTTCTTAATTTCTACCTTCCAGAACTGCTTTGAGCTCTATAACCCCAGTCATAAAGGTCAAGTAATTAAAGCCTGTAAAACTGAAGCTGATGGTAGAGTGGTAGAAGGCAACCATGTAGTATATAGGATATCTGCTCCAACCCCAGAAGAAAAGGAAGAGTGGATTAAATCTATCAAGTGAGTTCAGAGTCTTAAATGTCTTTCAAAAATGAAGTGTAAACTTCTTTCTGGATAGGATATTAAAAAAATTTGTGTTGTAACTTGTTTGAACAATTTTGATGTGGCAATGCCCTATTCTTGGGATTGATGACAAGCTGCACAGGGCAGTCGGATCAAGATTTAATAGATCTCCTGTTAGTATCTGGTCCGAAGGAAACAGTGCTACCAACTCAAATGAGGCGAATGTGGGGGTTTTTTTGTTGTTTTTTTTAACAAGTGTTAAAGCCTTGTGTGAATCACCTTTAACCTTAATTTTATTAGACTAATTATTACTTAACTTAATTATTAACTTCAGTGACATTTATCTTTAGTATGTTCATAGTGCAGCTTTGAGCTTTCACAGCTTGACTTTATCTTGTAAGTTATGTAAGGGCAAACCCACCCTTAAAGGGATAAATAATGTTCAAGGTGAATATACGGAACTGTTACAAACCACAGCTGAGCAACTATCATGTTAAAGAAATGCTTCTGATGCTTACAGCTCAACAATCCATTACCCCGTTAAAAGTTTGGAGTCATCCAGAAGGAAAGGAGAACAAAATGGTTCTAGTTTTCAAAACCAGATATTTGTTAAGCAAACTGATGACTCCCTTTCTCTCTTCTAGAGCAAGTATCAGCAGGGATCCCTTCTATGATATGCTGGCAACAAGGAAACGAAGAATTGCAAATAAGAAATAGAACTTGATCAGCAACTCGTATACCTGCCTCAGCCTAGAAATGAGCATACAGCTGAGTGATAAAGTAAAAATTGGATAAACTAAATGACAATTATTGTAAATTGTATATACACACACTTTACTACAACATAAAAACTTGGCAAGACCTTTCAGACCTTTACCTCATCAGGGTAAATAGTTATTGGCATATAGTTTGAAGTAAGCTTCAAATCCCAGAGGATAATTTTGTTGGGACTTAATTCAATTGAAAACATGGAAACCTTGTTTTCACTGTATTAGTTACAACTCCACTGTCCTTGGGTTAGAGAAAAGGGAAGAAATTTCAGGCTAACAGTAAAATATCCTATACCTCTTCCTTGAGCACATTGCCTATAAAGGAGAAGTGATTATAAGTACTTTTATCTCTCGCTAAAATGCAGCACTAAGAAGTTGAGTACAGAACTATCTAGCACTTACTTTTTCTGTAAGCAAAAAACCCAAGATATTAATGTGAGCTTACAAATCTTGTGTGTTTTGCAGTAAATGAACAGCTGAGTGAAGCTTTCACTTAGCATTCTCTCTCCTATCTTATATGGAAATAGCTTTTCTTCTTCAGAAATGCAACTCAATGGTAAACTGGCAGCTACACTGTTAACTAGTTGTGCCAAAGGGTTTGCTTGATCTGCACTGAAAAATACGCGGCTGCCAACAGCAAAGGCTTGAGTCTGTAGACACGACAGTGGATACAGATGTGGTTTAATACTTGCCAGTAGGCTAAAACTCATTCCTGTCTACTCATGCACTCACAATAAGCAGTAAGATTTAATGACTGGTTTAATCTGCTTTTTATATAATAACATCCTTCTTATTTTTTGGTTATGTTATAATTTAATTAACATTAAGTTACTACTAAAAGAATAAGATAACAGGGCTTGCATTGGTTATAAGGGTCTAGGTTTTGCATGTGAAAAAATTCCCCCAAATTCCATATGCGTTTAACTTTTAAAAAGCGAGGTGAAGAAGGTGTAATCTTTCTGTTAAATACAGCCCTAGTTAAGCAAGCAGGAGTCATTCCTTTGCTTGGGAACAAACTACGGACGTACAGAAAAGTTCACTATTTTCATTATATTCTTAAAGGCGATTTTTCGGATCTGTGCCTCAGTAGTTGAAATTGAAAAACTGCATGGACATCCTTATTTTTACTTTAAGAACAAAGTCTTACACAATTACCTGGTGCAACTATACTTTTCCCCTGCCATTCTCTGTTGTAAATTGTCGGATGTCTTTCTGTGGCCCTACTCTGATAGTCTTTCAGTAACACATGCAAGCTACTGCTGTGACAGATTTTACTGCAACACTCTTCTATTAATAGTGCACATAAATACTTCTACTATTAAGGCAACCCCCCCCCCCACTGTGGAATTGGGGGGCAGACTTTTTTTGGACCCTACCGCTTCTCTTAGTACTCGGTTTTCCAGAAACCTGTTGAACCTGAGCCGTGCCTACTGTGCCAGTGAATGCTTTGGAGACCTGATGCTTTGCAAAGCGGTTTTGCCTCTCAGTTACAGGTGCATCTCTGAATACGTTTTAGGGAATTGTGCTGCACTGACAAAAATATAGATTTATTAATTTGATCTGTTTCAAATTTTATTTTAACTTTAAGGGAAAGTCTGTTTCATGGTTCTTATCTTGCTCATTTGCCTTATTTTGCATGAGATATTGTCCCGTGAATGTTCTGTTTTATTGCATGTTTCTCAAGAGGCTGAGAGAAAAGAACGGAGTAAACTTTTTCACGCTACAGATTTTCTATGGTGTGTGTGGAACTGTAGTCGACTTAGATAAATGTTTGGCTCTGAATGTTTTTAAGGAACAAAATTCAGCCGAAGGGGTTAGAACCCTTTAATCATCAGTATGGGGAAACTGTTGCTTAATGGAACCTATTTAAACTCTTCATAGACACTAATTAAGTTGTACGTCCTATGTTTGCAAAGCAGCATGATGATACAGCTGCTAACGTCATAACTTGTTTGGATTCTTCTGTTCCGCAACTTTAAAAAGTTTTGATTTTGAGCAAAGCATCCATCAGTTTTAGCCTTCACAAATAGATTTGTAATGGAAGTAGTGATAGACCAGAATCGGAGGTACTAATGAGTGTAAAGCTGAAATGCAGCGATTAAAGTATTTCTGGAGAAATGTGAGATTACAAAAGCATTAATAAGCCATGAAGCACTTTTGTATCCTTTCTTATCTTCTGAAATATCACCTTCAAGAAAATCTATTTATTTAACCAGAGGAGAATGTCTATCTATAAGCATGAAGGAAATGCCTTGAGAGTTCATTTGCTATATTTAGTTTGAAGTTTTTACATCCTGCAGAAATAATACTTAGAGTAACATGTAACTGAGGATATTATAGCAGGAAATATATTATTTTTTAGCATTAAAAAGCGCCATCTTAAACAGCTATTTGTGGTGCTCAATGTATCTATTTAATTTACTACCAAAGCTAGTGGAATAGCGTTCTTGTGTGTGATAATATTTGATTTCAAATGTTCTTTGTAACAGTATTAACAGGGAATGAAATTGGCCCAAAATTTCCACTGGCCACGAGGCCAGTAAAACGAAGTGGCTTGTGAAAATTTTGGCCAAATCAGGTACTATCCATGAGGGTGAAAAAAAAATCTCTCAACTTTTTTTTGTTTGTTATTGGGCTTCAAGTCCAGGTGCAGTTTCTAAGACTAGCTGCTCTGTGGCCTAAAGCAATATCTGTTACAGTTTGGCCATGCTGAGGAAACGTCAGCTGGGGGCAACAGACTTCTCCCTTCCCGTTGCACTGAAGAAATGGTGTAGTTCTTCAGCTCTTGGGTTTTAACGCTGCCCTTTAACACGCTGGGGCAGCAAGAGCCACTGCTGCTCCTGCTGCGTGTACGGCTTCGCAACACCCAAACCATTCGGCCACTGACTTCGGTCCCGTTGCCAGTGCAATCTAGGGAGAAAACTGTACATAATGCTTAAGCTCAGCTGGACTGACTTAAACTTTACAATATTCTGACAAAATAAGCTCTACATTACTTAACATTTTGAACAGTTTTAAACTGGTACAAAACTGAACCTTTATAAACTGAGCAGCATTTATAATGCTTCATATATAAAAACAATGCATATTTTTTAAAATTTAATACATATCTATGTAGATATGCTTGCTGGAAAAGCTAGGTCTGTTGTAGACCAAATGCTGCAAATTAAGACTTGTGGCTTACCAGTTTCACTTCTATATTTTCTTGGAAAATGTTTCTAGTTAGATTTTAAATATAAAATGTAAATACTGTACAGATCTGTATTGATATAAGTATTACTTTGGTGTACACAAGTGATTTGCATGGCATATTCTGTATCAATCATTGTTAAAAATGTGATGTTCTATGTAAATCCACTGCAATATTAATGTTTTCATTTATCATTAAGACATGTTGCTTAAATCTGGAGACTTTCTCAAAAATAAAGTATGAAACTATGCTACTGTATAGCTTGTCTTTTACCAAGAATAGATGCGAGTTAACTGCTCAAATTTTTCATAGAGATTAGGAATCAGTTTTATGGTATCGATAACTACTCTTTTAAGTAAAAATTTTCCTAATCTCCCTACACCTATGCACAGTAATTTAAATTACCAGGTTAAAGAGAGGAAAACCTTCAACTGCAAAGCAGACTGTATCAGTAAAGTATGCTACCAGTGTGAGCCTAGGCGTGCAGCTTTTATTCCATTAAGAGCTGTTGTCCCTTAAGAACCACCCTAGATAGAGCAAATACTTCATTAGTTTCCCTTCCTGAGTCTCAATCAAATAGGAGTGGAAAAAAATCCCATCTCTGCCCCTCAAGCAGCTGCAGTCGCGCTCCCCCTGCCCGACACTGCCGCGGGCGCCCTGCCGCCGTCGCCGGAGCGTCACCTGCCCTCCCGCTCTCCCTCCGCTGCTTGTTAGCCCCTTTGCACGCTTGCTGCTGCAGGAGCTCTTATGAGACTACACGCTACCCTTAAAGTCCTCCTATACGTTTAGCCCAGAGTTACTCATTAGACAAGAGACAAGATACAAAATCTTGGAGCCAAAGGACAAAAGAGAAAAAAAAGCCAGATACAGGAGAGGTGTGTGTTTTCTTTGTCATGTTACTTTATGTAACGTCACATAACTGTTGCCATAGGAACATTATGCAGGGTACACTTATGGTTTGGCTTTACGGTGTTCTCCATGTACCAAAATATTACTTTAAGTAGTTAGTAGAACATTAACCTTGCTCCTTTCTTAGTGTCACACACAGTGGAAAGCTACAGCTGAGCTTTCAACCTTTTTGGAAGCGTTTAACTTCAAAGGAGAAAGACTTCTGCATTCTTGTCTGGGCAGTTGCAGTCCCAAGTTTACTTATCTTCTCTGGGTCACACCAACAGCATCTTCTCACCTACCACTGAAAGGAAGAGCTGATTTCTTGATTATCAAACACACTCTGAAAGCTGTCAATTCACATGACATATTGCATGTTAAATAACTCAAGTAAAACTCAAGTAAAATCCATTTTAACTTTGCTGTATTTATATACTATATAAATTTTACATGCTATATATTTACAGTGGGGCAAGTGCTTTTTATCTTTAAAAAAACAAAGATCAAACTTTAGACATCTCTGAACAACACAGCTTGTATAAACCAGACAGATTATTCAGATGAACTGTATTTAATACAGGTTCCCCACTCATCTCCTGATGCAGGACCAGTGAATAATAAGTGCATCACAGTTTGATAGCATTTAATAATAAAAATAAAAATCACAGTATGAATTTGTCTGTAACTAGAAACTTTAGAGGGACAAAACAGACAACTGAGACTAAGTCAAGTGACACTATATAAAAAAAAAAAAGTAATAAAAACATATGGGAGAGTATACAAATAGTCTGAGATACATTCAGAACAGTATATTCTGATCAGTATGTTTCACACTGTTGAAAACCAGAACATTTTCTTCAGCTCTTGAATATAACTAAAAATGTGAAGTAAATTAGTTTCTAGTGTCAGACATCACAGAAAAAAGATGAAGCTCTTGCAAAACTCTAGTTATTTGAGAGCTTGTGAAATTTTAAATAAGTCTTTAAATTAAATATACAGACTGTCAGTTGCAATTTTTATAATTCCGTGGTTTCCTGGTCTCTCTTGCACCAGATGTCTAACTTGGAGTAACATTACATGAATAACACACAATCAACCTGAGTCTGTAATTAAGCAGCATTTGAGATGTTCTATTCCAGGGCATTATTTTCAGTGAGATATTTACATGGTAATTTACAATGTTCAGCAGTTGTAGAAAGTTTCCACCCTTTTGGATTACAAGTACATTTTAAAAAAGAAAGTCTCAAGTTAAAAACTAAAAAAAAGTTCTTTCATGGTAAAATTCTGTACAGAAATCTGAAGCACCACTTATGATTGGGTTTTGTTTTGATGATAATTTTATTGTTCTGATAATAATTTTTAGGTTTTGATAGTTAGTATTGTTTTGATGATGTTTATTTGTTGGTTTTGATGGTAAATAAGTTGTTGGGTTTGGTGGTAAATAAGTTGTTGCTTTTGATGGTAGGCTGTTGGTTTTGATGGTAGATTTAGTTTGAGTATTGAAGGCTTCCGTCAGTAAGCTCCGCATCTGAAAAACAAAAGGCAGCAATGTCATTCCATGTCACGATACTCAATATAAAACTGTCTGGCTCAGTGCTTCATTTCTAAGCAGCAAAGACGTGAACCTGCACACAGCTTGATCTGCTCTGCGACTACAGGACTGACCTGACTTGAGAAGAAGACTTCCCACACCCTTGCATTAAAGCTGACTGCATTTCAGTAAGACTGGTGCATTGTACAGAAGATTCGGACAAAGCTACCTGCTTTAACAGCAGATGGTAGACCTTAGGTAATTTAAATATGGTTGAAGCTGTGCCTAGAGGTTTAACACGTCAGCATTCCTGTTTTACTAATGATCTTGTGGTCAAGCTGACCAAATCTTACCCGCAAAACCAGAAGCCTTTGGTAGCTTGCTAGGAAAAACATGCAAGAATGCAGGAAGTAATTAACTGCTTTAAAGCTGCTCCTTCTCTCATCTAGCTGGATTTTCCTCAAATCACAAGTTATCACTAGGCAATTTCATCCTTGCTAATTTATTCAAAGTAACATGAGTCCAGGAGAAAAGGCACAACCTTACAATTCCTTCTTGGTTGTTCCTAGTCTGTCCCTAGCTTAGCTGGGAGGTTCAATAACCTCTAAAACCACACGGCCCAAGCAGCTTTTTTTGGGATTAGATCCCATCATTCAAAAAATCCTATTTAAGAGACCCATTTTTTAAAGACTCACCTTCCACAAGATGAATAAAGCTAATTAACATCCTTAGATCTGATGAAATACTAAAATTCTTATACTTACCATAATTGCTTTGCACAGCCCCCTGTTCTATCCTACTTGTGTTGCAAGTGGTGTAGTATTGTTGTATTTATCAATGATAATTTATCATCTCGTTCACCTACACAGCCCAGTAATCTCAATGCACCTGACTTGTGTTATTGGATGTAAAACACTTGCTTTCTTACTACACTGTTGACTGTTTTAGAAAAAAAACAAGTTTGCCACCTGCTGGTCAGAGAATTTATTAAAGCCAAAATAGTATTAGACCAGATGCTTTTTTTTCTGTGCTGTTCCTGATTTATCATCTAGAACAGAGATACTTAAAATTTAGAACAATCAGGATTCTTTCTACAGCCTTATCATTAAAAATGTCTGGATTTACAAGCAAGGATTTGACAGACTTCATTTCACAAATGCCCTAAAATACGATCATGCTGCTTTTTCAACAACTGCACTTCCTCTTCGTCCTGAGCAAACTCTGCAGTGCAAGAACCTACGGTCTGACTGCGGCAATTTACCTCAACATGGAAACCACAAGGAACTTTTGAAAATGTAAATTTATTCCAAGATTAAACTTCTCAAATGTTGAAATGAATTCAGCTGTAACGCAAGAAGATGAAGTTCCTACGTTCTCTATGCTCAAATGAGCTGGACCGTTAATAAACAGGACCGTCACTGACAGTTAAACCAACTATTAAATTCTGGGTAGGTATCAAACATAGCAAATCTAAGAATAAAACTTGCCTTTGGATAGTGAGCTGTCTTCTTCAGGGATTACTTCAGTTATCTATAAGAGGAAAATAGATCGTTGGGGGGTCTTGTTTGTTTCTAAGAACTACAGTCTTGCCAAGAATTTTGCTGATATTTTACAGAGTAGTGATACGCTATACAGGCAAATATCTGGATTATGTATTAATATTATATTCAAAAGATATTGAGCTTTTAAAAACTCAACATCTTGATTGAATCTGTACATCTCTGTAGCCCTATAAGTAAATCAAATAATGTTAAAAGATTGAGCAATTTATCTTCTTATTATAAATGTTTATTAAAATATCTGATTAACTGGGACTGTGTCTTCATGTCAGCTAACAGGCATCTAATCTAAGAAGTCATTTTGTAATACACACTTGTGTTCAGAAAAATTCCCTGGGAAAATGCTGTCAAACTTGATTTTAGATGTTGAATTTATTACAGTGTGCAGTCTTCTTCATTGCCTAATTCTAAAAATAATAAATTTAAACTGTTATCTACTGAGAGTCCAAGTCAGAACTATGACAGGCAACAGCAAAGAGTTCAGCATGAATTCAGTTAGGCACTCAAGCTTGTATTTAGTTCTTCCATAAAGAGATGTACCAAATTGATTTTTTTATATTAAAAACTTGGAAAGAGCTGTTTCATCAGCCCATTTCTCTGAATTTTTAAGCCTATACTACCAGAAAAAAGCACAAGTAAATAAAACAGTAGCAGGAATTTAACGTACTCTCCAGGTGTTAAATTGCAAAGCGTCCTCTGGAGGGTTAATAACTGCAAATTCAGTGTGCTTAGGAGAAGGCAGATCTATATCTGAAACAAAAATATTTCAGTATTATCACCAACTTATGTTACTCTGAATAAGCAGTCACCACTGTTTCTATGTTATGAAATAGCTGAGCATAGCATTTTAACGAAGTCATTTATTCTAGCAGTCTTTTTTTGGAAGATGGTGTTTTACCATAACATTACTAGTCTGGGAGTCTCATGTCACCATCTCCCATCTTGACTATGGAACCTCCTGTCTACCTACTAAATTCATTTTCAAGTAACAGCTGCCTAAAATTAACTAGTTAATCAGACTGATGGCATCTTGCATCTCTCCTGCTGGTTCCCCACTTAACCATCACATCAAATTAAAATTATTTGCCCTTCGGCCCTTTGCAGTTGTATTTCAGACCGTCTTTCCTAGCAGTCTTTCAAAAATGGAAAAAAAAACAAAAAACCCTATCAACTTTTTTTTAATTAATGCAGACTATTTGGAAAGCATGATATACTGTGCAGTTTGCATCACAAAAGCATTTAAAAACTATTTGAAATAATATTCTCTGTTTGAATAACAAAGAATCCTGTAAGCTTCCTGTGGCCCCTTACCTTTCATGTACTCGCTGGATGTGATGGAACTATATTTCTTGCTTTCACCAGCACTGGAAGGCTTCCCTTCCTTGTAGGGTTGTTTACTGCCCTGGATTCTGTATTGCTCACATAAATAGCCATCCGGAGGACAGGATTCTTCCTTCTTCTCCCGTGTTTTTTTCTGGAAACGAGGATCTAAGTATTCCAAGAAGCCTTTCAGTTTCCTGATGTGTTTCTTCTTTTTCTTCTTTTTCTTACGTTTGCGATTGTCATTGTCAAAGTGGAGCACAGAGAAATCCAAATCATAAAGTCTGAAGGAAACATGCAAGTTAATAATAGCAAAACAGATGTGGCACTTGATGCATACATGAAACTTTATTTATTTTACCACAGGTGACGGTTTGCAGCACGTCAGCTGCTCTGTGGTAATTTCTGCACATCTAGCTTACTTTAGGTGTAGCAAACTTAGGCCCTCAGAGACTGAAGGACAATAGGTCCTGGTGTGTACACAAATCATTACCCAGGGCTAGTTCTGGAATATGTGCAATTAAAAAAAATTGTTGTAACCTAATCAAGAACCGCGTGCAGATGTGATCCTAACTATGCGGTCCAGTTCTAACATTCTAACACAGTTCGGTCATATCTTTCCTATCTTCACGTGATTGACCTAATGACATGATCCCCAGCCAGATTCTGCCATATAAATAACTTAGAAACAATGAAAAAGGGGAAGACATGAGAAACAACCAGAAAAGAATTAGGAAAAAATTGCTGATTATGCTGTAATCCTTGCTTACTTGTAATCCTTCTCTCGATGTTTATCTTTGGACTTCTTTTTCTTCTTGACCTTCTTGTATTTTTTCAATTTTTGATCACCTGAAAGCTCTTTTTCTATCTTTCTGCGTTTCTTTTCTATTTCGCTTTCACTCCCCTCTGCACGGGAATATTTTCTTTTTCTGTTTTTTTCATCGTTCTGGGAGGAGTTCTCAAAATTTGAATGAACTGACACAGGTAGAAGCACATGTCTTTCACGCGAGTATTTTTCAGATTGCTGCTGAGGTACCAAACAATGATGCAAGTCTGCTCTGTGACTGCTAAAGTGATGCACATCTTCCTCTCGAGAGAGTGAATTGTGCAGCCATCTGCTTTTGTAATGATAATCCTTATGTGACCTGTTGTTGTAAGCTTGACTCGATTTGTCAAAGTCTTTATCACAATGAGAGAACTTTCTCTCTCTACCATCTCTCATTGCATGAGAGGAATAGTAATCGTTGTAGTATCTACATTTTTCCCATCTCCGTGGTTCATCCTGGTAGTATCTTTCTCTGCTCCAAGTTCGCTCTCCTTTGGAATGATAATACCTATTTCTGTCTTGTTCTGTTCTCCCTCTGCTTCTGGATCTGTAACGAGGATGTTTTCCTGAGCTTCTGCCATTATCAGGGCTGCTTCTTTCATTATGGGAAGATCTGTACTTGCTTCCATTGCAATACTCCTGCTTATGACGATTTTGCTTATTTGTTTCCACACTGCGAGAGCACCTCCTCTTCTGAAAATGACCATCTGTTTTGCTTCTGTTTTGCTTCTCCCTCTCCTCAGTGTCAGAGTGTTCTCTCTTCCTGCGGTAGTGCTCTTTGTCAGTTTTTTTAGAGTCATATATTTTTTTCTTATATTTTTTCCTATGCTTGTATTCTTCACATTTTTTATTACTCAGTCCCTCACTTCCTCTAGAAAATTGACTCTCCAAAACTTTATCCAGCTTTGTGATTGAAGAGTCATTAACAGGCGGTACTTCTATATAGTTATTAGAAATGTCCTTTGTATCTTGGCATTTATCTGTAATATCTAGAGATGCAAGTTTTTTAGAACTACATTCAATGTCAGACTTTAAAGAGGAAGTTTGCCCTAATTTCTCTTCAGTCTCAGGAGACCCTTTGATGTACAAAGGATTTTCTTTTGAAATGAGTTCTGATTCTTTTGATCTTCTTGGTTTGTCTTTGTCTGCACTGTCTTCAGACACACACTGCCCAAGGAATTCATCTTCAGCGTCCAAGGATCTTTTCCTGACCTTGTGCTGGCCGTTGATATTGGGATGTGCATTATCAGCTTTTGTTACAATACTTTCAGTAATTTCTTCTTTGGTAGAAATGGTTTCAGAATCTGATTGAACAAAAAGATTCTCGACCTCACAGCTAAAGTCAGAAGGAACCTTCCTGGATTCTTCATAGACAAACAGTGCTTCCATCACTACAGTTTCCATAAGAGCGTCATTCTCAGAAGATTTTTGAGGTCCAGGGACACTGCACAAAATAAAAATGCATTTGTCACTTTGGCCAAAAAAGTCAATCTACAAGATGAACATTAAGAGTAAACTCCTGTTAAGTAAAGAACTGACAGCTACTGGAAAACTCTGAAAGACATTCCCTTTAGAAATCTATCTTCTGATTATTACACCTTCCTCAGCTCCCAGAGCAGAGTGTTGTTTTTTTCTTGCTTCTGAAAGTATTGCATTGAAAAACTATCTATCTGTCTCTCTCCACTTGCTGCTCTGAATCACATCAATAGCCAAACCCACCATATTTGCTCTCCCCCCACCTAAAAAAAAGTGTTTACATAGGTTTCCCTCTCTCTCCCAGATGCAAGGGAAGGCCAATGGCAGGAATTTACACTGTACAATTTACATTCATGCATGCATCTCCAGAAGTGAAAAAAAGGGAAAGAGGAATACAGAAAGTATTGCAGACAGTACAACAAAACTGAAAAACATTCTGTGTGGAAATCAACGTTTTCCATGAGGCATCAACATGTTTTTAATATCAGAATAATATGCACAGTGCTGATCACTAGTTGTGTTTGTAACACTGTATAATGCAGTGTGGAATTCTATTGATTTAAATCTTTCAATTAAGTGGTAGTGGTAGATAGGTAAACCCACGATAAACTTGTATAAAATTTTATTTTAAATCAAAGCATACTCATTTTACCTTATTTCCTCTGACAAGCTGTTCAACTGGCTGTATGTGAGGGATTCTAAGATTATTTCTTGAGGGACTGGAGGCAAAGCTATAGGCATCTACAATGAAAATGTAGAAGTTAACAGATAGAAAGACAGTATCTGTAGCAGAAAACTACTGTTTGCAAAATTTCTACATTAGATGTTAAATAAGATTGCTTTGAGTGATATGCATTGGCCACATTTTAAATGTAACCCCACCCATCCCCCCAAAATAGACCTTATGAAACTGTTATGAAGTATTATCTCAGCTAAACTTGTTTTAAGTTGACATGCTCTAATATATCAGCTCAGCTCTGCAAACTCTAATGGGATAATAGCACAGTAAGTGCTATGGCTAAATTTGTGCCATGTATTTTCTTCAGTATTTCGCCTGAATTAGGAACATTACAATATTCCTGAATACATCATATGTGAGAAATTCTTGATGAAACAACACACAACTCACTTTTTCAAGCAATCCATTTGTTTTAGAAAAGAAAATCTCTGAAGGTTTAACAGGTTGTACTTGGCAAGTGGAATCATCAAGTTTCAGTCCATTTTCTTTAGATTCATTATCTAAACTAATAGCACCATTTAATGAATCATTTTTTGGCAGCTCATGCTGGGATCTTTCTTCTTCAGCATTCTGACAGGAAGAATGGGAATTCTGCAATGTACGGACTACCTTTCCAATCAAAATTCCATTAGAAGATATTACATTGCAATTCCTTTTAAATAAGCCCTTCGACTCCTCCTCAGATTTTCCTGAAGATTCTGCACCGTAAGGGACTGTGTTATCGGAGCTGAGTTTAGGATTTCCATTCACTGCTGGCTCGACAAAAATTTCATCAGGAACTTCTTGTTTGGAAATGTTAGTAGCAACTGACATTGTAGATGCATTTGAGGTAGACTCTGCTGCAGAAGAATTTGTAATTGTGGATGAAGGAACAGGCTTGCTCAGATCCTCATCCTCCACAGCACTGCTAAGACAGTCAGGCTGAGACACAGTCTGACGTGCAGGCAATTTATTATGAATACTGATAGTGATCTTCTGTTTTTTTGAGGGATCGGTAATTGAAGGCCTGGTAATTGCCCAGTTTTGAACGCAAGCTGTTGGTGGAGCTGAAGATGGCCTTTTCAGGGTGACACCAACGGTATTGGGATCCTCTTTTAGAGAACCATTTCCATTTAAACGACTTGAATTCTGTATTTAAAAAGAAGAGATTGCAAGATGGGTATATGCGAACACATGGCATTTCAAGTTCCAAAATATAAAACTCTCCCACTAAATTCTAAATTACCTCAACACCTACATAGAAAAAAAACACTTCAATTATACATGCAAGTCCAACAAGTGTGTTTAATTCCTACTTTTGGTTTTCTGCAGATTTGCATCAAATGAATATCATTTTTAATATCCCATCCAAACAACACTGATTAACGCTATTCCCAAATATATATATATATTTTCCCCTACAACACTCCCTGAAAACCCTGGAATAATTGTTTTAGTGCTCAGGAACAAGCCAATTTGGTTTCACGGTCTCAGCTAAAGTGACACTGCTAGAAAAAAAAAAACTTTATTTTTTTGTTTTTAAACGATTTAAGCATTAGTAGGCTCTACCTAAATTGTCTCAGGCTTTAGGAATTTCTCAGGGCTTTAGGAAGCTGAGTTGGAAGAAAAAAGTAATGAAGTAGCATGGCCGCGCAGCTTAGTATTAGCCACTATTTGAATGATTCTGGCTGTAGTATGAGGGCCATGAAGAAAGCTGCGGTGTGGGAGCAAAAATAAAACTCAGATGCTTTAAAAAGAAAACAAAAAAACCCCAACAAACCACTATCAATTTGGAACTGTTATCTGCCCGCCAAAAATTACCTTAATCATGTGAGGAGGAAGCCGTGGTCCCATAAATCCAGTCTGCTTATTATTAGCCCCCCGCTGACCAAGGAATGAACGAGGGTAAGACGGTGCTGGTAAGTAAAAAGCACGTTCTCCAAGTGTCAAATCATAGCGCCTTGGGAAACAACAGGGATTGCAGTTTAGAGGTGTGCTTTCAGCCTACTCTTGTGTTATAATTTTATAGGAGCAGTTTATATGACACACAAGACTTGTACACAGAAGACTTAACCAATGCTACAAACTGAAAACTAGTTAATGGTCTTACTACAATGTCTGTCCCTTTTAGAGCAGTAACTCATCCTTATACTTTTCTTCTCTTTTCTAAATTAGCCAGCTACAGATAGCAGATACGTAGCAATTTACACAAGTGCAGCAGTTTAAGGCCAAGCAATGAAAGAAGATAAATGACATGGGGAATTTCAGATTAGGCAGAACTGAATTATGAAAACAGCAATTTTTTTTCCTAGCACGGTAAGAAAAACACTTAAGAAGAAGAAAAATATCAATAACAGGATCGTAAAGGTATTCTAAACACATTCTAATACTTGTTATTACCTGATATAAAAAAGCAAATAAGCTTGCTGACTGAGAACTGTTTTTATGTCACAAAGGACTACAGAGGCATCATTCATCTGGTACCAAAGTCCATTACCAGCCTGCAAATAAAGGCAACAAGATCTTCAGATGAACTGCACGTTTTCTAAATGAAATCAGACCACTACGGAACAAAGAACCCACCAAAAGAAATCAAACAAAATATGCAACAAACCCTTTTCCCCTAAAACCGGTGGTTACCAATAACATTTTAATGAAAGTTTGTCTTTCTCAGTACAGATTTTACCCTGTTAGAGACCAAGTTGATATTTACCTTTATGTAGCAGAAATAGTGTCCTGCATGACAGTTAACACCACTATGTACCAGGACTGCATATAAGGCATAGAGCAGTGGTTCTCCAATTGACTGGGACATATATGCTCGAAGATCCAAATATTCAGGATATTTTACATCCTAAAGAGAGACCAAAAGGGTTCAAAGACTATCCTGAAAAACCTTATGAAATAGCCCGAGAAAAACACTTCTAAAAAACACAGACTAGAAGTATATATTTTATAGCTCATTAAAAATAGGTCTTCCCATTAATAACACTGAGCAATATAAGTTGCAAAAACTGTTTTCTGTGAAGTCAGCTCTTTAAGAGTAGAGTATATGCTTACTGGCACACAGAAACTTTACTGGTACCACAAGACTAAAAATAAGACATAGTTGTTGTACTGATTTTTCTTAGACATCTACAATCTATAGTTATTGTTTGCTGACATCAGCAAATTTTAAATGAGTATTCTGCTCTGGGAAATCTCCCACTCCAAGAAGATGCGGTTGCGTTACAGTTGTGTATGTACCTTGTTGATCTTTCCACCAGTAAAATTTGCAAATCTTTTCAGGGATATTGTGAGCACATTGGAAGAACGGTGTATTGTAAATCTCTTTGAAGCAGGAACCATCTTTTTACACCTTAAAAACAAGCACAGACAATCGTTTAAAAGTGTCTTTCTTTTCCCCCCAAAAGTCAAACAAGTTTTCATGTCTCACACATGCTTATGCTATTTGAATGATATTTACTTGCATAATATGTTTTTTCTTTTCATAAATCCATACACTGCATTTCAGGTTTGCTAATACAGAGAAGATAGCAGGATATAAGAGGACAGCTCTACAGAACAAAGAATAAAGGATTTAGAACATTATCTTTTGATAGCCAAACAAATGTTTGAACACGTATCTTTGTTATGCCAAGAAGTAAGGCTTGCCAACAACTCATAATGTAGCAGGAACATGAATCTCTCCCTAGAGCACATTAGTATGTAACACAAGGTAGCACTTATAGTTATGCAAAAGTGGCTATGTCCAACTCATGTCCTGGATACATTCTTTCAGCTTTCTGCTGGAATACAAATGCGAAAAGAACGGCAAAAATGGAGTCTCAGTGCTCAGGACTAGAAACTGCAAAGCATTTCCAAAATGGACCATTTATCAATGTCAAAAAAACAATAGAAGCAAACAGTCATTCTACAGGAGGAAGACATTTGACAGTAATAAGTCTTCACGTACTGAGGTTGCCTGGAAAGAGATTGAACCATCTGAAATCCTTTGAAACTAATAGTTAATTGTAAATTTGTTACATGGTCCACTCAAAGGTAGGATATACAGGATAAGCAGTGAGATTCTACTATCACAGAAAAAGACAGACTGATACTGAAATATGTCAGTTTACATCATCAAGAAAAATACTGTTGATAGCTAAAATAAGTGGAAAGAATTAAATAGTCTCTTCTCAAATTCTGATGTCAAAATACAAGGCAGAAAATTTCAAACCCATGGATAATGCCATGAACAAAAAAAAAAGTGCTTTATAACAGTCTATGAAACTTAGATACAAAGTTTTGAGGAGGCAATCTTTATTAGAAAAATTCATGGTAGAAAACAGAAGGAAAACGTCAATAACGTCAATTAGGAAAAAAATTAAAGTAACAGGAGAGTTTACCAGAAATAGAAAAGATAGTGCATACATGCAAGACCTTTCTTTTTAAGCTCACTGAAAAGAAACAGAAACTTGTGGCTTAAAGTATGACTATACTGATCATACCCCACAGAGATCATGCAATTCAGACGAGCTGCATGAAGTTCATACAGATCAGCATACAGGATATCTTAACTCCATATACTTTCACTGATGGTAGGCTAGGTTTACAGTGGCTCATCTCAGACAACAGTAGTCCACAGTTTTTACGATTCAGGAACCATGGCAGAATACTGTGCAGTGAGCCAGTAGAGGCATTTAGCGTTAACTATCCCTGAGCCTGTTTGGATTCACCTAGACCCAGTCTAACTTTGTTCCACAGCGACCACTTCAGGAAGCTGTTATCGCCTCCCACCCCAAATCACTGTCCATAGCTCCTTGCTTCAGCTCACCACTACGTATAGGATATGTCTGTAACTTCTGGCCATACGAATACTGCAGTGTGCAACTTCCCAGTTTGGAAGATTGACCACTCCCAGTGGAGACAATACTAGAAACAGAATTCTGTTATGACCTAATGTCTGCACTTCTTATCAAATAATTTCAGATATTCAAACAGAATGACAAAAATCACTGTCTTGGAAACAAAGGTATTATTTTCCAAGCTCTGGAATATTTCAGCATATTCATTGCATTAAAAAAAAAAAAAAAAGAAAAAAAGCTGTGTCTCATTATTGTGTTTCTAAATTAAGTCAAAAGATAACTCATGCTCTAAGACATACAATACTTTAAACCAGTATCTAGTATTAAGACATAATTAGGAATAATCTTACTTGCTACATTTATAGCAATTTTCACCATCCAGCTGTTCAGGTTTCACAAATTGTTCTAGAGCTCTGGTGACAGATGAAGCTGCCTGTATGAGTAAGAAAGTAGAGCACAAAGTTACTGGAAATTCAAAATTCCAAACACTTACTAGTAGTTTACAAGAGGCCCTTGCTAGCTCCCACTTAAGAGACCTACTGTGAGACAGTGAAGACTGTGAAGGAGGCAGAAGCAGAGTACATTGAGCATTTACCTCATTTTAAAATGATTTTACTTTGATAAAAATAACTTGCGTTATACCACAGGCAGTTAGCAAATCTGTCACATGCATTATCATAAATAAAGAGAACAACCAAAACCATCAGTATAACAATTAGATGAATATTGAGGTAGTACAAAATAGTAAAGTATAATGGTATCATCATGGGTGTAGATATGATAATTATTATGTGTCCAGCTTAAACCCAGTGCATACATGGGGACCATTACATGGCTTCCACAGAAAGACAAACTTCAGTCCACTTCCCATCCACCACCAAGCTGTTTTGTGTTAACAGCATACATTTTTAAGTAAACCAAGTTTATATTAGAGAACTACAGATGCCTTCAAAATAGTGAACCATAGTTACAGAACATCTTACCTTTATATCCAAAGTAATATCAAGGAATGCCTCGTAGGTATCCGAAACTGCTTTGCAGTTCAAGCACTTTACTGGAATCAAAATACAAATGCTTAACAATACGTGAAATAGATTAACGGTGCAAATTTAAATTATTAACACATATTATTTATTTTAGTCGCACTATAAGCTGCTTTACTACAAACAGACAAAAAGACACAGATAATTCTAAGGATAATATTTTTAAAAAGTACCTCTAGATCTTAGAAATCCTCCAAATATCTGATGAATGAATGTGGTAGCTTGAGAGGATCTGTCTAATCTGGAAATAAATTATAATCAGAGCTCAGAAGACTTAAGGCAGAGAGTTAACTCTTCAAAGAGTTTTTCTTTTTATGAAAACCATGGACATAGATTTTCATTTATGATAATAAAGGAGTAAAAACGGCTAGAAAACATTTAATGATAAATTTGTTTATACTTACTTGGTACTTCCATTCAAACAAGCTTTCTGCATGGCATCAACGGTGTAGCGTAAGAATTCGTGTGCGTCTTCCTGACTGCCAAAACGGAAATGTTTTCCTATTCCTAATAAATAAGAAGTTTATGATATTTATCTCATATAAAAGTGAAAGAAAAATTCTGTTTCTAAAATCTCTCTTCCTTAAAATTAAACTATGAAAACTGTTTATGCACATTAAATAATCTTGGAAAATTAAAAAATAACTAAAAATAAAACCCTCTGAAATGACTTACGTCTAAGGTCATTGATGACAGGTGTAGGTTTGATGGCATCAGCAGAGCAACACAGGACCTGGTTAATGTGAGCTTCCATTGTGCACATCATGCAGAAGCCTTGCTCACGACCTGAAGAGTGAAGGAAGAAAGCATCTCAGTCTAGCAAAATACAAATAGCTATGGAAAACCTTACAAAATAAAATCTTTAAGTTATAGGTACAATTTCCATCCTCTTCTCTTAAAGTGCCAATATTCCAACATTCTTGTGACATTTTATTGCACAACACTACATAGAATAAAAATATCCATTAACTCTGTATTAAAATGCATTTTCTGATGAGAAATCTAAATGAGTATTGCAAAGTCATTATTTGCAGGCTGACAAGAATTTGAATTCTACAGATTGCAGAACATACGAGGAACAATATTTGACACTGATGATGCAGCATTAAGAAAGAACGTGTGTTATTTTCAGCACACTGCTGTCAGGTGAGCTACATGATACAGAGATAAGAATCATTTGGGAAAAAAGAAAGGTTAATAATGTACCTACAAGTATTTCTACTCTCCTTTTTTCCAAAGGATGATTAACTGAAAGAATTTTTCTATACAATGAGCATATGATGTTAAATTTCTGGGAATACATACTAAAATACTAGACTAGAAAGGTTAAAAAGCACACAGGTGCCTTTGTTAAAGTATCCATATGTGGATACAAGAAGAGGCTACTAGGCTTGAACAGGTCCAAGTATAAAAATAAAATTCAAAAAACATGAACCCAAGAGTTGAAAAATAAGGAATTTTATTTATCATAAAAATCAGTCTCAATTTTAATACAGTCCCTCAGAAATTTCTATTTGATTCCATGAGACTAGCTCATATGTTTTTTTAAATGGTTCAACACTGAACATATAATTTATGACAGTACTAGTGCATTACGGAAACTAGGCTGTGAAGGTACACTAAGAATCTACAAGGCTAACAGCCTAAATTTTATCATCCTCCTATCAGCAGGAAACCCAAATGCCAAATATTCATTAAATGCATTACTATCCAACCCACTTCATCATTCACATGAAGCAAGAAATGATCTTTCTTTGAAGTTTTAGGATGGTGCATTAAATGAATGAATGCACTACATAAGCTATTCTGAACCCAACGTCAATACAACATTCAAAGCCATCTTCTACAGGTAAAATAGGAAAATTAAGAGTTTCCTTCACAGAATCACTGCTGTTCTTTCACCTTCGGAGCTGTCCAGCAGATTTTAAATCAAGTTACAAAGTACTCACACGACTGGGTGTGTTCAAGAGAAAGCATGTAATTGGCGAGAGGGGGTGTGTAAGTCAAACATTGTAGAGCAGAATTGAGGAAGCAGGTATTGCCAAGGTTGTAGAGTCCAACTCCAACACTTTGTGTTTGCTGCCAGTCCATACAAATCTTCTCAGGCGGAAAGAGAATCCTCTGCGGTGGAGCAATTCCGTCATTAATGACTGCAAGAGAATTACATTTTAAAAGAGATTGTGTTATTTTGTTTTAAAAGGGGGTATTGTAAAAGTAGCGTTCCATATCTAAGCACTTGGAAGCACCAGCTGTAATTTATAACACAAAAACATATTAGAGACAGCCTTAATACTGCCATTCAAATTTGCTGGTCAACATACAGTTTGGAAAATAGTTTATTCACCTATTTTAATTTTTCTAATGTGCAAACTATTTCTCTATTTTCAGTAACTCTTGATATGTTTCTTTCCATCTAGATTCATTAATCTGATTATTAATTTGATTATTGTTTTTTCCTTATTGTAACTTAAACCACTAGTCATACTTGTAATCACATGGTGATTGTAAGAACAAAGACATAGAAATAGGCAAGTAACTAGCACAGACGGTAACCCTATTAATAACAGATCTTTTTCCAAGCAATGTTATCTTTCATAGACCTGTGATTAATGGAAACCACGAATAGCAATGATAAAACGCCTTTGTCCCCTGCGCAATAGAAAATACCTGGTTAAGTCTGAGTATTATAAAGAAAAACTCCCCATAATGCACTGCAGACTGCAAACATACCAAAAGTAACTTTTGCAACACTAGTCACTTCAGTCGTTTTAGGGGATTCACAAAATGAAAGTCTACTGTTGAGGTCTTTATTCACAGGTGTAGTTCCATTTTATACCAGTTCAACAAGTAAGAATGGAGGATAGGGCTGACATTTACTATTTTTTCTTAAAAAAAAAAAAAAAAAAAAAAAAAGGAGGCAGGGAGGCAGGATAAAAGATACAGTTACCTAGATCTCTTTGGGCAAAAGGTTTAGATTTTTCAGATGATCTGCAATAAATAGCACCTCCAGGTCCTTGGTTCACAGAGACTTGGTTTGGATCTTCTGTAGGTGGTACCCGACCCCAATTTGCGGTGCGTGACTTCATGTTTTTAGTACGGGGTTTCTTTGATTTGCCAGACCGCCTGGATGACGACTTTTTAGATTTTGAAGATTTTGGCTTGTTAACTATGGTCATTGTTCATATCTGTAACAGAGGAGAAAGTTCTGGTTGATGTAAGAATGGTAAGAAGCATTCCAGAAAGAAAAGAATAGTAGAAATCCCGTGACTTAATCTCAAAGAAATAATTTTAAGAACGGAATAGCTGATCTGAATGATAAAAAAACAAAAACAAAAACCCCCAAACAAACAGAAACTAAACACACAGCGTTTTCCATCAAAACTGGAGCAGTTAGTTTTAACTTCTGTAGAGCTGGAGACCAATGACATTTCTGTCACTTTCACAGGATTTTAATCCATAACAATTTTGAAGTCATTTTTTACAACACAAAAATACACACGACATTCTCTGAAGGGGATCAATTGTTTATCCATTGCCAGTGTCAGTAACAGAACACTCTTAATTTACAGCCATCACTGTTCTGTTTTGTACATACAAAGTTACCTGCACTGGGCTGGTACTTTAATCACCTTCTTTCCAATGTTCATTTTCTATCTCACTTTCTACTGCATCAATTGCGATGGGTTTCTTGTCATTCTATAAAGTGCATAATTTTTAAATACAACTTTAATATCAGTTTGTGATACTAAGTTAATTTGTGAGGGCTATTCAGCCTGTCTCATGAGGTCCCTTCTTCCAGGCCCAGAGGAGCTGCAAGCAGCGGCACATTCAAGCCCCGGCTCAGTGAGGTCCCGAAGGAGCAGTTCAGCCCAGCTTTGCCCTCCTGGGAACCACATACCTCAAGAATTCAGAGGATGGGGTAGATCTCAGAGAAATCTTGGGAAAGGAGAGCAAGAAAAGGGTTGTAAAATTATTTCTGCCTGGGTTTCTTCTGCCCTTCCAAAAAATATTTGTTTGGATACACTTTTTGGCAGAAATACTTGTGGTATTTTTGCACTTATCACACTTACAACTCTTACTATAAACTGAAAGATTAGACTGAAAAACATCTCTATTTTTCAGTTCTACTTAGTGCAATTGCACTTTTTTCCTCTAAAAAGCAAGAGAAGAATGTAAGTTATAGAAAGGAAACCGTGGATGTAACCCCCACCCCCAAAAACCCCAAAACCTCAAGCCTCAAGGACAAAGACAATAACTGATATTAAGTCCTTTTTAACTGGTGGGTTAGGTTTGAAGATGCTACCTCTTTAAATAAGTGTAATTCTGAGAAGCTGAATAATGAAACAATATATTATCAATTTCTGCAGGTAAATTTTTGATAGAAGTTTGTGCACTATCTGGATGTACCGTAAAGGGCCTGTTTTCTAACACCTTAACTGAGAGTTTAAAGGATAAGCTACAGTTTATTATACTGAAATGATTGAGACAACAAAGCATAAAGTGGTTTCAGATTTATGATGTAATGACTGATAAAACTTAAGACAGGTTAAACAAAGCAGAGTAAATTAGAGTACTTATAGTCCCACAAATGACAAATTATGTGCTCTTTAATTAGAGCTTTTTTCCTTTAAAATTTCAATATAAAATGACTTTAAAATCCATTCTATTCACAGATTATCAAACAGGTCCACTATGCTACATAAGGGTTTATTTGCTTCACTTCTTGGGTGATTTTTCCTTGTACTCATTGACAGATTTAAAACATTATTTGTAAACAGTTTTCCATTTCTAAGAAAAGAATACACAAAACCGAAAACTTCTATCTCATTTAACTGAGAAACGAAGACATCCTTGTCCACATGGAAGATTAAGATGACAGTTCTTGGGCTCAGGGATTTTCAGATAAGATCCAAACTTCAAATTGCAGCTATTAGCCAAGTGACATCTCCTTTTCTTAAATGAAAGGAAAAGCATTTGAAAAACTTTTTAAAAAACATATTTGAGGAGGGAAGAAGAAAGAATCAACACTGCAGTGAAAAGGAAAACAGAAGAACATTATCACAAGAAAGCCTGAGTGTTATATTGAACAGCAAGGTAAGTCTTAGTTATTCGTAAAATTTATTTTTGATGATCGATACATGACCGGATAACAAGTACTATACAACAGCAATAAATCAGGTCCAGCACTTTTTCAAAATACATAGATTCTTATTGTAAGGTAATTCCTAAGTTGGATATATCATCTCTTTGACAAACAGGCATAAAACTACTAACACTGACAGTGGTGCCTATCCCACGTTGTGTTCCTGCACCACCCTGAACATAACCCCCAGGGCATGTGCCCAGGTACGTTTATTTCCCTACACACTTGTCCTTGCACACTTTTCCCGGTATAGCGTTGAAAAGGAAAACAGATTTCAGTAAGACAGATAAAACAGTTACTTTCCTCCAGAAGAAGTTTGGAGTTTTGCATCAAAATTATTTAGGCTTTATCGCAGTCTCATCGCAGACCGCCGCCGGTCTAACCTGGTTCTAAGCATTTATGTGTGGCCTCCAGCTCCCATGCAGCCACAGCCCAGCAACGTTTCATACACAGTCACTTCCAAGAACGGAGTTCAGCCGGCGCTCAAGTAACCGAGTAGACATTAAGCATGTATCTTGTTACAAAACAAACATTTTCAGCAGTGAGAGTAAAAAACAAAACACACACGCACGCAAAAGGAAAAACAAAAACAAAGGAGCAACCGAAAACTACTACGGTATACGTATTAAGACTATGCACATGTTTACATTTGTGAATTACAAACTGTAGCTACAAACGACAAAGCAACCATAAGCAAAAAAAACCCAAACAAACAAAAACCCCCAAACCGAAAGACAACACACTAGTCTTAGTTTCGTTCAAAAAAAAAAAAAAAATCCAGTAACCAAGCCAGGAAACACAGAATTAATTATCCCTTTACCCTAAATTGGAAACCAATCACGGAGAAAGCGACACAGCGTTAGGCATCCGCCGAGGCGTCCCGAGCTCCCGCTGCCACCGCCGCGCGGCGCTTCTGGCTCGGGCTGGGGCGCAACCGGCTCCGCCTCGCCGCCCTCCATTGTGAGGACACAACGCTACCGCGGGCAACCGCGCGCAGGGCGAAGCGGCCGGCTCACTTTGCGCCCGCGCGCAGGGGGGAGCGGCCGGCTCACTTTGCGCCCGCGCGGGGGGGGGGGGGAGCGGCCGGCTCACTATGCGCCCGCGCGCAGGGGGGAGCGGCCGGCTCACTTTGCGCCCGCGCGCAGGGGGGAGCGGCCGGCTCACTATGCGCCCGCGCGCAGGGGGGAGCGGCCGGCTCACTTTGCGCCCGCGCGGGGGGGGGGAGCGGCCGGCTCACTTTGCGCCCGCGCGGGGGGGGGGGGAGCGGCCGGCTCACTTTGCGCCCGCTCGTAAAGCGGTTGTGACACGGGGAGATAAAAGGCCGCTCTCGTGGGCAAGACGCCAGGCGCCTGCACGCAAGATGTCTGCGCTCGGAGCAGCCTCTCGGTAACGGAGCCCCGAGACACGCGCGGCACAAAACCGGCCCCGGCACGCAGGCACCGAGCGGGCCGGGAAGCGGCCGCGGCCTCCTCACGCGCCGCCCCGCCGCGCTGACGGCCCCCTCCGGCACGGCGCGGCGCGGGCCCGCGGGGCGGCCCCGGGCCGGGGGCAGGCGCGGCGGCGGGGCGTGCCGCCCCAGCGCCCGCCCTCCCCGCCGCCTTCCCGCGCCTTCCCGGGCCCGGCGCGGCCGGGGGCAGCGGCGCCGGGGGATGGCCCATCCGAGCGGCCGTGGCCATGGCAACCGAGCGGGGAGGGCAGGACGAGCCTCCCCAGCGCCGGGGGGGAGGGGGCGGCGAGGCGAGCCGGGACCCCTCGCGCGCCAGGCGGCGGCCCCGCCGGCAGCCCCCTCCCCTCCCGGCCGCGCCGGGGCACGCGGGGCACGGACGGGGAGCCCGCCCTCCCGCCGGGAAGCGCCGCCCGGTCCCCGCGCCGGCACGGGGAGGCGCGGCGGGACCCCGGCGCCTAACGGCGGCGGCGGGCTGCGCGCGGCCGCCCCCCGCCGCGCCGGGAGGGGGCCGGTCCCGCCGGCCCAGGGGGTGGCGGCGGCGGCGGGGCTGGGTCCCTCCGCCGTGCGCTGGGGGCGGCGCCCCGCCCCGCCCGGGGGTCCCACCCCCTCCGGCTGCCCGCCAGCCAGGAGGGCAGCGCCCGAGTGCCCGGCCGGCGCCCCGGCGGGGTGGGCTGGGCTGAGCCGAGCCGGCTGCTCCCGCCGGTCGCTTTCCCTTCCCTTTCCCGGGCCGGCCCCTCCCCCCCGGCCCATTGATTTCCAGGGAGGGAGACGCACGCGGCGCTGCCGGGTTTTGCCAGGCCGCCGCCAGGCCCGACTCTCCCCCCAGCCCCATTACCTGGCTCGGCCCCGCTTGACTCGGCGCTGCCGGGTCCCCCTCGCCGCAGCCCCCGCCTCAGCCCGGCCCGCTCCGCCTCCTGTTACAGCCCGTCGGGGAACAATGACGTCCCTCCGCCGGCCTCTTGCATCCGGGGCCCGGCGCCGGCCGGGCAGGCGGGCGGGGGGAGGAAAGGAGGCGGCGGCGGCGGCGGCGGGGGGAGAAGCGAGCTCCTCCGGGTCAGACGGGGACCAGCACCGCCCCTGTGCCGCTGCCGGGAGCCGCTAGAGGGGGCTCGGCGACCCCCGGTGAGGGCGAGGGGCCGCGCCGCCGCGCCGCCACCGCCCTGGGGGCAGCCGGGGCCGAGGGGGCGGCCGCCGGGCTTGGGGGAGCGGCAGCCGCGGGGGCCCGGCGCCGCTTGCCGGGGGTGCGGGAGCCGCAGGCCCGGCGGAGGTAAGGGTCTGCCAGCCCCGCGGCGCGGGGCGATGCCGCTGCCTCCCGCCGCGACGCCCAACCACAAGCCCTCGCCGGCCCGGAGCCCTTCCCGCCCGCCCGCCGCCTCTGCCCGCGGGCGCCCGTTCGCCCCCGCCACCCCCCCGGTAACGCTTTATTGCTCCGCGCTCGAGGAGCGGCCGCAACGCGCTGGCTCGGCCCCCGGGCCCGCCCCCCGGGAGGCGGGCAGCCGCGCCGGCCGCGGGCGAGAGCGGCAGCCCCGCGCCGGCCGCCCAGCGCCGGCCATGCGGCGGGGCGGGGGCCGCGCCGCGGGGGCGCCGCCCGCCATCGAGTTCCCCGAGGAGGGCCCGGAGCCGCGCTTTGACGGTGAGCGGGGCCCGCCGGCGCCGCGGGAGCCCGGCGGGAAGGGGGGGAGCGGGCGGCTCCCTGGGGGGGGTAAATCCGCCCGCGCCCTGAGGAAGCGGCGGCCGCGGGGCGGGGTGATGCAAGAGTGGGTCAGGCCGCGCGCGCCGCCCCGCCCCGCGGCGCTCCCTGAGGTAACTGCCCCCCCGCCCCGGTAGTCCTGGCCTCTCCCCTCGTGTCTTCTCACACGCACTTATATAAACCAGCCATAACTGGGCGCTGGTTAACGTCTGAAGCTCGTCGTTCCTCAGCTGCTCGCGTGGTGCCGCGGTCGCGCGGGGGGCGGAAGGGCGCCGCGATCCCGCGCTGAGCGGCGCTCGGCCTCCCCTCCGCAGAGTCGGACGTGCCCGCGGAGCTGCGCGTGGCCAACGGCTCGCAGCGCTTCGTGACCTTCACCTCCACGCTGCAGAACCAGCTGCTGCTGGCGTCGCTGCTGGAGCACCTCTGCCACATGTACACGCACAGCCCCGTGCGCTCCCGCTGCCTCTTCCGCAGTGAGTAAGAGCGGCGCTTTCCTCCGCCTCGAGCCGCGCCGTGTCCCCGAGCCGCCTGCCCCGCGGTGGCGGAAAACCGCTTCATGCCCTGGGGACGAGAGGGAGCCCGAGGGGAGGGTGGGAGCCCTCCACCCGCCTGGCCGGCAGCGGGGGCCGGCGCTCCTTTGCGGAGTAGTGAGCCAGGGCTGGTGTAGGCGCGAGGCGCAGGCAGCTCTGCTCCGGCTGAATCGTGGCAGATGCGTCACGAGGAGGGTAAAAGGTTAATTTGAGTAAAAGACTGCGCTCGGTGGATATGTTAAATCTGACCGAAAAACACAGGTGAGAGAGAGGAATCTGACAGAAGCGTTTTTCAGGAAATAGCTGTAGCATAGTTTTCAGTACATCTTTCAAAAGTATGTTCTGTGGATATCAGAGTAGATACTTTTGAAAGTCCTTTATTTCCTAGTAAAATCTTTTGACATAACGCTGTAAGCCTGCTTTCTTAGGTGTGAGGTATTTCTTTGGAAATCTGTCTTTGGGGTATGTGACTTATTTTAGGTATTTTGTTTGATTAAGTACATACTTAATGCATTTGGGAAATTATCTTTTTTTTTTCTTTCTTGGTATACATAATTCTAGAAACTAAAAGCGAATCTAATGTGTTATTTGTACAAGTGAAGCCCTGTATAGTATCCAGTAAGAGCAGTACAGACAACTGTTGTCTCTTCCCTCATGAGTTAGTCTGATGTAGATGTTCTGCCTTCAGTCTTACTATATCTTTGTAAGTGATAATAAAGTGTATAAATAATAATATAAGTGTAAGTCACCCTATAAAGGCCTAAGTTGGCCTACCCCTGTAAAGGTATAAGACAACCTGTATCCCTATCCTTATACCTGTCTACTTCATGATAGGTCAAGAGAAGTAAAATGTTAAAAAGGAAAAATTGGATTGGAGGAGTTGGATTTTTACCCTGTAAATCAGAGTTTGCTCTAGAGAGGTAGTGTTGACCTATACTGATATACTGACACTTATCTACTTTATCATAGATCAAGGAAAAAAAAAATTAAAAGAATGGATTGGAGGAAGGGGCACTGGATATTTACCCTATAGAAACACTATAGTGATATCCTAACACTTGCCTGCTTTGATATGTTAAATAAGTAATATTTGTGGAAAAAAATCAATTTTTAATTTTATAAAGTTATAGACTGTCCTGTACTGGTATTCTATATCTATCCACTCTATGTCAAAATGTAAAATAATCAAATCAAGTAAAAAGGAATTAGAAGGGAGCAGAAAAAATTTTGAATTGTGGGGGACACTAGATTTTTGCCATATAGAAACACTATACAGATATCCCTATACTTACTTACATTACGATATTTAAATAAATAATAATTAGAAAAAGAAATCTTGATTTTTAACCCTATAAATTGAGTAAACTTGGCCTATACTGACATCCTATATCTAGGTACTCTGTAAAGGTATAGAATGACCTATACTGATACCCTGTATCTCTACATTAAATGTCCAAAGTAAAATAGTAATAATAAAAGAATTGGGGAGGAAGGAGGGAGGGTGAAAAAAGGAATTGGGGAGGGGAAAAAAATTGGAAATAAAATTTTAAAAGAAATGAACTAAATTAACCAGCAGGCTAGCCTAGACCGAATTTGCTTTTGTGAGTGTGATCACAAGCACCCTGGTAGAGAGCGGGAGAGCAAGAGCTGCTGCTCCATTGCCACCTCTGCCACAGCGTGACCAAGGACTTACCTGCTGCGTAGTCTTATAACAACTCAGCCAATGAGAAGGCTTGTAGCATCTTAACATTGGGGTTTTTTGTTTTATTTAGCCAATAGGATTTTACCTTACAAGTGATTGGCGGGTCCTTGGATGCTTCATGACACTGTCCCTCTCTAGGGCCTTGGCCAAGACATGTTCACCCTGACGCTCCACACAGCAATGGGGCCAGGTCCACCCCAGGCACCTTCTGCGCTGTGCAGCTGCTTGGCTGCCCAGTTTACTTCTGTAGAAGATGTCGTTTCTCCATTGGCATAGCTTCAATCAGTTTCCCGAGCAGAATAAACCACGTTAATAAAAAAAATATATATATATTGATGTAGCCATATTGGTTTTGCAGTTTTGACTAGCATATATATGTTGGTGTGTTTTTTTTCCCCACTCTTCCGGTGTACATAATTGTGTTCATAAGTCTTGTATAGCAAAACCACTGGTTTCTTATAGGTTTGTTTTCAGTAAATTTTGTGTGTGTTATAAAGTAATAGGCTGGTTTTGAAATACTGGTACTAAAGAAACATCTGCAACAATCCTTACAAGTAAGTCTGTTTTAAGACCTTAGAACACCTAAAAACTTTTAAGTATGCTTTTGTAGCATCTTCACAATTTCACCCATCTTCAGTATTTGTTATTTTTCTATTTGCCATAGCTTTGTTTTCTTCAAGCTGAGAATGATGTGCTGCTTTGAGGGGGATAAAAAAGCTGACTTTGTTCTTTATGGCAAGTATGTGCACAAATGTGTGAGTTCATATGTGAATTAGCAAAAAAAAAGACACTGCTGCTTTTTGCTAGAAGCATGTGTCCTCGTAATTGTGAGCGTGCTTTGAATTTCTCTTTTGAATGAGCAAAATTAGTCCAAGGGAAACAAGTAAGTGAATGGGTGGATATTTGTATAATTTATCTGCCGAGGTAAGGAAGAAGAGGAGAAACAGTCTGGATGATGAAGGGGGTAGCAAAAACTGTATTATGCAAAAGTAAAGGAGATTCCCACAAGAGTAGCTCTAGTTTGGATTTAATTAGTTTTGATTGCAAGGAGTGTGGGAAAAGGCATTGGAGTAGAAGTGACTGAGTGTGCAGTTTTCCAGACATGCTATCAAATAAAGTTTTCTCATTTAAAAAGAACACTTGTTTGCATGGTCTTAGTGGCAGACTTTCTTTAAAGTGACCTTTTTTTATTCCTTTGTACAGTACTTCGTCAGGCTTTCACGAGAACAGGGTTGCTCTCTCCTTTTGCTTTCTGTGATGAATTTAGTACTGTAAGATTGCAGCATAATAGAGCCATTACTGAACTAATGAAAGCAGCTAATCGACAAATACTTAATGGGGTAAGCTTTAAATTTCTTTGGCAAGTTTTGTGTTAAGGAATTAACACATCAGTGTGTCCAAAGCAGCTTTTGCTTTGGGATTCTTTTAATATTGGATTGGGTGTTTCCATAATTGTACCAAATGGTACTTCAATTCTAACTTGACTGTTGGGGCCAGTGTGAGGGAAGGCTCTGGATCAAAAGGTGCAAACCAAAGCTTTCGAAGCCAGCAGTATTTTATTCCTTATTAAATTAAAATACGTATTTATACATTTTAAAGAACAGGCAAAATGTTTTAAGTATTGCACCAGATTTTAAGACAATGGACATGCATCCTTTTCCAACTCTAACTGTTCCATTTGATTATGTCAACGCCCTCATATTTAATTTAGTGAAGGGCATAATTTGTGCACTGTATAATGTGCTTCAGGCTGAATCAGACCAGTTAGCTCATCAGCTGTTTGAGCTAAGCTAGTTAATTTTGTCTTCAGCACATTTTAGTGCTCTCATATCTGTTCACCAACAGAACTCTAAAGGGCAATAATCTCTCCAGTAGAGAGATGTTAACAGATTGCTGGTGGGATAATAGTACTTTAATTTGGTGGAGCTCTGTGCAGAGTGAATCTGTAACCTCATTTTCTTCTAAGAACATAGTTGTAGTTTCTGTTTTGATTGTTTTGATTAAGCTGTTCACGCTAATGTTCATAGTTACGGCATGGTAAGCCTATTACTCTGCGTGACATGTTTTTACGTTGGATTTTGTTGTTTCATAGGAGCTTGATAATGGAGATTCTCATGCAATTGGGTATGTATTTGAAGTGTTTAGTAGGTATTAAAGTTAACTCTCTCTCTGAAGTTCTGTGCTCCATAAATAATCAATTCTACCTATTCTGAATTTAATTAAGACTGCATTTCATATTTTGTCTATGAAACATATCACAAAAGTGAAAATTTCTCTGAAATCTGTCATTATGATGTGGGGAAAACTTCTTCTTCAATACAAATCTCATAGTTAGTGGGACCATACAGGAAAATTGTCAGGCATAAACATAAAGAAGTCATTTTAACCTTTAGGTTAACTCAGGGCATGGATTTGTAGCACATAAAATTACTCTCACAGTAACTGTCCATGTGCATGCTGTTGCTGAGTCTGCTGGTTTTCACTATTCACTATAGCACTATCAAAATATTTTTCTTCTTTTCATAATATAAATAATATTTCTAGGTTGTCTATACCTGTAGCTTATAAAGTACCTTACTTACAAATTGTTATTTGACTTAATGTAGCCTACCTTTTTTGATTAGGGGAAAAGAAGTTCTCTTTGAATCACAGACTTCACGATACTTGAATGAATTTGATGAGATTGCAAGGCTAGGAAAAGGAGGATATGGTAAAGTATACAAGGTATTCTTTATCCTCCATTTATAACTGATTTGTTAGTAGCTAGTTTTTCTTTAAATTTAGGATTATTGATTTGACTGGTTTTTTTTCTAATAGAAAAATAAAAATATGCATTGTCCAATGGAACAGGTGCAAACCTGTACATCTAAGGGATGTTGGATTTTTGTTTCAAAAGATGCTTGGTGATGGTTTCTGTTTTCCGTTTATAAGTAGCAGGAGATAGAGCATATTTTACTTTTGTGTAATTTGAACCTTACACAATGAATTAAAACTCTTACTTCTCATATGAAATATTCTGGTATATTGATTTAAAACAGTGACAGAAACTGGTTAGTCCCCACGCTCCCACATTCTGGTTGTGGCTTGTTAAAAAGAAAGCAGCATTAATTTGAATGTAAACTGACCAACCTAATGACGAATTGTACTAAATACTTATACTATAGGGCCAACTTAAAGTTCCCCATGTGGTAAGTGCCATATGTAAATGGCAGTTGTTGTCTCACAGATTTATTGAGAACCTGGTTAAGCAGTTACCAGGACCCGTTAGTATTAGATGAGTGTGTGGGTGTTTATTAGGACTTTTTCAGAAGAAGGAAACTAATTTTTTTTTTAATCAACGATGTTATTATAGTGAATATGTTTTATATCTCTAAAATATTAGAATATGTAAGATTACTCAATTTTGGGTCATAAAGCATGTACTTGGGTTGTTTACTGGTGTTTTAGAACATTTGGGTGTGATGTTGAATTTGTCAACCTATTGCTAGTCAGAATATTTGGACTAATCTATGAATTAGAGCTGGAAATCAATATGGACAGCATTTTTTTCATTGATGGAAAAATAGGTGTAGACTTTTGTATTTCATGCAGATTGGATTAGATGTTTACACTCCTGAAATATGGCAAAAACAGTGTCCATCTTTTAGACAGCTAGGGTCTAATCCCAGAGTCCTTCTCTGATATGGGTGAAAGGTTACCTGAGGAGAGAGTAGAATTTAATTTTTAGAAAATGGTTGGTTTTAAAGGATTTAATAACACATTAATTTAAATGCATTAAATTCTAATTTTGTCCTTTTATAATTGTGTTCAGGTCAGAAACAAATTAGATGGTCAGTTCTATGCTATTAAAAGAATTAACATTAAGAAGGCTACAAGAAGAGACTGCATGAAGGTATTATTTTTCCTGTCAATCACCTCTAACTCTCTGCGTGCTGTAACTGATTCCAATCTGATTTAGTAATGCAGTTAATGTTTCCCAAAATATTAGATGCATCAGCTGTTTTTCATAAGGTGTATTCTGAGTTTCTAAATATTTGACCCTAACTGTATCTAGTAGAAGAGAGTAATTGAGAGAGATTTAAGTCCATTAAAAGAAGCATATCATTAACTTGAATTTGATCATCTCTTCAGTTATAAAATCATAATTTGTCTTACATCTCCCAAATTTCCTCCTTTATTGTAGTGATTATTCTTTCTCTCTAGGAACGTACTGTGTTTTGTTAGCTCCTGGGTTTACCAAGCACTCAGAATAAAGGACAATAATATTCTTTCTTCTTGGTTGTTTTTTTTAGGTACTACGAGAAGTTAAAGTGCTGGCTGGGCTGGAGCACCCTAATATTGTAGGCTATCACACTGCTTGGATGGAACATGTTCAAACAGTATGCCCAAAAGGGAAGTACAGCATATTGTATAATTCTTGCATCTGGCTTATAATATCTGTGCTATTAATTTGCGGGATAATATTAACTTCTTTGATAAAATAACTGTTTTTTCCTCCTTAAAACATAAAAACAAAAAACAAACTAGAAATGAACACCAGGTCCTGATGTCCCTCTGTGCACATCAGTCTCTAATTTTATAACTTACTTGTTATGTAATGATGAATTTGGAGGTGTGAAAGTGTTAGCTTCACTTCTGCTGTTATTTGAAGAGGATTTTAAAGTTGTGCGAAATTCAGCGGAATACTATGAAAAACTTTTAATGCGAGAAGTAGTGAGTTGACTAGGAGAAGAATGAATACCGGGGAAACAAACTACTTCAGATGTATGGGGGGAAAGTGCTGTATAATGAATAGTAGAGGAAAAAAATCCACAAATTTGCTAACATGTTTTGAAATCTCAAAGCTGTGACAGAGCTAGGATAGACCTCCCACTACGCTCCTCTTCTTTTCTGTCTCGGAACATTTTAGAAAGCAGTTTAGAAAAACTGAAAGAACCTGGAAGTAATTTAACAGCAAAAAAATAGAATGCCCTCTTACTCTGTTTTCCACAAGAGAGTTTTAAAAAAACTGATGAATTTAGTTTCATAGTTCTGCAGTGGTAGAGCAATCTCTTTTTGGATATCAGCTACTGCCTGAAACTGTTCAGAATTCATCTACCTTTATTTTCATTGTGTATCTTCTTTCCTGCCCGACTTTTCTCTCTTCAGTTTCTCTTTTCTCAGTCCTTCCCACACTTTGTCCTTTGGTCCCTTTCTAATCCTAATCCGCTGGTCCCTTTCTTTGTTGTTCTCTTCTGGAAGTCTTTAGCATTTAAATCTTTTATCCTCTCTTAGTGGGAGGTTTGCTTATCCTGTATATGACTTCATTGCTTTCCAGGTCATTAACTTGACTCCCCCAGTCTGCTATGAGCACAAAAGGAAATGTATAGGAAGTTGGTAATATAGTAAAACAGCCAAGGCTTTTACTCTGATACTGAGAATGCTGAAGGATGTAACTTCTTAGTTCTAGAAGTATTTCACAAGCATTTAATGCTGATAATATGGATACCTAACTAGATACATGGGTAGGTCCTGTGGTACTCATGGTTTCCTTTAGCTTACAAAATGGGTTATTTCATCTTTGCTTCTAAAACCCATGTGTGCCAAACCAAACTGCTGTCTTTTTCACATAAATATGCAATTTTAATGAAAATTATTTCCAAAATATCAGGTATGTCCAAAACACTGGCAGGGTGACGCCAAGGGTCATGCCTTATGTAGCTGCTTCTTTAACTCTGTGTATCTTTATGTACATTATAAGCCCTGATTTTGAACTGGCTAACTTCTTAAAAGTGAAATCTGGATAAATGTATAAAAGAGCCCAGGACAGTCCTTTCAGTGATCTCTTAACAACATTTATTTTCTTCTTATTTCATGAAAAAGATGGGAAAAATGAATTAGGCAGGGTTGTTGCTTAGTAAAATGAGGAATGCCTTTTGCAACAGCAAAAAAAGAGAAAGATATTTGCAGATAGTGAAGTTGTAAGTTCAGTAAGATAGTATAGCTTAAATGTTAATTTGTGGTAGATGTATGCGTGCTTTGTTTTATAAAATACCATGTTTATCTTTTCATCCAATAGATAAAGCAATAATGAACTTGCAGTCATTGTCTTTGGAACAAGAGAGTGGCAAGTAAGTATTATAAACCTCAATGATAGTGTTTATTTGGCCTCAGCATACGGTTTGTTTTTAAATAACGTTAAAAGATTACAGAATTCAGCATGTATTTACAGAAGTGCTATTTACTTCCAAATTATAACCACATAAGTGTTAATTATCCTTGCCATTGTTTTCCCTTTTGGTTGCACAAGCTGAAGAATGTTGTCTGATACTTCTACCTTGTTTAGATCTTTGGATTTCTGGGTGCCTGACCGTAGTACTGGGCTTCAAGCTTATTTCAAAAGTTTTGTGCTATTCACCATCATTTGCTAATAACTCTGGGGTTTTATTAGATGAAGTTTCTTATTAGAAAGGGGGGGGAGGTTTGTTTTTCAGAAAAATGTAGATTAGCTCTTTCCATAAGGAGATTGAGTCCAACGGGCAGTATTACAGTGTTACTAACTGGAAGAAAAAGGAGATGCATCTTACTTCTGCCCAGTGAATACGGTGACCTAGGCATGTACGTATCTATGAGCTGTCTGTGTCAGACGTCAGATATTTGTGCTGGGGGAAGGTATTAGAAAGGCTGGAGCCTACACTGCTGATTATGTGATCATAAAGTTTTATATGGGGTAGCAGCTCAACTCTTTCTCTGGAATGCATTTTGCAATCAAAAAAAAAAGTTTTGACAATCCCATATCACAATAGATGGTATAAAACTGTACATATTTTGATTTCTCTCCCTTACTTTATTCTTTTCAGTGATCACTGTCACATTCAAAGTGTGCAAAGTGATAGTTCGATTATCTTTGCTGACCTTGCCTCACAGGAAAAGGAGTCCCATGATAGTACCCGTCTTAAAAATCTGGATAATGAATCAGTGCAAAATATGAATGTAAGGAGTGATTTTACTAACAGCAATAATAAAGTATATACAAAACCAAATAAATGTGAATTATCTGTAGAATTACAAGAAGACTCTACAAGTAATGTTGACAGTACATCAAGTGATTTTAAAAATCATTCATCATATGGACCTCGTTCTAGTCTGGATAAAGACAGTAGCACTGGAAGTAAGTCCTGCATTGAAGAAAACTCTCAGACGGATGTAGCTCTATGTGGAGAGTTTGAGGTAAATGGAGTTCTCTTTAAATATATTTACTGGGGTCTTATCTGATGATGTTTGCAAAGTAGAATCAGGTAGACATAGGAATGATTTATAATAATAAATTTTATAAATGAAATGACTGGGATTAGAGCCAAAAATACAGAAAATTCTTGCTTTAAGTGGATACTACCATTACAGGGAAGCTAACCAGAGGACCTGCTAAAATTCAGCATACAAGAACGGTCTCTGTGTATTTGACATCCTGGGTCCTTTCAAAGCACCTGTATGAATAAAAAAAATACTACTCTTGCGTAAAATATCATCAAACTTGAAAATCTTCCACATTCAGTAATGATGGCTAACCCAGATATTATCAAAGCATCTAGGTGTGTAATGTGGTACCTGTACAGTGTAAGATTAAACACTTATTGGTTGGTATTACTTGTGAAAGAGAGGGAAGCAGGAACAGGCCAGGGAATCACCACTCTGCTTATGCTTCTAGGACTTTGTTGGTATTTGCACCACTGAATTGTTTTGTATAGCATAGCCTGCTCTGGAGTGTTTCAAGCTTTTGCTGTCATTTGGAGTTCCCTCTTGCAGAAATCCCAGATTTCGCAGACGTTTGCTTGAGTTGTCCAATTATCAAATGAACCAATACATTATTGTAAACAAAGTCACATATTCATGCTAATAAATCATAAAATTCATGTCAAGAGTTTGACATTTTTTAGTATTTTATATTAATTTACCTTATTCTTCTAAGTCAAAATGCATCTCTGTTCAGTATGTCTAGAAAAAAAAAACAAAAGTAGTCTTCAGCTCTCATTTGAATCTTAAAGTACCTATCAGGCTGTTTTGTTAGCTTTTACCATAAGCTTTATAAACTGTTGTTAAAATTTGAGGAAAAAGCAGAAAGCTAAAACAAGGTAGCAGTGTTGCATCTGCTTCTTAAATGCAGTAGATTAGTAATACTGTATTTGCTGTCCATTTGGTAGCTGATTTTTAATTTAAAAACTGAATTTTGTTTTTACTAGCTTTAAAGAAAATGTGTAAGGAAATACTGTTTTTATTACAGTGGCAAAATTATGGACCAGTATTTTTCTGTTAGGCGGAGTATCGTTTGATGCTTTATATTCAAATGCAACTGTGTGAAATCTCCCTGTGGGACTGGATTGTTGACCGCAATAAGAGATGCAGTGAGAGAAGAGAGGAAACTTCCAGTAAGATTCATCACTGTTTTTAAAATTTACTAATTCAATATAAAGCAAATACTTTTTTTTTCCACTAATTGGAAGTCCACTTACCTGATTTTATATTTTTACTGCAGCAGTTTATAATATGGATCTTGATAATTATATTCTTCTTTCACTTAATCAAATAGCTGCTAGAGTGAAGAGTATGGAACCTTTATATAATAGGTGTTAGTAAAAAAAGATTTAAGTTCATGCATTTTAGACAATTCTCCAAAAAAGAATGACTATATCCCTGAGGCATCGGTGTTACCTGAAGGGATCTGTTCCTGGGCAATATTACTTATTTGGAGTAGAATTTTGATTGCGAAGATCTGCTTTTTCTTAGTAAGCTATTTAGATATTTGAGATTTTGCTTTGGTAGTAGTCTAGTTGCTGCAAAATAGAGCTCAGCACAGGCTAATTTATCTGTTAGAGGATGCATTTATATTTTCCCCATTCCAGAGAGGCTACAACATCCTTAAAAACCCTTAAGTTTGTTCCTAAGACTCAGAACCACTACCCAGGCTTATTCGCATTGGTCTGAAGGATCTAACTTTTACTTAATTTGAGTGGCTGGAGGAGTTCTTATGTCCTGAGGTACCAAGCCATCTTCAGTAATTGTTGACACCTGGAAGAACAGGTCTATTAAAGCATTAGAGATATATTCCTTTCTCTATGGTGCTTGTATAAAAATGTATATACTTAACAGATTGTAAGGTGTGAACTGTAACACAAAAATATTTCTTTAATATTTAATCATTATTAAGATGAAACTGTTGTTCCATTCAGTCCTGGAATGAGGTTTGGCAGCTAACCGTTTTCCCCCATCTGATGGCTTCCACTCATCTCTCCTGTACTCCTAGTCTTTTTAGTTTTCATAAACTAAGAGATGATGCGCCCAGTCAGGGAATGATGGAATTACTAGGGTGTTTGACCTTACAAAACGCCGTTTTCAAATACTTTCCATAGGCATTATGAGAGGAAATGTAAAATACTATATTAGACGTTAAGAAACAGAAAACCAAGTAGGAGTAAATGATGAGTTTTCAAAATGGCAACAGACTGTGATAGGTCTGAGTCTAGAGTGAAAAGTAGTATAGTTTACTAAAATAATAATTTGGGAAATGGTAAAAACAATGAAATGGTAAATTTCCAGGTAAATTTAATTAGGACAGCTAGAGAAGATTTGGAAATTTCAGAGGGTAGCACAACAGTAGAAGGATTAGGATTCAAAAAAGAAGGGTGCAAACTAATACAGAAAGCATGACATCATGCAAATTAATATGGTTTTGTCTGGAATTATATTTTCCCTTCCAATCCAACACTTACATAGAAGTAAAGAGTTAAAGAAAAGACAGTAGAAAGAGATTAAATGGAAAACAAATTTTTGAATGAGAAACAGTAGAAAAGATTGAGATTATTTTGATAAGAAAGGAGAGAGGTGGAGCTAGACCTAGATGTGCACAGCAAATAGTAATCAGATGACAGTCATCTCTGACACTGTGCTCAGACAAAGATGGTACTAAGGAGAGTCCATCAGCATTTCACAGCGTGCAAAAGATTTAGTCATGTTTTTTTCATGATTTTTAAACTCTTTGATTTATTTTATAAGACAGAAGATAACCTGATGTTTTCTTGCTTTTAGTTTTTATATACCATTCTGATCCCATGAGAATGATGGGAATAGGTTTTATTTATTTATTTTTAATTAAATTCACAGGCTCTCTGAATCGGACAGAAATAGTGCAATTTTGCAAAAGGTGTGATTAGTTTATGGAAACTGCTACTGTCAGTTATCATTGGTGCCTAGCAGGATTCAAGAGAGTCAAACATACAGATAGTGAGGATAGTTATTTTAGAGTCTGTGGCTGTTAAAGTCGTAATCAAATAACTATCTTGACAGAGGGTTGAAGGAATCTTTCAGGCATGTGTGTGTTCATGTCCCATAACTGTCCTCTTTTGAATTTTGAGCTTAGTGACTCTTTGCTGTTTCAAAATACTCTCTTAGGAGAACCATGGGAAATTCCAGTTTTTGAACTATACTCATTCTGTTAAAAATTCCTTCCAGTTCATAAATAAACTGAATCCAGCAAGACATACCACCATAAACATATAAAGTAACTCAGCAAAATCACCTGAAATCATTTAGTTTTCAAATTGTTTTAAGGTCCGTACCATCTGGTGGATGTCAGCTGGACCATGAAAATTTTTCAGGAGTTGTTAGAAGGAGTATACTATATCCACAGCATGGGAGTGATGCATCGAGACATTAAAGTAAGTTCATCAATTTATCACTTGAGGTTAAAGAAAGCAAAGATAACTTGAATTATGGGAGAATGAAAGCAACATCATAGTTAAGTTTGAGATAACCTGTGCACTTAAGAATTTAGCTACATTATGTACAAAAAATATGCTCTCTCCTCTACACAAGTACTATATTTACCTTACTATAAACAAATTATTCGATTACATTGAATTAAATGCAAATTCTGATGAAACTCTGGCAATGTCTCCTCCTTGTCAAGCCATTTTTTTGGTCCTAACCAGGGATGAACAGATTTTTTTTTTTTTAAGGTAATTGAAAAAATAATCAGAAAGAGCCCCCTGAATACACCTCAAATTTGCTAACAGCAAATCAGTTAGCTTTTGAAAATACGTTGAAATTGTGGTTATTATCTTCCCCCCCCCCCCTTAGTTGCAAATAATTGCTCTCTTTCAAATGGTTGCTATCTCTCTAACAAACTGAAATTGTAGGTGTCTTTCAGTGAAGGAGTGAAAAGTTTGGTTTCATTCCTATTAAAAGTAATGAAGCACAAACTTAGAAAAATACATTTGGAATGGATAAGAATAGGATGCCTTCATGTGATCCTGTATAGTTTTTTCAATACTCTAATCATAAATAGTTTTGACTTACAGCTGGCTTGAATGATAAGCATGAGTAGAATATATGTTGCTTTTTCTTTCCCTAATTCATCTGATAGACTCAAATATCAAGGAATTCAATGTCTGTTTTCCTACTCTACTTTCTACAAAGGTTTTCTGCATCTGATATAATAGCTATATGAGGAAATTAGGGTAAAAAAATCATCTTGATTTTTAAAACTCCACATGTGAAAATTTGGATTTACTTCAAAACACACAATATTAGTGTGCATTTTGGATTAATTTTAATTTTTTTTACAGGCTGTTTCAGGGTTAACATTTTTTTAGTTTGCTCTCCTGTTTATAGTGTCATCATGGCCTTATTTTTCAAAGTTTTGAGAAGTCCTGGTAGTTGTATAAAGAATTCCATACAATTTCTGGAAGTCTGTTTTTGAGCCGGTACTTGTTCTTTTCACCATATATTCTTCTAACAGTGAAGATGCAGATGTCCTGCAGAGACAGTAGTTTCTTTGATAAAGTTATAAGAAAGTCTTTCAGTATTTGAAATTCTGAGAACAGAAGTCCAGGGGGTAGATGTCCTTGATTATCTCTTAACCTCAATGGATATGAGAGTCCTAGCAACTTGTTCAGTAGTGCCGTATATTTTAAATTCGATCTGTGCTGAAGAAATGAAAAGAGCGGAGATTGTCCATCTCTTGTTAAACTGTTCACATCTGCTTTATACTCTAATAGAAGATCAACTATTTCCTTTCTGCCACCTGAGCAAGCGTCATGAATAGCTGTTCGTCCTTCATGATCTTGGATATTTACTTTGGCTCCATTATTTAATAATAAATGGATGCAATCTGTGTTGATACCTAAAATTCTGCTTGCTTTAAATGATGCTGTGCACACTGCAAGATGAAGGGCAGTTCTTCCACAATTTGGATTGGCAAAATTAATGTTTGCTCCATAGGCGATTAGAGTTGCTGTTACCTGTTCATCTAGTGACTCTGCAGCTATGTGAAGAGCTGTCCTGCCAAACTTGTCCGTGTCATCTACGTTGGCACCATGCTCAATAAGAATGGATATAGCTTGAAAGCCTTCAGACTGTCGGCCTAAATGTAGAAGACTGTCATTTTTGTGATTACTCATTTCAGGATTTATATGATGTTTTACCTTGTGCAAGGTACAGAGACGCTCTTCTGTGTTATGTTGTAAAGTTGGTTGATTTCTCTGGAGTTTGCCAGAGATGGATGTCCCAACTGTGTAAGTCCTAGGCAAATTTAGTAGGAGAAGATGAAGTGCTGTGTAGCCTCTGTTATTTCTGTAACACAAAGCATTGTTTTAAGTTAATTTCTTTTTATTAGGTAAACAAAGTGTCTTATATGTAGTAAGTGTTTCAGGGGAATATTTTAAAGGCTAAAGATGACTTAGGTTAAGCCTTCTGAACTGGCAGGGTATAACATAGTAACAGATCCCAAAAGTTCAGTTGTTAGAACAAATTTTATGAGTTGCCATGACCTATCCAAAGCTAGGTCATTAAATTATTTTTGCTAACCAAAGCGCCTCTGTGCAGGAGTGCATAAGTTGTTCGCCTTCAGACCTCTATTTCCCAGTTTTATAGCGTGAAAAATAAGACTTCATAGTTCAGCTCCAGGTGAGCGAAGGTCACAGAAGGAGCGGAAGAACTACATGAGGCAGGCAGAAGGTCCGTCGTAGCTGTGACTTAATCTTGCCGCACTCGGGGGTCTAGATGAATGGATTATAGTGTGTAATGGGCTGAATCTGTAGCCAAATTTGTGTTGCAAATCAGCAAAGTTTAGCAAGTGCTAGGACTAATTCTTGCCCTTTTTACTGTATTTTCAGCTTAGGAATTTATATATTTTTTAATTATTGTAACAAGGCAGTTTGCAGCGTAAGAAATGTATTCAATAATGATTAGTGTTACGTGACTGTATTAACAGATACTGTTTCTGATGGTGGTTTCTGTTTATATTAATTGAATAAAACAAAATTAAACTTCACATTCAATGATGAATAGAGGTGATTCCACCATATTAACTTGGGTATATTATAGTTTGAGGAAAATAGTCTTAATAATCAAATGAACCTGTTACATTGATTTTGAATGGTAGTATGCATGTGTGTATATTCTTGATAGAATGCAGCATAAGTGTCTTCGTGGGCCCTACCTTATTTTTGGATCAGCACCTGATTCTAGCAAACTTTGCAAACTTCTTTCTCTTCTGTACTTAGCAGCTAAGTGAATTGGAGAGCTAGCATGATCCTGCACAAAATGAAACAAGTTATGGGTATTGGTTGTTATACTTCTGATGTACTTTTTTCTATTTTGTGCTTGATTTTGAAGGTGATTTTTGCAGCCATTTTTATAGTTGCCATTTTAAGGCAAAGGCTCCTAATTTCCTCATTCAGCGTGGGATTAAGGAAGATTGATAAAATGTAGCTATGTGGTGTCTTCCACAAATTGTACTGGAAATCAAGTTGGAGTAAGGATCTGGTGCAATATTCTGTCTCTGATGGGGGCCAATAGCGAATGTCTCAGGAACCATGTAACAGCATGAGGAGCAGGTAGTGATCCAAAATATTTTGCCACCCTTCAGCCATTTGTGGCTAATAGACTTCTTGAACTACATGTAGCATCTCATTAATAGCCGTTTATGGATATTTCTAGAATTTGTCGTTTTTTAAACTCGCGTGAACTTTAAGAAGCCATCCTGTGGCAATATCTCCACAGTTTAACTATGCAGTGAGTAAGGATGCATAGCGAACTAGTTTTGAGTTGCCAGCAATAATTTGATGTCACCTATTTCATTTTTTGGAAGAGACAGTGAATAGTGTTCCCTGCTCACCTTTTCCATTCCATGTATGATTTATTAAATCTTTATCAAACCTAACAGTTTGTCTCATGATTTATATTTACTGATTCCTTGAATAGAAGCCCTTCCAAATTTGGAGCGTTCATGTCACCCATCTCTGTACCTTTTTCCAGGTCTCTCATATCCTTTTTGAGATAGGAGGCTCAGAACTGCACGCAGTATTGAAGATGGCAGTGTATGAATTCCTGTAGTATCATAATGATGTTTTCTGCTTTATTTCTTTTCCCCCCTAATGATTGCTAACATTCAGTATGCTTTTTGGACCAGTATTGCATGTTAAGTTGACATTTTTAGAACTGTCCACCACTATTGAGCAATAACAGTCAATTCAGAGACAGTTGTTATACATTTAAAATTGGGATTGTTTTTCCCTTCATGGATCATCTACATTTTCATGTTTATTTCCAATGATTTATTTTGTCATTAAACTGCCTGCTTCTAAATGCTGCAGGATCCTTCTACAATTCTTTGCGTTCAGACCTCATCTTTATTGCTATAATATAGTATTGTCAGCAAACTTTGTCATCTCACTGTTCACCCTCCTTTTTCTAAATCATTTATAAATATGAAGATCAGCATGGTTCCCAGCACAGATCCATACCGCAATCAGTTGATGATACTCTTCACTGTGAAAGCTGACCATTTATTCCTATCCTTTCTTTTGTGTCTTTAAACCAGTTACTTATCCATGTGGGAACCTTCCCTTTTATCTCACTGCATTTGAGTTTACTGAGGAGCTTCGTGAGGATCTTGTCAAGTGTCTTTTTGAAATCCAAGTAAATGGATTGTCCACGACTTCTTCAAAGAAGTATGAAATGTTTAAGGCTTCTGTACTGCTCTGTTGGAGATCCATGTTGGATTTTCCACAAAGTGATATTTCTTTGTGCTGACAAGCTCAGTGACTTCTTTTATGTTTTACTAAGATTTAGGAGTCTGATTTCAGGCCCTCATTTTTAGAAATCGCAACCACTTAATGATTCTTAATGATTTTTTCATTTTAAATAAATGTAGTAAATGTCTTAATCTAAAAGTATTCTTAATCACATAAATGATAATCTTGATCAAATGGTTACCTGGAAGGAGAGCAGATCTATGATGTAAGGGTCCTTCCAAGCACTCAGGGGTTCATTGACAGGATAATCAGCTAGGAGAGCTTTAACAGTGCTGCTGTCATCTTCCATTATGGCTTCATATAGCCGTTCAAGGTGTGACTTGTTCCTCTGGCCATAGGAAAACAGAGGGCAAATGAAGGGAGTGGCATGTCTACGGGCTCCCTTGGTTATGTTACCCATAGGCAAGGGAGTTGTCGTTTTTGTAATGAAAATACAGAATCAGAAGTAACAGATTTGGAATCTGCCACTTGAACAGGGTCACTCTTTGTGATGTTGTAGGGTGTCAGGTTCTAGAATAGCTTTGAAGTTACTTCATTATTCAGTGCAACATTTAAAAAATACTATAAAACCAGCAAAAGCTTAAGAATGGAAAAAAGGCTTATGTTCCCTTTGTTTTATTGCTAGTGCTAATTTGTATTTAGTGGAAAAATTGTACTAAGAAATACAGCTTTCACTTCTCATCCAGATGTAAAGTTCGGCAACTTTGTGATATACAGACTAAGTAAAAATAGTAATTTCATATTACTTTTTCTTCTACCTAGCAAGTATTTCTTTTTCCTAGATACATAAGGCTAACATTTCTCGTCTGGGTGGTCATACAGCCAAAATACAGAGATAAAACTATTTCAGTTTTTCCTCAGTCAGTGCTCTCATCACTTTGGGCTTTTTTCATAACAAGTTTCCCAGAACCAAGGAACATGCTGTGGCTGTGCTCATGCTATAGAAAAGTATGTTTTGTTTTACATTATGCCTAGGCCACAAATACTATTTAGTCCTTCCTCCTGCTATATCAGTTGGTCTAATTTACTGTCCTCTCTTGCATTATGTCTCTCCTGACATTACTGTTCTGCAAATTTCCACTTCCTGCTGAGGAGAAAAAAAGGTACTTTGTTTATCTTTCCACTAACTGTTATATTGCACCTGTTTTGCTTTTCTTCCTTTTCCTAGCTCCTCCATACGTGGTCTTTCTGCCCAAATGGTGTTGCTAACGTAGAATTTGATATTGTCTATGAATTTGTTTTTATCTCACTAATGAAAATGTAAAATAATTAATGATTGCCTTCTACCTCTGAAACACTGGATGGTATAGATTTTTGAAACAGATGAATAAAATTTTGTAATCCCTTATATTTAAGTTTTATACTATCTCTTTTTGTAGCCAAGAAATATCTTTCTATATGGATCAGATCGTCATGTCAAAATAGGAGATTTTGGATTAGCCTGCAAAGAACACCTCTGGGATGATACAGACCAGTGGCTTAAGACAAAAAGAATAAATGGTACGAGAAAAAAAGTTTAGTAGGTTTCAGTGTTTAAGTTTTTATGATATTAAAAACATTAATATTTATTTCATAAGTAAAATGGGAACACGAGTAACTCTAAACTGACTTTTTAAAGGACTGACACATACTTCAGGAGTGGGTACTTGCCTCTATGCCTCACCAGAACAATTGCAGGGATCTCACTATGATTTCCAGGTAGGGATTTTTTTTTTCCTATAAACACATTTAAATGCTATTAAATATTATCTGATTAGGCACTGATATTCAGATATAGCCTAGAGTAACATGCCATGTTTATCTGTGGAACTTCAAATGTAATTTTTCAGAAATTACCTGCTTAAGTTTAATAGCACTATTCCTCTACAGAGAAAGACTGAAAGTAAAACTGAAATGTAACAATTACTTGTTTCTATAAGGCAAACTTAAGATAGATTATAGAAATAAAACATAAGTCTTTCAGTAAGTAAATACATCACAGTTGGTAAATATTCCTTCTGCTGTTACTTCTAATGTTTTTTTTCCGAAATGTGGATTTCAACTTTGCCTTCTAGTTTGCTACTAATGCAAAAATTACGTTTCTAAGATCATCTTGAGGAAACTATGGAGATTTGAATTTGAGTAGCTTTATCATTGTCTGTATCATTATATGTTTAGGAGAAAAAGAAATCTAAAATAAATTTAAAGTATCAGTTATCCCATAACTTTTCCTTCACCCCTTTTCCAGTCAGACATGTACAGTATGGGTGTTATCCTGCTAGAACTCTTCCAACCATTTGGAACAGAAATGGAAAGAACAGAAGTTCTCATGCATTTAAGGAATGACCACATTCCTAATACTTTCTACAAAAAATGGCCTGTTCAAGCCAAGTATGTTAAACTCCTAACCAGTAAGATATCTTCACAAAGGCCAACTGCTGCTCAACTTCGTGAAAGTGAACTGTTTCATACTACAGAACATGTAAGTTATGCCAATAACCTCACCTCTTATGGGATAAGGAAAACTGCTTTGAACTGCTCCCCTTAGTTTCCCTGTCTCTATTATGCCCTTTTTTTTTTTAATAACTTAAGATTATGTGCTTGAGAGAGTTTATTTTTCTGATCACTATATTTGGGCAACTATATTACTGTCTCCATTCTCTTAAAGGAGGTAAATGGCCATTAAATATAGATAACAGTAAGAAAGACTGGACACTTGATTTACAAACAGCTTGAGGATGTGGGGTTTTCTTGTTTTTTTTTTTTTTTTTTTTTTCCACATTGTCATAAAAGCTTTTGAAGCTTTTTGTCAGCTTTGCAGGATTTTTTTTATGATTTTCAGTTTCCTTGCTGTACTTTTTTGTTTGTGGATTATGTTGTAACATCAGATACCTGGAGTAACTGTGGTGCCGAAGAACAAATGGTGTTTGCACTCTAATATACACACAGCTTTATTAACAAGGCTTTATCTGTGTCTGTATATAAATGAAGTAAACTGACTTTCACTTTCAGGTTATTTGTAATCTACAGCAGAGGGTGAGACAGCAAGAGGAAGAAATTGAAAAACTGAAGGAAAAAATAAGATTGCTTTCTGAAGAACAAGACAATCATGACAGACTTGGTTCTCCAGTTTAAGTATCAGTCAGTGTGTAAGAGGAAGTAACCTCTCTTGTACATTATTACATTACATAAAACTTTTTTACATAAAAATATTCCAATGCATGTTGTCCTGTCTGTTCTTCAAAGACATTCTTTTTGTCTCAGGGCATAGGTCTCCAGTCAATAGAAAGGAGTCATGTTGTACTTTGGTAAAATTGAACTTGTGTAAATAAGCAAAGGTTTTGAGTTACAGAGAAGACTACAGTAAGGGAAAAGTTCAAAATACAACTTTATTTGCATAGGACTGCTTTAGATACCTCTTAATCATTAATATAAGCACGTTTGTCACACTTCAATTACAAAAAAGGAAGATCACACTCAAAAGGCAATTGTAATGTTTTATTGGTTTAAGAATTCTGTCCAGTTGTAAGAACTTGAATGCATCTCAGAAAGGACTCAGCCCACTACAGCAGGCACAAGGTGGAATAATATTAAAACAACACCATTAAAAAGAGTACATGCTTACTTTAATAGCTTAATAACAGAGTTGAAAGGTGCCAAGTTCTCACATGACTTCATCCATTTTTGCACATTGGCTGGAGCAGCATTGGCACTACCTGTCTGCTGAAGCGCACACCACGCGACAACGTCTGCTACGGTGAGTTCATTTCCCACCAACCAAGATGTCTTGCCCAGGGCAGCATTCATAGAGCGTAAGACTGCTCCCTTTTCTTTATTGCTACCTTCTTTTAGCTGGAAGATGGCTGTATCAACCCAACTGTCAATCAGAGTTGAAGTAACTGCATTGTACTTCTGGCCAAGCAGGGAAAAGAGAAATCTAGCGATGTTCCCCTCTCCTTCAATAGGGCACATTGTTTGAATGCTAAACTTCATCTGGGGCTTCAGAACTGAAATTAAGAAAAAAATTACTAAGAACAATGGATACCACAAAGCCATAATCGGCATGGTAGAGAAGTCAGAAATAGTGATAGCGTAACAATGCATTTGTGATGCCAGCAACATCATTAATGTCATTAACCTGATGACCTGTTCTCAGTTTTCTTAGTCTAAAAACTGAGACTAAGGCAAGCACCTGTTACAAAAAGCTCATTTCTTGCAAACTTCAGCCCAAACTCCCACCTAGTTTCTATTCTTGTAGCTCAGTTATTTGCAGAAGCTGTACCCACAGGTTTTTGTATAGAAGTGATTTTCCAAGCAACCATCTTTCAGATACTATGTTTATTTTAAGAGCAGTGATCCATAAACAAGAATCTTCTTCCTTTATATCCACACCACTGTTCACAGCTATAAAAATTAAAGTTCATGCTTGCAAGAAGAGCAAAAGTGTTATATCTATAGCATGCGTTCATCATGTGTCAGCAAAAAAATACTAAGGCATCTGTTTGTCAAGATTTTATATCACAAGTTTCATTTTCTTAACTATTTTAAAGTATTCATCTATAATCTAAGATAACTTCATACTTACCATCCTTCCAAATGAGAGTAAAGCCCAACTGATACTCTTGACGTGGTTGCTGCTTAGTCTGCTCACCAAAGCATTTCAAGAGGTTTTCTGGCACACTCTTCACTGATGAGTGTGTATGAACAGCTGATAATATTTTATAGCGTTCACAAAGCAGACTGTGTAGTACTAATAATGACAACGGAGGTAGAGAAGGATTTGCATTGATTACAATATCTTTCAGGGCACCATAATCCTGCAAGCAAAGTAAAACTTTCAGCAAATAAAACAAATACACAGATGAAACATTCAAGAATTGGGTTTTTTATTTCACACCAAAATGTATATAAAACAATGCCTCTGTGTATCTGAAATTCTAATGATACTCAAAATCAATTCAAGTTTTGACATTTAAGATTTACTTAAACATCTTCCTTCTTCAACAGTAATATAATTTTAGAATATAGAATGTGATTGGGTTAAAGTCTAATCCAATTTGAAGTCAAAGAAAAATTTCCAGTAAGTAACAAGAAATCAACTGTTATAATTTCAAAGTTAGCTACTCTATCTTGGATTTATAATCTGAATGCCCAAAATAAAAGAGTAGTTGTAGGTTATCTGTAAGAATATAAGAAGACTTGTATATTGAGTTTGTGTGTCCCACGTTTTAATGCAACCCTTTCACCGCTGAAGATTGGAGGACAAAAAGATATCTATTGATGTATATGCTAAACTAAACTTACCTTTCCAAGCATTGAATCTAATTCTGCATTTGCTGTCAAAGGAGAATGTTCATCAGTTTGAATGATATTAGTTACATCAAAGTCAGCATCTGGAGTTTGTATCATCTTTGAGAGACCATCAACAGCACTCTTCAGTTCATACAAGCGTTTTAGGATCTCTTCTTGTCGAGATTCAAGTGCTTGAAGCGATGGGTCAACTTCTTCCTATATGGGGGGAAAAAAAGTCACATTCTGCTGTTAACTCAATGTCAAAATAGTGCACAGCTCACTTGACAGTAAGTTTTGAAAGAATTTAAATGTTATTCAAATCACAAGCCCACGTCAGGGGATATTATGGTCTTATGTCTGTGAGTTGTCCCTCTTCTTTCTCAGTGTGAACATGGTGAAAGATAGGTTATGGCTCATTTAAACAAACTTCCAAAATCTTCCTGCTTAAATTATCTTAAAACAAACAAACAAACAACCCCACTGTTAGCTACATGTAAAGGTGACTCCAAAACTTATAAAAATCAGACCACCAACACAGAACTACACAAATTTAAAGTTAGCACTGAAGAGCTAATAAAAAAACTAACAGGCTAAGTTAGCTTGTCAGAACTCTCTTTAACCCAAATAATGGAAGATTGTATGTTGAAGCTGCAAAACACAAACTCTTTTGGCAACTCAGATATTTCACGTAAGTCAAATCTGCAAGTTTAGATGTGTGGTATATTGTATGAGATTACTCCTTAGAATCATTCTTTGTTTCAGAGAATAAAACTTTCAGAGAAAAAAAACTATCAATTTTGGGGCATTGTTTCCTGGAAAGAATTGAATTTTATCATCCTTGAGTGGCTTTGTCTATAATTGTTACAGGCTAATCCCAATGTATCCTTTTGTTATCTCAATTTTCCACTTAAGTCTCCTATTTTACAATGATACCTCATTAAAAGATGGAAAATATATTTCTGTGGGAGGTTTTAGGTGCATGAACTTATACTAAAGTTAAAGAAAAATCTTTTAATCAATTTCTAAGCATCCTAAGTAAGGCCATGAAAGAAACCCAACCAAACTTCCTTCTTTTTGGTCTAATGGATAAAGAGGTAACAAATAAGATATCTTAAGCAAAATTCTGATATTAGCTTATGCAATATTCTCATAGATAAGATAGAGAAACACTTCCTAAGTGAACACTTTGGCAAATACACAGTTACGTGAAATAAAAACCACTCGCAAAGGAGAGTGGTGGTTATCATTTTGCTGCTGCGATGGGAGGTCATCACAGTAAGCGTTCCTGTGAAGTCCTGCCCCAAGCCTAGTCCTACTCGGTGTTTTCACTGGCCACTTGGATGATGGCACAGCGAGTACACACTCAAAACACAGGATGGCATCAAGCCAAAAAGGGCCCGGGGCGCTCTGGAAGAGAGAAAACAGAATTCAAAGCATTCCTGACATCGGAGTGACAGGCTAAAGTCAAGCAGATTAACGTAATGCACTATTCTGCATTTTTGACTTTTTTTTTTCTTTTTTAATCGAAAGGAGCAGTTGAGGCTACAGACAGAAGGTGCGTAGCTGCCTAGTCCCTATTTCAACAGCAGAAAAGCAGCAAAGTAAATCCGAGCCAGAGGAATGATGATGCAGCAGAAAGGGCCAACGCCAGCCGGGACGCAGCGAGCGACTGCTCCGCTCGGGAGGCCTCAGCGGGGCGCGGGCCTCCACCTATGGCCTCTTTAAAAGAAAAGGTGCGTGTGTGTGTGTATATATATATAATTTATATTTACATATATGTAGAGAGAGAGTCACGGTCCAGAGAAGCGAAATGGCAGTTACAGAACGCTTTAAAGTAATGCTAAGAAAAACCAGGAAGAACTGAGGTTATTTAGCCTCTAAGCGAGCCACTAACGAGCGGGTGCGCGGAGGAAGCGGCGAGCGCGGGCCCCTTCGCCGGCGGCTGCCACGAGCCTCCCCAAGCGGCACCGAGGGGCGAGCGCGGCCGCAGCGCGGTCCCCCGGCCTAGGCCGCAGGCGGGCGCTGCGGCGGGCCCGGGGCTCCTACCTGGTGCGGGGGCGCGGCGGGCGGCGGGCTGCGGTGCAGGTTGGGCAGCCGGTACATGCAGGCGGGCAGCTGCTCGGCCAGCACCGCGCCGGGGGCCCCGTGCAGGGGCCGCACCTTGTACATGGGCATGGCGGCAGCGGCCCGCCGCGGCGCCCCCGCCGCCCTGCCAGCCACAGGGCCCGCCCACCGGTCGCTCCCTATTGGGCCGCGGCGCAGCGCGGCTCCTGACTGACTCGCCGGCGACCCAATCCAAAGCCGTGTCTCCTAACCGTCGCCTTGTCTTCTTTCTATTGGCCAGCGTGAGCCCTTGATTCATTAAGCGAATCCCCGTAGGGCAAGAGGTGCGAATCCTAGTCCTGAGTCGATAGTCCTATAGGCCATTAGCGATCAGTGAAGATGAAAGCTTGCTGAGGATTGGTCGGCACTTTTCTCCAGCGACCAATGACTGAGGGAGGGAGGGACTTGCAGGAGAGGGCTGTCTGAGAGGAGAGCGGCGCCGGGGAGGCGCTGGGCCCGCCGGGCGCCGCATGGAGGCGGCTGCTCCCGCGCCCGCGCCCTGGTGAGCGCCCCTCGCTGCGGCGGCGGCGGCGGCGGCGGCGGCGGCGGCGGCGGCGGGGGGGGGGCCGCCCCCCCTCGGGCTCCCCCGCGCGGGTCGCGGCTCCCCCCACCCCCCGGCCGTTCCTCACGAGAAGCCCCAGGCCTCGCTTCACAGCGCCGCGCCGGGCCCCGGCCGCCGGCTCGGTCCCGGCCGCCGCTGGGCTCTGGGCTCTCCCTCGGCGGGGCTTCTTGGAGGCGCCCCTTCCCCTCCCCCCCCCCCGGGAGTCAGTCGAGAGGAAGGGGCGAGCGAGGGGTGGCGGGCCGTGACCGCCTGCTTCTTACGCCTCGCTTTTTGCTTCCCCTCCCCTCTTCCAAGCTTGGAGCCTGCCAAAGCCATCAAGGCCATAGACCGCAAGTCCGTTCATCAGATCTGTTCGGGGCAGGTGGTCCTGAATCTAGGTACTGCCGTGAAGGAGTTGGTGGAAAACAGCCTGGATGCTGGAGCTACCAACGTTGGTAAGCTGCTTTTCACCATAATTTCATCAGAACGATCCTTGATATACTTAAAAATATATATTTTTTGAAAATACGTATTTTTAAAGTATGGGGCACATATTAACAAATCTGTGTAAATACTTTGCATTTGGGCCAAGCAGGTTTGTTGTGATTTTACAGCTCAGGTAAATAAAGCATTTAGATTCCCAGGCTCCAGATAAGTTCATAAAAGCATGTGATTCTTGTCTGTGTTACTTTATTTGTAGCTAATTCAGTGGTGGAAAAGGGTTTTGTGGCCTACACAGCTAGGATGTTTGGGCATGGCTACCGCCAGTACTGGCCTCAAGCTAAGGTTTTAGTTTCCAGAGCTGCCCTGATGATAACTATTATAACTGGAAAACTTTCTTCAAGGCAAAAATACAATGAAGCCCAATTATCTGAAAGCGCAGGCTGATTTGTGTTAGGTTGCCCTAACTTGGGAAAAAGCTTTTGTGTTCAAGCTTGGTATGGAAAGCAGTTGTTCCATAAAGTTATTTGAATTGCAAACTTAATACTGAATGTTGTTGATGAACATACAGAATTAAAAGACTTTTTATTAATACAATTTGTAGATATAAAACTTAAAGATTATGGAGCAGAACTGATAGAAGTTTCAGATAATGGAAGTGGAGTGGAAGAGGAAAACTTTGAAGGCTTGAGTAAGTTGAACCTTTTTCATAATTTGCATTTGGACATTCTGAAAGTATTCACATATTCTTTTTTACAAACTTCCTAAGTTTAATCATTTTTAATAGATACTTGACCTTTATATAATGACAAAAACACCAGCATGACTTGGGCAAAACTAGACTTGACTTTTGTAGTGCTTGTGTGGTCACAGTACTTGTAGCTTAGAAGTAGTCTTTGATTTGATTGCGTATTTAAGTGGAACGAAGAATAACCATAATTTTGGAAGAGAAGATTCTAAATGTTCATTTAGATTCATTCATGTTGGGTTATCAGTCAATTAATCACTGAAGGTGTGAAACTATGAAAGTAACTGATTTTGAGAAGTGTATTATAAGCTTGAATATTTGCTGAAAGTGAATTTGGCATTGCATGCTTGACTGGCAAATTTTCCATTTGCTCACTTAAAGTCGTGCAAAATTTGGGAGCAGAACCAATGCTGTATGATAGATGTAACCAGCCATTGCAACAAAAATACCTATGTTTCTTTTTTCATTTAATGATTAGGGTTCATTTCACCGTAGCTTACTTATTCTATAACTTTATGTGGTCACGGTGTTTATGTGGTATGTGATAAACTCATTGTCTCTGTGTTCCAGCACAGTGCGAGTTCAGAGACGCTGTTACTAGCTCTGTGACCGCGCTGTGCTGAGGCACCCGCGGAGCCTGGCGACTAGCGCTGTGCTGATGGTGTCAAATGAGTCCTTGTTAACTGTGAACATGGTGGAATACACTTACACCTGTCTGCTGTACACCATGCGCAGCAGGAGACTGCAGTTGTTTTCTTGCATGGCAACATCTGTGACAGGTACATCACTGTCTGGGGCAGCTACTGTATACTGCTCTAAGGCAGGTTGTAATGCCAATTCCCATAATACTCTGTTTTGCTAATTTCTGGTGTAAGTATGGAATAACAGGTCTATCTGTGAATTTTAAAGAGGCCTCGCATATAGGAAAAGAGGGAAAGGAAACACTAAATATTTAGTTATTTTGTCTCTGACAATTATGTAAAATACAGTGAGTCATACAGAAGTTTTTTGCTCTTTGAGATGCATACCAAATCTACTTGCATAAATCAGTGTCATTGTAGACAGAAGTGAAATTCTATATTTTAAATATCTTTTTCCAGCTCTGAAACATTATACATCAAAGATACAAGACTTTTCCGATCTAATACATGTTGAAACATTTGGGTTTCGAGGTGAAGCTCTGAGTTCACTGTGTGCATTAAGGTAATAGTATTAAACTTACTAGTAGAAAGTTACTATAAGCACAGAAATAACTGAAGCCAACTTTTCAGTTTACCATTTGTGATAAAATGAGGCTTTGGAAACTTCCATTTCTTTGTTAGCTCTCTTTTGAGTAGTAGGTTGCATGAAGTCCTGATGTCCTTTCCGGTGTAAATTATGCCACAATTCTAAGCATCTGACTGGTCCTTTTATACATGAAATCCAGCATTACTTTTATATGTAAGTCTCTATAGAATGGAACTGTTGTACATGCAAAAGTCTCTGATCCTCAGATGTAAAGCACTGTAACACCTAAGTGCTGTTTACTAGTTTGTAACTCATTAAAACTGTATTTAATATCCTTCCACCCAAACTGTACATTTGAAATAGTATGGCTTTTGTACAGTCCTGTGCATCAAGAAAATTCTAGTGTAATGTATTAATATGAAGAATGTAGTGTCCAAACAAAGCCAGACTTTAATGTTGCTTTTTATATCAGAAAAAATGAAGGAGACTTGTATAGATTTTAAATTGATTTTTTTCCATTTTAGCTAGGAAAATTAAAAAGACTGTTACCTAAAAACATATCTGAAGAGTAGTGTATCTTTGGGGTGAAGAATTAGCTTTAATTAAAGATGCATAGTACTGGTGTAATTTCTATGCCTGATTATATTTTCTTTTCCACTCCCCGTGACCCAATGTTCAGTGAGTAATTCTGTTGCCTCTTTTCCCTCCAGCAGTGATGTTACCATTTTTACCTGTCATAAGTCTGCAAAGGTTGGAACTCGTTTGGTATTTGATCATAATGGTAAAATTACTCAGAAAACTCCTTATCCACGACAACAAGGAACAACTGTTAGCGTACAACAGTTATTCTATACTTTGCCAGTGCGGCATAAGGAATTTCAAAGAAACATTAAAAAGGTAGGTTAGATCAGAAATTATTTTAAAGGAGTGTGATATCCCAGATTATTTCATTACTGAATGATACACTGTTCTCTGTAGAATACATTGATAATATTTTTATGTCAGACTATTTCATGCCTGTTTTGTAGCTTTGTAAAATAAAAACACAGTGTTCCCATATGCTTTCCTTTTCCATTTTGCAAATGATCTGATTTAGAGGTGCAGTTTCAAATCTTCAAATCTTGAAAAGATTCAAGATCATGATCACCTTTGCACATTCTTAAATTGGGGAATGTTGTGTTTTAAACTGCTTTAATATTAATCTTGTAAATAAGTTTTTTGTTTTTAAAGACACTATTTTTCACATACAATTTTTTTTAATATGGTTTGTAAAGGTTTTGAAAAGATGGCCCCCTTTTTGGAGATTAAAAAAAAAAAAAAAGTCTGAGCAGGACATTCTGTATTTTCATGCAACACAAAGTTTTCTAAGAGACATTTCATATAAATGTGAACGTTTTTGTTTCTTTGATAGGAATATGCAAAAATGGTCCAGATATTGCAAGCATACTGCATTGTTTCAAAAGGAGTTCGCATTAACTGCACAAATCAAGTTGGCCAAGGGAAAAAAAGCTCTGTGGTATCCACTACTGGAAGTCCTAACTTAAAGGAAAACATTGGAGCAGTATTTGGGCAAAAACAGGTATTACTTGCTATTGAAAGCAGAGATAATGTAGCTGGAGGGAAATATTTTTAAGATCTAGTTAAATAGAGAGGGTGCAGGAAACTGTTAAAAGCAGAAGAGGATGGAGCATGTGTTGTGTTCCAGCACACCCTACAGGCTGAAAAAGGAGAGACAGTGTAGAGTCTATGTGTTCCCCTGAAGTTTCTGAATCTGCTTAGGGGAAACATGTTTTAATGGAAGAGAAATGATACAAGAGATAGGGTTAATGCTTCATATCTCTCTGAAGCCAGTTTTATAAATTCTTATTGCGGTCTTTGAGAAGTGAAGGTCCTTGATCTGTGCTTTTGAAAATCAGTATGGGCACAGTCTGTTTGTCACAAAAACAATAAAAAAAAATCCTAAAAATGTTGTGATGCAAAAGTCTTAATTAGGGGAGAGAAAACAGAGGTTTCTGGCTTTTGCAGCCCTTTCCTGTGAAACTAAGTTCCTTCAGTGTTCTGGTTAACCTTTAAATGGGAATTGCAGTCAGCCCTTGGAACTGTGATACTTTCTAAATAATAGCTGTAAAAGTAATTGTTATTCTCTAGAAGAATGCATAGGAGTAAGAGCAATAAAAACAGCCTTCCTACAGCTGTATAGTACAGCCATCAGGCATGTTGGGTGGTTGATGGCTGCCTGCTGGTTGCTGATAAGAAGTTCCTCCCTTCACAGTGCCCATGCAGTGATTTCAAAGCCTGCTCGTGCTGTGGCTGAAAGACCAGATGGAAGATGCAGCTTTGTATTGCCTAGCAGTGACAAGCATTGCTGAAAATTCAGGCTTATCTGAATAAAATATTTAGTTTATGCCCTGTTTATATAATAGCAAATACTTGCCAAACCAGTAGAAGGTGCTCTAATGACAGAAAAATTAATACTGGTGTAATTAGAAAAATACAGTAAATATATCTGTGCTTGGATAACTTGTAATTCAAATAGCATATCTTTACTAATAGTATTAACATTATTTCAAAATAAACTTGTATCATTCTTCTTGCCTTTTGGTATTGCATAAAACTTGATTAGGTCATATGTAGCTGGAGAGTCCAAACTGAATCAATCATCTAATTTTTCTGTCTAAGTACATTTTAAAATAAGGGTCTGTGTGAAATAATTAAGACTGAAGATGTGATATCAAAGGATGAGAAGAGGCATTCATTAATGCCTCTTTGTTTCTGTGGAGGCTCTTCAGCAGGGTAACTGTCTTCTAGCAGGTTAGATTTGAGTATTGGGTAATTTGATTTACTCAGCTAACTTAATAAATAAATACTGATATATCCTATTATTTTAAAAGATAATACAGCATAGAAAAAATATATAAATGTGTAATAACTTCACTGTGGGTGAATAAAATTTGAACCATGGACAACAATAAATGGAAAGCTTATTGTTTCAATGTACCTGATTCTAATCTTCTTGTATTAGTTGGAGTGACTATTAATGTTGTGGGGTTGGTTTTTTTCAGTTGCAGAGCCTCATTCCCTTTGTTCAGCTACCTCCTAATGAAACTGTTTGTGAAGAATATGGACTCGACACTACTGACATGCCACAAAATTTTTATAGGTAATTAGAAAAGTAGAAACCATGGTTGCCAGTGGCATTTTAACATAACTCAAAATCTAAAAAAAATATGAAAAGTATGGTGGTTAGTAGTGATAAAAATAATGGAGAACAGCATAATGGATAATTAGTATGCAGTTTGGGAAAGAATATTACTTGGGGAAATAAAAAAATCATTTCAGGACTAAAATGTTGCTAGTCAGATGAGAAGGAATAGCAGAACTGGTATTCTGTACGTCCTAGCTAGTTTTAGCTTCCTGTAATCTTCTGTTGAGTTAGTCACCTCTATTAGTGCTCTCAGTAATCATAATGTATGAATGAATCCTTAGTTTATACCTGTATTTCTTCAGTTGTGTTATTGGGAAATGATATGAGATAAATGTGAATCAGTTTGTGTAAATACCTTTTATTTTCTTACTTAGTGTGTCCTTTTTTTTTTTCTTTAAACTCACTATACATGAGATTTGCAAATAAATGCATCAATATCTGACTTATAATGTCAGTTCACAGCTAACCCCTCTTTAGAGCAGGAAAACTATGAATGCAGCTTCTTTTTAAATCAGACAGCTTCTTTTTTCCTACTGCTTGATGGCCTGTTAGAGCTGAACACCTAGCCTTCGTTAGCCCAGGAATTGGGATAGGAAACACATATGCATACGTGCTGATGCTGTATAATAGTGTTGCTTTTAGCCCCTATAAAGTACTCGTCCCTGAAATATACTCTGCTCAGAAAAGTTTCTTTTGCCTTCCTCCTCCATTTTGTCTTACCTGTATATATTATTATTCAACAGTATCACAGGCTTCGTTTCTCGTTGTGATCATGGTGTTGGAAGGAGTGCAACAGACAGACAGTTTTTCTTTATCAACCAGCGTCCGTGCGATCCAGCAAAGGTGCAATTTATTTATTTTACAATAGCAGCACTAACCTGTTTGATATCCTGTAGAAATCAGTGGATTAGTAGCTGATGTACATGTTTTTGGCTTGATGCTGCTAGTTACTGTCACTTAAAGTTTTTGTCTTCATTGGATCCACCTGGGTGAACAAAAGCTGAATCATATAAATTAGGATTTAGTAATTAGTTGTTTTATTGGGGGTTAGATAACACATACTGGTGAGAAGTAGAAGATAGTAGCTTGTATGTATGTATGTATGTATGTATGTATTCATTTATTCCCACTTTCTCTACAGGTTGCCAAGCTCGTGAATGAAATTTATCACTTATACAATAAGCACCAGTATCCATTTATTGTTCTTAACATTTGTGTGGATTCTGGTGAGTTGTGAATAATCTTTAATAATTTCTGTAAAGGCTAAAACTTAGTATGGGTAATATTGATATTAAAGGTATTCTTGAGAATATTGCAACCTTTATTTATATGAATGCTTACTTATTGCAAGGTGATTATTTATTTATTTTGATCTACAGTTGGTGATGGGGAAACAGGTTCTAGCTGTGGTTTCACTTTTCCTATACTCAGGAGTAATCTTTATCTCAAGTAGTGAGAAAGACATTCTTGTGGTTAGCTTAAATACAGGAAAATGAAAAATCATGTTTTTGCATAGAATTAAATTCTCTTTTGTTTGTTGGAACGTTGAATATGCAGACATACTATGAAAGTTAACTATGGCTTTGTTTTTAATCCTGTGAGATAAAAATGGAGGGCGAATGAGCAGAAAAAGCTGATCCAAGGGTGGAAGAAGCAAATATATATTATTATATATTTTATATATATATAAAAATATATATTTATATATATATAAATGTAGTCTCTAATGTAGATGGTTTTTCTTTTGATTTTAGAGTGTGTTGACATCAATGTAACTCCAGACAAAAGGCAAATTTTACTGCAGGAGGAGAAACTTCTATTAGCAATTTTAAAAACTTCTCTGATAGAGATGTTTGGTAGCGATGTTAACAAGCTGAATGTCAATCAGAAACTTCTGGACATTGCAGGTGGGATTAATGCAAAATGTGAAAGGTTTTTTTTGTTTGTTTGTTTTGTTTTGTTTTTTGTATGGTATATGCTAGAGAATTCAGAATGGAAAAATGTGTTTTAAAAACACATGAAGAAATGACAAAAATGTCTGGCTGTTAGTCATCTGTCCTCTGTCAAGGCAGATTTCTCATGTGTTGCTTACATGCTGGTTGTAATGTTATTATCAGCGTTAAATAATAATAGAGGACCCTAAGTTATTAAGTGATTTACAGTGAAATTTAGGGGGAAAAGTTAACACAAAATTGATTGATAATGTTTAGAAAAGAGATTCTTCCCAAGATATTGGGAAAAGATCGGTGTTTCAGAGGAGGGAGCGGAGAGTTGTAAACAGTATTTTCCCCTGTCCCCCCACACTGTTGCTGTGTTCTATTTTTAGCCATAGAAGTATCTGGAATGTCATACTTGACTTGGTTTTTTTTAAAAGGATGTCCTTGTGTGGTGGAGGATGTCAGGATGCTTACTAAGAGCTCATGAGCTGACTGAGAAAGCTAGGGTGAGGAATATTGGACAAACATTGTTTATTTAAATGCCCTTCTGGCAGAATGGTTAAAGTCTCATCAATAGAACAAATAAAACTTAAGATTTCTAAGTACAAGTTTCTTCTTCATTTTTCAAGTTTCATTGTTTTATGCTAACTACAGAAATTGCTGATTCTCACATCAGTGTATTATTTTCCAAGATGTATATGATACTTTGTAATAACCCATCATCCTCATCCCGTTTTTCTTTGAACAAAGGTCTCTCTAGTTTCCTCTTCTACTGATGATGTATAAAATCAGTGTAGCCTGATTCTTACTATTACTTTTAATTTGCCTTTAGTAAAATTAAGTGTTGGATTGACAGTCTGCAACTGAAGTTGCCAAATTATCTACAAATCACATGTACCACAGGTATCAGTTGTGCCAGCTCTTTGATTCCTTTCCAGTGGACTTTTACAGTGACCATTAAAGCATAAGAGCAATTCTCCTTTCATTGTCATTTCATCATTAAATTCTTTTGAAAATATAATTAAGAGTTCTGATTGGATTTATTGCTTTTCCAGCAAATAAAATGAGACTTTTTTTCCAAAAATGAGGCTTCAAATTCACACAAATACCATAACGACAATCACAACTTTAGTAGTTTTAGTTGCTAAGAGGTTAGTTGCCTGTTTGACAGTAGAAACTGATTTTTTTTATTTTACTTTCTTAAAGATGTAACTGCTTATCCATCAGATAGTAATGTATTTCAGTTCCACACTTTAGTCGTGGTCTGAAGCTAAAGGGCCCATTTGAGGAGTTGATTATTTTTCTACATCTCCTCTTGTTCCCTTTACAAAAACACACCATTCAATTAAAAAATTTTTCCAGTTATACTTAAGTTAAAATCTTAAAATATCCTTCATTCTGTTTTTATTAGGCAACTTGAAGAGGACTCTTCCTGAAGAGACAGAAGAGCCTCAGGTAGAAATGCTGCCTGACTCTGAAACTCAAAATCCAAGTAGTGAAGGAAACAGAATAATGACTCTAGCCAGATTAAGGGAGTCGTTCTCTCTCCATCAAATGACAGAGAGTAATTTTCAAAGCCCTAAAAAGGTAAAACGGCAGCACAGCTCCCCCAGGCAACTTCCGTCATTTGATACCACTTTGAGTCCTGTAAACACTCCGAAGGCTGTCTTGAGTGAGGAATCTGAGAGCTGTTGTGAAATGGAGTCAAAGATGTCGGTTACAAGCAGATATTTGAGAAAGTTAGAAGATAATACAGATTCTGGGTTCTGTAGCACCTCTGCTGAATCAGATGTTGGGTATAATATGTCAGAAGCTGGGAGCTGCATCAGCAGTGAAAGAGTAGCTAATTCTCCTGAAGAAGAATTCTGTGACTCAAAAGAGGAGCTTCAAAATGAATGTCTTGAAACTGCTGGACAGAGTGAGAAATCACTGGAATGTGATGTGCAGTTCTTGGGCACTGTGCATGAGTTAAACCGAGTGAATGACTGGAATAATCCAAATAAGTTATCTCAAGTAGCCAGTAGTTCTTCCCCAAGCAAAAAGTGTTTTAAAAGTGGAGCAGATGATTTAAAGGCAGATACATGTCCTGAAGAGAAGAATACTAAGAACTATGTGGCAAGTGTTGATGCACTGGTAGAAGTTAAAAAGAAAACTGTATCACTTGAATTCTCTATGAAGGTTTTAGCAGAAAAGGTAAAAAAGGTAATATGGCAGCAACAGAAAAGGACAGAAACACGGAATTATAGAAGATTTAAAGCAAAAATTAGTCCTGGAGAAAATAAAGTAGCAGAAGATGAATTAAGAAGAGAGATCAGGTATTTTTCACCTTCTTAACTTGTTACATTAAGCAACCATTTACTAAAAATAGTTGAGAAAAATATATGAACTGTCTTGAGGTGGTGGGGAGGAAAGGCTTATGTCTACTTGTTAATTTTGGATACATCTTTTATGTAATATATACCATTAAAATGTCATTTTGGCAAGTTCTTTCACCTGACAGAGGTCTGCAGCTGATTGAACTAAGTGCAAACAGAATGTGAAAAAAGACAATAAAAAGAAGGCCCCAAACATCATAGATTTGCTTTAGTTAACACTTGTAATATGGCGTGTGGTCAGAGAAACACCAAATTTCATGACAGATAAGAAGATGCTGAATAGATTCAATAACTCATATTTCTCCCTTGTGTGAAATTGAAATTTGCTGAGATGTGGCTGTGAAAATACATTACATTCAGATGGTCAGTGGACAGTAAAGGTGTATGACTCATGAATCTTGATAATAAAATGAGTGCTATGAAAGGCGCTTTTTTGCAGAAAGAAAGCATGTCAGCTGCCTTAATTTAAAACCATGATGCTGCCTTCAGCTCTATTCATTTGGACTATTGCCTTGTTGCCCATTCCTAATTTTATCATCTCCAGTGGCTGTGTGAAAAATGAGAGAATGCTGAACAAGTCCTGTCTCTGTGATGGGTTCTGTTCAGTCAGAAACAGCATCACCAGTGATCTGGAATCTGGTGCTGACTGTTCTTTTTCATGTTCATATCCTGCTTAAAGGAGTGCTTTCTCTTTTATACAAAGTCTTCTCAGCAGGGGAGGGAAAGATGTTTGAAAGTCTTATACTGTCTAATATGGCAACTCATGAAGTGTAACTTGTAATCTGTTTGTATTTTCTATATACAGTAAAGAAATGTTTGCAAAAATGGAGATCATTGGCCAATTCAACTTAGGGTTTATAATAGCAAAGTTGAATTCTGATCTTTTCATAATTGACCAACATGCTACTGATGAGAAATACAACTTTGAGATGTTACAACAACACACTGTTCTCCAAGGTCAGAAGCTGATTGTGTAAGTATTTTCAGTGTGTCAACAATAATAACTTTCTAAGTTTAATTCAATGTTTCAGAAAGATGGTTTTGATTATGTAGTACTTCACACATTCAAAACACTTAAATATATATAAAAAAATCTTGTATTTGTCCTATACATAATGTTTCTAAGAGTCAACCTTCACATAAGTCATAGATAAATTACAGAGCTATAGTCATAGCTATGCAAGAAGTCAGTCATCAAACAGATTTCATGTGGGGTTTTTATGTTAATTGCAATTTGTTAAGCATGGAAAAGCATAGTTTGGAGACAAACTATATATAGATTGGAGACAGCTGTGGCAGCAGGGAGTGCTGTTTACTCTGCTGAGTATCACTCAGAAGCCAAGTGATTTGTTTAGTAGTGAGTATGTGTTTGTTTTTCACAATGAATGAAATGAAATGTTCCCACAGAGAGCTCTGTATTACTGTTGCTAGATTGCTTCTGATACCTAGCTTAAGTGTTATGTACTATGTACCTGTGCAATAGCATATTTTTTCCTCCCTCTTTTAGGCCTCAAAATCTTAATTTAACTGCTGTAAATGAAACTGTATTGATTGAAAACCTGGAAATATTCAGAAAAAATGGGTTTGATTTTGTCATAAATGAAAATGGTGAGTTTGGATCAGAACTACTGGAAATAAGAAAGTCCATAGGTTTCCTCCTCTATCTCATGTAAAAATTCCTTATGGTAGTTCTCAGAAATTTTGAAGTAATATGCATTTAATATAGTACGTAAGTTTAAGTGAACTTATGATTTTTTTTGACCTGTTACACTATTAACAGAACATTGTAAACTAAGAATTTATGTCAAACTGGTTTGACTAACGAAGTTGATGTAGACACTTTGGATCACTATACGACTCAATAGTATTTTCTGGATATATTACATTAAAGTCTTTTTGCTGTGTTAGTAAAACACTTGCTGGTCCCAGCAGGATTAGAGGTAAGCAAATGATAGATCTAGTAATTTTAAACTAATAGATAATAAATAATGTCCTTTAGCTTTCTTTATGGCTTTAGCATTGATTTACTATGTACTCTTGAGCAAATTGCATAACCCGAAAGCTCCTCATTGTGTCTCTTACAAAGCAAGAACAATACTTGTTTAACCCACAGAGCTTTATAGGAAAGGATTGTGAAAGTGTTGTGTGTTATTGCTTTGGCATTTGGAAGTCACTATGGATTTTTCCATATTACTTTTTAATTTCAGAATCTCTACTTTTTTTGCCTAAAATGTTATTAAGTGTCAAGCTCTTTACAAAATAATTAGGATTTTTTGTTGTTGTCAACGTAACCTCAAAATATCTTTAACTCTTTGAAATTGAACAGTTTGTCAAAAGTTGAATCAATCTGCTTTTAAGTTTGCAAGTAATTTCTTGTTAATGTTGTCAGAAACAAATGGATATCTGCCACAGTTAACATTTTGGTTAGTTTATAGCATCCATCAAAAGACTATAAATTAAATCTTAGCAAGTGCACAGATCACATTAATAATGTATCAATGTAGCTTCTCAATTTATCTCTCAAAACAAAAGGTCATTTCTTATTTTCTCTGTTTACTAATCTTTCAGCTCCTGTAACTCAAAGAGTTAAATTGCTTTCCTTGCCAACAAGCAAAAATTGGACTTTTGGTCCACAAGACATAGATGAAATGATTTTCATGTTAAGTGACTGCCCTGGAGTCATGTGTAGGCCCTCCAGGGTCAGACAGATGTTTGCTTCTCGAGCTTGCAGAAAGTCTGTAAGTACTGTGCTCAATGTTTATTTTCAAATAAATATAGCCTATTCCATTGAACTATTTGTTCTTGTATCTGTATATACATATTGCAGGGGAAACGTTTACTGCTTGGTGTCGGCAGCTAACATCCTTCATCTTCTTCCTTGTGTTTTTGTCTAATATAAATTGGGGACAATTTCTGGTAGTTTTTATCATATTTGTTTCAAAAAGGTGCACTTACAAACGTAACTATTTGTATTTTGTCTTCTGATCATCTTGTAGGTGTTTCCACTTTCAATGCCTTGCACATTATTTATTGGCTGTAGTAGTTGAAGTATAGCTCCTGTCTGTGCAACAGATGTCAAAATGGGGAAAGAAAATAATCTTTGGTTTTTTTGTCTTTATTTGCAGGTGATGATTGGAACTGCACTGAATATACAGGAGATGAGGAAACTGGTCACCCATATGGGTGAGATCGAACATCCCTGGAACTGCCCCCACGGAAGGCCTACAATGAGACACATAGCCAGTCTAGATTTGATTTCACCAGAATAACAGTCAGTTTGTGCTTATTAACACTTTCAATTTTAATTGCTTGGCAATACTTTGAGCTTTTATCATGACTGTCTTACATTGACTAAAAAATTTTAGCCGCTATTTTTTGTATTTGAAGATGGTAACAGTTGAAGGCATTCAGCAAGCTTTCACTGTTATTTCTATCAAGCCAACAATTTGGACATACTGGAATTTATGTGTAAATAACATTTCTTTTATTGTGGTTTACCTTGTGTATTAATTATTTTGCAATCAAGATATTTTTTAAATAAATCTTTATATATAAAGATCAAGACTAGGTGAACCTCATTTGTAGCAAATACACTGATTCCTAAAACTAAGTGAAATGTGAGTGTAGAAGTCTTTAGTAACGCCATGAAGCAGACACTAACTTTCTGTGGTTATACACCCTGAATACAATCTTTTTGAAGACAGTGTAAATTGTATACAAGTGAAAGTAGTGATTTTTTTTTTCTTGATACTAAAGTTGCATTATATTTTATAATTACTTCAAGCATTAATACTGCATTGAATGATTAACTCCTCCTTGGCATCTGTGCTTAATGGATGAATTGAATAGAAGAACTTATCTGACATGGTTACTTCTTAATTATCCATGTTTCCATCCTTCTCCCAAGCACTGCTTTTAAGGGCTGGGCTTCCTCCTGTGAGAGGGGATGGGAAGAGCAGACACCGCACACGGGGGGTGCTAGAGGTCAGGCCAAAGCCTACGGCGGGAGAATCAAGGTCGTTGTCAGGATCGGGCCTGTTGAAGCGGGGACCAAGGCTGCGTGAATGAACCGGGCCGCGGCCGGGGCCGGGCCCGGGCCCCGCGGCAGCCCCAGGCCGGGCCCCGCCGCCGGGGACGCAGCGCGCCGGGAGCCGCCCGCCCCAGTTACTATGGTGACGGCGGCGGGCGCGGGAGTGCGGCTGCGCGGGGAGGGCGCGGCGCGGCGCGGACGCCCCGTGCGGCGGTGGCGGCGCCTCCTCTCGCCTTCGCCTTCCCTTCGCCGCCCCGCGCGGGTCCTTCGCGCCGCTCGGTCGCCGCCGTCCTCGCCAGATCGGCGCGGAGTAACGCGCGCGTTGTCGCCAGGCGGCCGCGTGGCGCGGTCTCGGAGCCGCCGCCGTCGCCACAGCACAGCGCGCGCCCGCCGTCGTGTGGGGGGGTCGCGGCGCGGCGGCGTGTGCGGGCAGAGGCGCGACCGCGAGCAGGCCTTCGCGCTGAGCCGTGGCGCCCGTAATGGGCAAAACAGCCTTGTTTCTTGTAAGCGATGATGCTGGGTGGCAACATGACAGGTGCATCTGCGCCTTGTAACTTTAGATACAAAATGCAAATATTCTTGCAACTTTAAAGGCAGCTTAAAATCCAAAATATTTCTGCAGCTGTAATTTCCAAGACCTTTATCAAACTCAGTTTTCCTCATTCGAGAGAAATGGTTTTCAGCTTTTCTACAGCATTATTTCTAGATCTGTAAAAACGTTCTGGTAAAGCTGTAGACCTCTGAATAGCAAAACTAAGCTATCTGGCAGCAGACTCTTCTGTTTTAGTGCTTTTGATGGATTTCTTAGTAATTCGTGGGTCTCTTCCTGCTAGCCCTGGGGTTTATGCAGCACAAGCCAAAAACATTTCATTGGGGAATTATTGCTACTATCACAGAAAGAATTTAAGATACTTGTGTGCACTGTAATTAAAAAAGAAATTAGAAATCTTCACATCTGTTAAATTTTTTTTGTCAGATATATTTAGATTGTGGGGAAAAAAGTCTTTACATAAGAATACAGTAGATGTTCATGAGAATAACACAGGTTGAGACAATCCAATAATTATGGCAAAGGATAAGAAGAAAGATGGCAAGAAATCAGAAAAATCTGTACGTCCTGCTGCTCCTGCACAAGATACTGCAGTTGAGAGCAGCTCAACGAAGCCGGCAAGTTTGCTGACCTTGTATGGAGGGGAAGAACCACAAGCAATTCCTTTGGTACTGGTCAAAGAGCCAGAGGCGGTGAAGGAACCTCCAGTCCGACGTGTTCCTCCATACCGTGAGGAGCCTCTTCTTGCTCAAATTATTGTAGAAAGGTATGTTTGTTACAACTACATCTGTTAAGTCAGGAATTCTCATTTAAATATCGCTGGTGTGCCTGCTGTCCTACAAATATGGATTTGACTCTTGTTTTGAGGCAACAACTATCTAGTATAGAAAGAGGCATCAAAAACGAGGCCCTTAGGCTATTTCAGGTAGGAGTAAGAACTGTGTTTAATTACAAAATCCTTTTCTCGAGATCTGCTCTCCAGTTGCACACAAGCTGGCTATACAAAATGTGATTGGTACAGGCTGATAAAAAGGATGGCTGCAGGAACCGGAAGTTAGTTTTTTGTGGTTAATCACACCTAGTAGCCTTAATATCGTATTAGTGATACCAATGGAATTCTTCTGCCTTTCTGCACCTGAGAGTGTTGCTGGTGCTCTCTGTATGTCCGCCAAAAGCCTCATTCTTTTGGCTTTGTTCAGGTGGAGTGAAATTTAGTCTTAAGTAGACAGACTGTGAAGCAAATAGACCTATGCCATTTTCAGTTGCTGCTGCCCTATAATGTTTCGGGCCGCTGGTATCTGCGCCAGTGTGCAGACTGCAGTAAATCGAAGGTCACTTATTCTGTGCTTGTTGTGATTTAGTTTTACTGATAGCAGCTTGGAATGTTCATCTTTAGTTTGTCTTCTTTGTAGGTATGAAGGTGAAAAAGTCCATGGACTGTATGAGGGTGAAGGCGTCGCATATTTTGAGGGGGGGAATACATACAAGGTGAGTGTATAATTAAAAAAAAAAAAGGATCAAGTTCTAGAACTCTTTTAGTGTAGGTGGAGGCTGAGCAGTTAAAATGTGAGAGCTCTATCGGTTTCTGGCATTAAAACTCTTCTTTTGAAACTAGCAGTTGAAGGAGATTTAATACGTTATTTCAAAATCTTACCATCACTGTCGGCTTAGTGGTGGTAGGAATGAATTTGTAAACAATACTGTTTTCTTCATTTTGAAGGGCATGTTTTCTGAGGGACTTATGCATGGACAAGGGACTTACACGTGGGCTGATGGAGTGAAGTACAAGGTAAAGTGCAGTACAGCTTATGAGCGAACACTAGTACAGCCAGTAAGATGTGCAAATTCAAGGAAAGTAGGTAAGTGACAATAATTGGCACAGTGCAGGAAGCAACTGCAGAACTATGGCACTAATTTCAATCAAGCCTGGATTCTTCCAGACAGTTGGTCTTATCTCCTTTGCATTAAGCAGGAACGTTGAGTCATGTGCCTTAGTTGTTCTAAATGTCGCAATTTAATCTTTTAGGGGACTTTTGTTAAGAATGTACAAATGTATAACGGCTGTTATACATGGAGTGATGGCAGCATGTATGAAGGATCAATCAGCAATGGAGTTAGGCATGGATTTGGAGTGTTCAGGAGTGGTACGCATCCGGTTTCTTATGCTGGCTGCTGGTGTAAAGGCAAAAGACATGGAAAGGTAAATAGAAACATCAAATGAGAGCATTGTCTTGGGTGAGTAGTCTCCAGAACAAAAAGCACTCTTGTGCAAACGTTTGGCCAGAAAGTTTTGTATTGTTGCATTGGTCTTGTGCTATATATTCTTTTTTCTTTCCTAGGGATCTTCTCTGCAGTAGTGTATGCTAATTCAGACTAGTGAGGTGGGATCTTTTCTGTAGTAAAAGGGCTGAATGGTATGCCAAGAGTCATTGCTAGCTTGTGTGTCTTGTCTTTTATGCTGCTCCAATTAGATGATGACAGAGTAAAAATTGACAACGGCATCAGTAGCCACATTTAATACATTTCTGACAGAATGATTAACTTCCCACTAATGACAGAGTGATCCCACCTCTCAAATGTGTAACATTAGACTAAGTATGATAATAGCCAAGACTGTCCTATGTACTATAAGTAACATATAGTTCCAACTTTTTAAAGGGAACTAGCTTTTATCTGTCTCAGTTTTGTGCATCCAACTTGACACACTCTGCTGGGCCTGACGGTTTGAAGACCAATGCTCAGCGTGTGAGGAAGATCAGTTCTAATTACATGTTTTGAGTTTTGTGTCACTAATGGGACACTAAAATTATGCAGGCTGCTGTGGTTGGTCACCAGTGGAATGGTCTGTCTGATTCATTCTGAGAGGAAGCAATGAGACAGGGAAAAACTGAACAGTTAATGCTGTATGCTAGTTGCATGATTGCCTTCTAAAGGAAGTAACTGTAGACCTAGTGTTGAAAGTGGAGTTCTGGATGAGTCAGAAAGCTGATCCACCTCTTCAGGGTAACGGTCCTTAGGTTGACGAAGTTACAATCTGTGAAAGTATTTCCAGCTGGATTGAGAAATGTGGTAGACTGACGTAATGTAGTATGCTTTTTTTTTCTTTCAACACTTGGTCTTTTTTAAGGTCTTAACTAGTACCTATAGAGAGAGGCTGTGTTTATATTTAATTTTAGCTGTTCAGTGCTTTTAGCACTCTGTTTATATCAAAGTGACTGTAGGTAAGAGCGTGATCATGTCTAGTATAACTTGTATGGAATGTTTTATTAAATGTAGATGAATATTTAGCTATTGATTTAAATTGACTACACTGTTTGTTTCAGGGTACCATTTACTATAATCAGGAACAGACCTCTTGGTATTCAGGTGACTGGGTAAATAACAACAAAGAAGGATGGGGAATTAGATGGTAAGTATGATAACATTTTTGTTCTTTGCTTCAGATTTTTTATTTTGCATGTGTTATCATACAGATTCTTCTATTATTTAAAATGGGTAAAAAATACTACCATTTCATAATAGTATGCATTTTCTGTGGTGGAATAAGTAATTGTACAAAGTGCTTGATAGTAATAAAATAGACCTTCTGTATGACTTAAATTTTTATGTTGGTATGTTTCTCCTGATCATTCCCCCAAAGAAAGTCATCTAAAGACAAAATAATTAAAAATCTAATTTGGTAAACCACAAATTGTCTTATTAAAGCAAATTGACTCAATTGATTTGAATAGATGAAGCTCCTTTCATAAATTAATGAATTTTTTGATGGAATTACATATGAAAGAGTATTTTGACTAGCTATGACAAAGGTTCTTTGGACAAAAAGAACTGGTTTATGTTTTACAATGGTTTGTAAGTTAAAAATATGAGGTAAACAATGAGTACAATGAAACCAGTGTGTCCATGTCACAGTGAGCCAACTTTCAAATGAATGCTAATATCCCCTGAGGTTTTACTCTAAACCTTGTTCTTGTAATATCCAGTCAGAATTCAGTATACATACACTGAATTATGTAAGTGAATAATACAGACAGTATTGGGATTTCTTGATCCAAAGTACAGCCATAAAAATCTTTTGGTTATCTCTCAGTTGCAAAAAACGTCATTTTCCTAAGGACTTGTCAGAAAAGTTATATGTTGCTGCATTGTTTTGATATCTCATGGACATGGTCCTCAAATCATGCTGAGCTTGTTTGTACTTGTGCTCTAAGAACTTTGAATTTATTAGTATCTTAACATAATTATTTTATCTGAGACTGGTAAATGGCCAACTGGGAATCTTTTCCTTTTGGATAGTCTGTCTTTTGAAGCAATGCATGGGTCAGAATTTAGCTATCTTAATACAAAATGTCTCTCCTAACGTGTTTCTCTTGCCATCTCCTCAGCAAAAGACGTCTGAGACTCACTGATGACCAGTGAGAGACCAACACTTGTTTGTGTGGGCCTGTCTTACTATTTTCTTACAGTGACTAAGTCATAACTCTCTTACTGTTTTCTTGCAGCTATAAGTCTGGAAATATCTATGAAGGTCAGTGGGAGAAAAATGTACGTCATGGAAAAGGAAGAATGAGGTGGCTGACAGCTAATCAAGAGTATATAGGACAGTGGGAATATGGCATACAGGTATTAATTCCTTTTCTAACCTCTTTACTTTGATATCTGCTCATTACTGTAGTAAAACTAGATAGAGAACTTTGTGCAGTATCAAAGAAGCTTTGTATGATTTGCCAGTTGAGATAGTGGGAATGTACTGTTTTTTCATAAGTTGATTCTCATGTTGTTAGCTATATTCCAATATAAACCTTTTTCATAATAAAACATTAAACGTTTACGGCTATACTTGGCTTGAGATGTGACTTCAGTAGTGAGACTAAGTGGCATTTTACTTCTGTGCCATCTATAAAATATTAAACCACACTGTTCCCTCTAGTAAAGATGTATGAGGCAAGGAGATCTCTGGCATTTTCTGTTCCTTGCCTCTATTATTCTGTTGGAAAGGAAATTAGAGCTACATCCACAATCTTTTCACCCTACATAAAATTGTCAAGGAGCCCGGCTTCTGGAACACCATGGGTCTCCATCTGGCACGGTGTTCCTTGTGTGGCTGTTCAGCATTACAGTCACAAGGATTCAGACAGGAAGGACTTCTTTAGGCCAGTCCTGTTGGTAGAGCCTGCTTATGTACGTGTTGGTTCAGTGTATCACCTGGATGCTGCTCCCATGCATCTCGGTAGAATAGTTGTACGTACGGTTTGAGCTGCTGCCACCATCCGCTGGTGCTCTTATTTGAGAGATTTATCAGCAGTGACTCTTAGAGATACCTGGGCACGTCCTCTCCTTTTTTTAAATCTGGACCTGTAGCAATAGTAACTCTTTTAGTGACTTCTCTTTTTCTTTTTTTAAAAAAACCTTTTTTCAGCATGGATTTGGCACCCACATATGGTTTCTGAGGAGGATGCCTTTGTCTCAGTATCCTTTAAGGAATAAATACATAGGAGATTTTGTAAATGGGGATTGTCATGGACATGGGAGGTTCGTATACGCCAGTGGAGCCGTGTATGATGGAGAATGGGTTTGCAATAAGAAGCATGGCAGGGTGAGTACTGACAAATAGTGAGAGAGTATTAAAGACAACATGAGAAGAGGCTTTGTTCTGCTCCGTATGGTACATCTCTAGATTTCTGTACTGAAAACTACATTCAGTTTGCACTGTGGATGGAATCCCAACATAATGTACAGATTCCACTGAAAGCCGTAGGACTCCTTCCAAGGACCTTGCTGGGCAACAGATTTGACTTGGGGGTTGGGGGTGTGTGTATGGAAATATATTTTACAGTGGCGTTTCAGGGCAGTAGGTGCGTCTTGATTTTTTTTTTTTTTTCCCCCAACGGTTGGTCAGTACTTTCGCTGTATATTGTCATACGTGCTAGTGGATTTCAATCTGCCCTCACACAGAGGGTGTGCTCACATTAACACACTGTGCCCCCAGAGTATTTTTAACTATTAGGAAAGACTATGGACAGTCCTATATGAGGGAAGGATGTTTATTTCTCAAATTATGTTTCAAAATAAAAAAAGATACTTGGAAATTCTTCATCCCAGCAAGATAATTTAATTAACAAGTGACAAAAGAAAGTGTAAAAAAGAAAAATTCTTTGCTTTGTGTTATCTCATATATTGCATTTTAACAGAGATTCTTATAAGGAAAATTAATTGAGAGCATTAGTGTTGTTTTTACTGATCTTTCATTAAATGGGAAAATTTATATTGAAATTAATCAAATGAATCTGTCTGTAGGGCAAGTTTATCTTCAAGAACGGGCATGTTTATGAAGGAGAGTTTATAGATGATCATATAGCAGAATATCCTGCTTTTCAAGTGGATGCACTGAATGTGCAAGATCTGAATGCCATTGGCACACAAAGTCCTTTTGGCACTGGTAAGCAGCTTAAGAAAGCAACAAGTTCTACTTCACGTTTGTTAGTTGTTACTTCGTTAGTTGTTACTTTTTTTTAAATAATGTCAAGCTGTTCATACTTATTCAAGAGCCAGACATATTTTTTCAAAGAACTTTGAAACTATCAGCATTTGCTATATCAGCATTTTCTTTTGCTTAGTAGTTAATTTGCCTAAATGGCTCTTTAATGGTTATGTTGTTGATTATTAAATATCTGCTTATCACTGTAAAAGAGTCTGTTATTCTCCTTTTGAAATCAGTGAAATAAGAAGGAATAGTATGTTTTCTTTTGCTTGTATATTTTTGAAATTTTGAAAATTTCATTTTATTTTATTTTTATTTTACTTGCTTGTTAGAAACCATCAGAACAGTTGATGGCTCAACAAATACTTCTCTTCTGGGACCAAATATTGAATTAGATATATCTTCACTGCTTGACTTCTTCCCAAAGGAAGAGAGACAAGAAGAAGTGAAACAAGTAAGAGCCTATTGTCTGGTATTTTCTTTTTTTTTTCCACTGATATGTTTCACATAATTTTAATTTATTTCTGGTTTATGTGCATAAAGTAAGTCTTTGCATTCAAGAATTATCCAAAATCTGAAAGCAATGAAAACATACAAGCAAAAAGAATGAAGAGACAGTATTGTGTATTCCTGAGCATCCACTAGAAGGGAATAAAAAATATATTTTTCTATCTGGAAGGGCACTCATCATCTACTTTTAGTTACTGTGAGGTCTGGAGAGGGTCTCCACTGATGCATTCCATATGCTGAGTCCAGTGTTCCTGAGCGAAAGATTTAATTTCAAACCTTTTAGGTGACTTTGTGTTTTATTAGTACAGAGGACAGTGATTCCTGTTGGATGCTTCTTGTTCAAAAACTACACAAAATTTTCCATTTATCTACATAAATACTGCTGCTGAGCTGTATCATGCGAGTTGCTTCTCACTCTTCTGTTGGTGTCTTTTACCTACCTTGTGCAGCAATTTATGTATTTTTTACTGTGACTGGCAAAATGTTTATTGTTAATGGGGCTGATGTGTAGAGAGAGATATAAAGGTTTATTGGCAGACAAACTTATAAGTCATCAAACGGTATTTATTATAACTACATTTGAGTAATGTTTTCATGAAAACTTAACGAGGAGTGTGCCCTTGGAAGCTGTGAGATAAAAAAATGTTTGCCCCATTATGGAATGGGTACATGCTGATCCCTACTTGCCGTGAGAACTTACGCTGCTTTGTTTAGATAGAATTCGCTGTGTTGAGACATATGACGGAACTGAGAAGAATTTACAGCTTCTACAGCAGCTTAGGCTGTGATCATTCCCTTGACAACGCCTTCCTGATGACTAAGCTCCAGTTTTGGAGATTTCTGAAGGACTGCCAGTTTCATCATTGCAACTTAACTCTTGCTGAAATGGATCGGCTATTGAGCGGTTTGTATTTCTGTTGAGGAGGGACTAGAATTTAGGAATTTTAATAGTAAGCTGCGGGGGGTTGGAGTGGCAAGTTCTACTGATAGCTCAACCCTGGTAGTTCAGTGGCCCTGAGCGTGTCCCTGTGCGCCCCTGCGTTCTTGCTGGATGTATTAACACCCAGGCACTTTGGGACCTTAGGTGAGAAAATGCAAAATAAAAATACACTTCAAAAATTATTCTGAAGATTCATCAGTTCAAAAATTGTATTATCCTCTGGACTTGCCATTATTTTTACTTAAAATGTTTAAAGAATCTGAGAAAGAGAAGTAGAGGAAAAATAATCTTTGTATTTTTTTCAGTGTTCTTGAAGTTTCTTTTATTTTTATTTTATTTTTTTCTGTAGAGCCAATAAATGAGTCAGTTCCACTTAGAGATGCTGTGGGCCTTTATCACAAAGATGTACTTCAGTGTCCCTTGTATATGAAGGGATTAATTCCAACTCCACTTCCCCCTTGATTCCCATATGCTGTGGGGATGCATTTCCAGAAAGAGAACTTAAAATTCAGTTTTAGGTGGGCCGTGCTGCCTTGCACTGCTCATTTGGAAGCGGTGCTGTGTCTGGTCTGATTCTTCCAGGAGTGTTGTAACACCGTGGTAGGTAGAGAGTGAGCGGATGAGAGTGTGTTATGTGCCCGTGTCAGTATAGGCATTTTAATGTCAGTGATAGCAATAGAGATTATTTTTTCAATTTTTTTTTTAGGTGATAAAATACCACTAGAAGAGATACATTCTCCATATGAGACCTTACTGTTCAGAACATTCTTATCTTGCCTTATTCATCTGGCATTTCATATCTATCATGAGGAGCACAAGTAAGTTTCATCTTTTAGTGAAATTAATTTCAGTGTAATCAGTTAGTTTCTGCCAGGGAACCCTCTCTTTTTATTCTCCTTTGCCCGAGGCATCAGCTTGCCCTTGCCCTCTTGTGCGTTCATTCCCTTTCTGTTGTCTGTGCTGATACTATGCAAAGTAGAGTCCCAGTGATAACTTCAAGAGTTTTGTTCTGCACCTGTATTTGGTACGAGTGGTTTTTTTGCAGAAACGGTGCTGTCAGTATATTAGTGCTTTTGGAGACTGATGTATGTGTTTCTAATACAGAACTATAATTTTTTTTTATTACTCTGTATAAATTGTAGGAGATAATTATTAAGAGAAAAGTAGAAAAGTAGACTCTGGAATTTCAGTTGGACTCTTGATCCTACTACCTGGGGGTGTTTTTGAAAATTCTGCTTCATGTCTTTTACATGAATTGTATAATATCTTTCATACTGAGCTTACATGAATGTGAATCTTCTCTCCTTGATTCCCTCTAAGAGGGCAGTAATGCAAGCTGGTCTCAGGAAGGACTCTTTGCAAGAGAGTCCTAAATTTCACTGAAGAGTTCGTCTGAGAAAAATCTGTTGTAAAATTTTTACAGGGTGAATGTACTTATAAAGTGTACTTGTAAAAATAACTCTTATTGTACTCCTTGTGCAAAAGAAAAGAGTATGTATTTTTGTTTCAACTGTAGAGAAGAAGGTCCTTATCTACATAAATGTTTCTTAGAAATGATGTCCAGGAATGTTATTCCCACTGCCTGTCATATACAGGGTAAGTAACGATGTTTCTTCTGTGCAGTTCAGAATTAATCAATTAGTAGTAAATACATCAGAGCTTTAGAGTAATTGTTATTTTTTCCCAATTAATTTTTACAGGTATTTTATTTTCTGAACGTGCTGTCTGTGCCATGAGCTACGTTGACAAATGCTGGGAAATATACAGAGCTTTTTGTAGACCAAGTACCAAGCCTCCATTTGAACCCACAATGAAAATGAGGCATTTCCTTTGGATGTTGAAAGTAATTATCTACACTGTTTTTTTTATTTTTGATCTGGCTAAATGCACATTTGTTCAGTTTATATGGTCATTTTAAAATTCTCCCTGTAGCTCCTGTGCAAGCATAAAGGTATGGGTAATGTTATTTGTATGAACTGTCCAACAGATGCTAAAGGGACAATTACTATGGTGAGCAGCGGTCCTTTTCAGGACCGCATTCTGATTCCTTATTTGAAATCAGTCTTAGACAAGTACTTCTTTTTTTTTAAAGTGAATATAAATAACTTTGCTAGTGATTTTTTTTTTCTTCCCATAAAATTCATGCACTAAAATGTCATATTGGTAGAACTCAAGATTGGCAGCTCTTGAATTAACACATTAAAGCATTTTAATAATTTATTAATTTAAAGTATTTGCTGCATCATGGACATGAGATTCTTTTCTAAAACTCAACAATTCAGGGACTGATCCAGATTATAGTGAAGTCAGGGAATGACTCCCATTAGTATGACTGTGTTTTGGGGCAGGCTTTCACTGATTAAATCCGAGCCTATGTATGCTGCTGGAAATGTGATGCCTCTTTGGCAGGCCTCTTTGGAATAAATGCCTTTTGATTCAGTCATCTTTTTTGTCTGAAAAAAATAATAAAAAAAATCAGATGACAAAATTGTAATATTTGATGTTTTTATTTCTTAGCTTTCACAAGCTCTTGCTTAGCACTGTTCTTGGCATCTAGGAAAAATTCCCATTGATTTCAGTAAGGCCAGAATTTTTACTCTGTCATTAATTATGTGCTGGAGGTGTCACTTGAAACCACTAGAGATTTTCACACAGGCCTTAAAGCGAATTAGATTAGGTCCATGTGGGAATGCTTAAGTGTTGTTAACACGTAATGTTTAATCTTACACAGGATTTCAAGCTTCTAAGCAAGCAATTAACTGCTCCAAGACTTGTGGAAATACTTGTCAAAGACCATCCCTTTCTATGTGATAGCAATAACAGCAATCTGGAGCAGGAGGTATGGAAAAAACCCGCATAATAGTTCATTGCTACAGGAGCAACTAAAATTAATTTTAGAAAATGCTGCAAATACTGACCTATCTGCCAGAACAGGAAAAGAATGTAACTTACTATGAAAAAAAATAGAGTACAAGCTTTAAGGCTCTTTTTTTATCTTCCTTTGCTTTGCCTAGTTTCTCTCTCATACTTCCATGCTTTGCCTGTTCTCTTGCCCATCTCCGTACACCCTCAGCACCCCTGTGCACTGACCGTACAGATACGCCTCCAGAGGACTGTGGCAAGCAGTGACATTCCATCTCTTGAGACTGCTGCTGGTAATAGTTTTTGTGGGGCACTGGCCCCATATGCAGCCCACGCATGCAGTGGCTATGCAGGGAGGAGTCTCAGCACTCCCGGCTACCGAGGCCTGTGTAGATGTCAAGACGGGTCAGCAGTTAAGGCGTGAGCCCACTGATCCTGGAAATCTGATGATCTGAGAAACCTCAGGAGTGGTATGTGAAGTGCTTCATCTTCAACATATAGGGTAAAGTAGGGAGTGTAGAAGACTCTTGCACTGCCTGACAGCTGACCTGCTGTAGAGGACCTTCACCCTTAAAGAATTAGCTTTTATCCAGTGACTATCTACTGTAAATGATATGATTGAATTAATTTTTTTAATCAGTATCTGATAAACTGAACGCAAAGTATTACTAGAGGATTCATTGTACACCCTTTGTTAGGGTTTCTTGGGGTGTTGCGTACAATTGAACTATTTTAGATAATAACTGTTATTCATCACAGAGAAAAATTTCTCATAATTCCAGATAAAATTCCAGCAAAAATCCGTGCAGTGTTTTATTTTAATTTGACTTGTGTAAGGCATAATGCAGTGTATCACCTGCTGATTTTTTGAACTTTAGCCATTTACAGGTTTTCTTCAGAAGAAGGGATGTTTGAGAAGATGCAATGATGCCAATGCGGTGATGCCAAAGAGGCTCAATAAGTAGTTTAGAATTCTTTACGTGCTCAGACATGTGCCCATAATGAAGAGATTTTACAAAAATGAATTAATTGATGACTATGTTTGTTTTACTCTAGTTGGTTTTTCTTGAATTTGTTGAAGCTCTTCTGGATTGTGCACTGGTGTATGTTACCAGTGATGTGGTTAAGCAGCAAGTAGATCGTTATAGTCAGAAAGGAAGTAGCTTTAGAATCGAAAATCTCTCCGAGGGAACCACCGCTATGGCTCACTACCCAGAATATTCTCTGTCCCAGGTAAAGTTGTTGTAGACCTCATAAACACCATTATTACATGTCCACTTCCAGAGCAAAGCCAGAGGGACACAGAAACTGAATTCCTCTTTTCGCATAAGCAGTCATTTGATCGGAACATTTTCCTGTTTTTTGTTCATTGTTACTTTAGACTGTAACATCACTGTAGACAGTTTTAATACACTTGCAAATTTTCCTAAGTAATTATAAATACACATAATGTCCTTGGAAGCCTTCTGATGTTCCAATGGGAACTGACAAATGCCACTGAATCCCACCTTCTCCCATTCTCCGGCTACCTGGTCCATCCTGTAGGACCCGTTCCCTTGTGTCATTACTAGCATTTATTTAGTTCCACGGTGAACTGACCCAGTTAAGCTAGCAGTGTTTTCTGGGGCTAATCTAAAAATCATCATCTGAAGTGCATTGAACGAACAATTTTTTCTCATGGTTATTTTTTTATTAGTCCGTTTACAGCAGAAGTGTAATTAGCACAGACATAAATGATGAAATTTCTGAGGCAGCTGAGCCCTACACTTGCCAATGGTTGTCTTCAAGCAAAAGTGTCCTATCAGAAGACAGAACAAAGACGCATGAGGTACGTAAAAGCTCTCATTGAAAGGTGGAGTAGGGGTTTTGCCATTCATGTGGGATAGAGAAGCCAAGGTATTTTGAGGTTTTGAAAGGGACTAGAATTTCACCTGTTATTGGCTACAAGGTGCTTCTGTGCCCGGATGTGTATATGAGCCTAAAAAATGATGCATTTCCAATGCTAACAAAGCACTTGCTCCTATGCATACTTTCCACTATTTTTGTTCAGGCTGTTAGGTGGTATTCTATGTAATAATAACTAAAGCAGAAGGCAGTGATGAACAAAACTACAGATATGTGTTTATTGGCAAGGTAAGGAGTGAGTGGATGAAAACTGGGCAAAGAGACTTGGTAGCACTGGAGAAGGTAACCCTAATATTAAAATTCTAATATGTAGAAGGGTGCCTCATACTCTGAGTACACTTAGCCTGCTGAAAATGAGGCCTTTTCTAACTCAGCACACTTGTGACTTGTCTGCTTAATTTCTAGAATAACCTTTTACTGACGTTATGTTTTGGTTATGTTTTATGTTTTGTTTTGTGTGGTGCGCGTGGTGTGTCTGCACGTGGTTTGTGGTTGGTGTTGAGGTTTGTGCTGTGGTTTGTGAATGGTAGGCATAGGCGAATGTTTTGTTTATGTTTTGTTTATGGTTATGTTTATGTTTTGGTTATGTTTTATGGTTTTATGTTTTGTTTGTTTTGTTTATGTTTGTGTTTACGTTTTGTGGTTTGTTCGTGTTTTTAATGTTTAATGTTTTTATGTTTTGTTTGTTTTTTCTTTATGTTTTATGTTTATATTTTGTTTATATTTTGTTTATGTTTTGTTTTCTTTATGTTTTGTGTATGTTTTATGTATGGCTTGTTTTGTGTATGTTTTATGCTTATGGTTTGTTTTCTGTATATTTTCGGTATGGTATGTTTTCGGTATGGTATGCTTACACTTTGTCTTGTTTATGCTTTGTTTATGTTAGTGTTAGTGTTGTGTTTACATTTTATGTTTTGTTTTGCTTATGTTTGCATCTTGTTTATGTTTTATGTTTTGTTTATGTTTTATGTTATTTTGCTTCCCGGTAGAGTGCAGACAGGAGATTAAAAGCCAGCTGGAATATATATTTTCACACAGGAGGAATTCCTAGAAACATATTCCGAAATTAGAGGCCGGTTCTTCTTCCAGCAAACTTTTAAACTTCACTGTCTGTACAGTTTCATACCCAGTAAGGTTGTATTCTTTCAAACATGGGTTTGAACTGTTTCACCTGAGTTATTAAGGGACTTACTGTCACTTACCCCAAAAGAATGGTATCATCAGGCTGCAGAAAACGCTTGGGAAGGAAGTAGAAAACTTTTCAAAGCTTCTGTCTCAGATATACTATTGAATGCTACTCTCCTTTTCACTGGGTATAATTCCTGGAGTATATTCCTAAACTCAGGAAGAGAAATTCATTATTGTTTCCTCAGGCATAGATGACTTACAGTGTCAAGCAGAGGAACACATAAGAACAGAGGGACATGTGCAAGAACAGGAACTTTCATTTCTCTGTACTTCCTCTGAAATAGAATAATCCTACTTCCCTGGCTGGTGTCAGAGGGAAAGTGCACTAATTTTGAAAGTGTGAAACACTATTGTAAATTAAATATTTTGAAATAGGTGTAATTGCAGAATGCCCTTGTTTGGCAGCTTCTTGTCTTTCAGCGTAGTAGCTGGTACTATTCCAGAATGCTTTGTAGATAGAAATTTGCATGACTCAAATGGACAATGTGATTTCAGTTTTTAATTTGAACACAAGCCCAGGCATTTTATAACTGAATTCAAAACTTCTTCCCAGTCCCTGAGATCCTGTGAAGACCGAAGGCTGTCTTTTCAAGAATTTCCTATGGGTGAGTACTGCAGTTCATTCTATAGCAGCTATAAGCAGTGGTGCTAGAGGAGACTCACTCTTGCTACAGCTTTAAAGATAATTAAAAAGGCAGATGCTCACTGGAATGGTTGTACATGTACAGAGGGAAGCATCATTCCGTTTTGCAATTATGGCAAGGTTTAGCTCTTTACGTTAATGTTCAGTTTCACACACCTGGAATATTTGGTGAGCTGGCCAAATTTGAATCTCTGAACTTACGCTGTGAGGATTTCAGAATTGCTCCTCCCTGTTGAGATCATCTGTTTGAATATAATCGGTGTTTTTTGTTGATTTGTAGATCTAGGACTTAATTACATGAACACTCACAGGTTGTTCTTCCTTGTTATTAGCTCTTCCTGCCTCACACGTTGATTCGCTGTGTTTGTCTAGTCTAAGCTGACCTTCCATCACTCTGCTTTCATCTTCTAGACAGCATCTTTGGATTCTGTGCTTCTACTGTGGGCATGTGGGCACAGGAGAAACCTGAGCAGATGAGAGCAGGGGGGTTGTGATGGGTTATTAGGAGCAATGGCCATGTGCTGGCTTAGCTGGAGCTGAGCAAATGCGGTTGACTGCGAGGTGTGGTGTGGTAAGACTGTTCAAAGGAATTCTTAGGTTTTGCAGGGAAATTCCCCTCTGCAGTTTGCTTGCTACGACTTGCAACACTAAAATTCACGCTCTTCACTATGTCACTCCTCCGGGCAACTGAAGGGCTTTATTCCTGTGCTGACACGCTGCTTGGCTGCCTCAGTCTGCTTCCCACATTTTCCTGTTTCTGTTACTGGCACACTTACGTTCCTTCTAGCCCATTGCTAAATATCAGGAAAATGGGCAGGTGATGGTACTGTTAATATATAAAATAGCAACAGATTGCATTCACTGTCAGCTGGCTGCCCCTGTGAGCTCCTCCTCTCTCACGTCCATCAAAAAGTTACCTGTAATATTCAGAACCAATCCCACTAAACCACACTTGAACAGGTATCACATCATTAATGTTTATAAGGAATAACAATGCTAGAATCTCGCAGTAATAATTCGTGCTCACCTGAATACTATTGTATTAACCAGCGAGTGTGTTTGAAGGCTGGTTGTACATAGTGAAGATGTTAGTTTGAAGGAGGAGAGTCAGAAGATAACATGGTAGATGATAGCGCAAATTCATCAAACCCGGTCCAGCAGCAGAAGCAACTCAGCCATGTTAGGCAATTCTACCCTAAAGCTAACAAGCCTTGTTGAGCTATTGGAAGGGGTAGTAAAACATATGAACTGAGAACAAGCCTGGGTTTTAATATGCATAATTATTATTTTTACTTATTTTCTGGTAACTGTGCGGGTAGGTATACATTTGAACAATTTCAGGCTGAATTATTTTGGTCTCTATGGAGCTTTTTAAAGAAGTTTTCGGAGCAAAAACATGCATATATTTAATGAAAGTTGGATGCATATTATTTCTGAGCTTACATCACCGTCTGATCATACTAATATAGCTAATATAGATGTATTTGCTGGTCTTTTGCAATAACGCCTTTGGATATTTTCCCAGTATTCTTATATGACAGCTAAATATCCCCCCCAAATCCTCCCAGTCACAGCTGTACAGATGCTTTGTGTACCATTCCATGGTGTATATCATGAGGGAGAATATTTGTGCTCATAAATTGCATCAGCAAGCTCATTTCTAGTGACAGGCTGTAACACTTCCTTAAAAATAACTCAAAGGCTTTTTCCAAATAAATTCTTCCTGCTCTGTTGCACTCATTTTGAGATAGAAACAGGAGGTTGAACTGAGCAGTGTTTCTTTATTATAAACAATATCTTTTCATCTGTAATAAACTATTATTTCAGCCACAGGTCTACCTGATATGTCATATGACAATATTTTTTTTATATTGAAGACCAACACTGGTGTTTAATGCACAGAATTACAGATAAAGTCATTTTAATTTTCTTTCTTTGCAGTATCAGATACTGTCTTCTTACTCCATGCAGCACATGGAGATGTCAAAGATACTCAGTCATTGTTCAGCTGGGACACAGAAAAAGGACAGGGTTTCTGCCCAGCAAAGGAACTGGCAGGTAAAGCAGTCCTGTTTTTAAAAAAATGATTTGTAGCTCTTGATTTGTAACTCCTGAACTGAAATTTTAATCGTGCATGCAGATTTCAGCTTGTCACAAGAGGGCAGTAAATGAACATTAATTCTAGAGGAAATTTTTTTAAGAAAATGAAACTTAATAACCAATTTAAATGAGAAGTTTTAGTACTTTTTCCTTTGAAGTTTCTGCAGTTTTAAAATGCCACTTTCTATTTGTAGGGCATCTATAAATTTTAATTTCTATTAATTATTTACTCTACGGAAAGATGAATCTGCAAGCCTGTTTTTCTCTTCTACCGTGCACACGCCCGCCCCCCCCATCTCTTGGCCAAATGAAAGATACTACCACTATCCCTTGTTTTTTTTACTTAGGATAAGAATTATTATTAATTGTATAGTCAGGAGTGATCTGTCACCATGAGCTGGGACAGAATGTTTTGCCTTATGACAGGCCTGCATTCATGCAGAAGAGAAATCAGTAAGAGCATTTTCATATGCAGAGGTTAGGTGAGAATAGTGAGAATGTTACTTTTTGTACAGTTTCCCTTCCAGCTGATTGGCCCGTCTCATCTCTAATACTCTTTGTGCTTGTTAATGTTTCTACAAATAAAGAACCGCAGTCCAAGAACGTGAGGAGACAACGTGTTCTTTGTGCAGTCATCAGATCTCTCACTGCAATCTGACGACTGAGAAGTTACAGATCAGAAAACATCATTGTCTCTTAAACGACCAGCAGATGGGCCCTGGCAGACCAGCTGTGGGAAACATTGCACACAGTAATTTTTAGAAAGTCACACGTGCTTGCATGCAGTTAGGCTGTTTCACGTAGTTATGTTCTTCCCTCCATTCCCCCATGTACAGGAGTCATAGATGCTGAATTGTCATCGGATTACTATGAAATTAAGATGTTTATGACAGGACTAAAGGGGAAGGTTTATGTTCTTCTGGTGCCATGCCCAGAGACCAGTAGCTCTGAAGAACCACGACAAGGCCTTCCCCTTTCACCCACGGCAGTTACAAGTTTCTCACAGTTGGCCTATTCCATACCATGCAGAAGCACGTGTGCAGCACCCACAAACATGGGGAGGCTGGGAATATCATAACCAGTGCAGCCAGACTCTTCCATTGCAGCGTGTCAGATCTGAAGTACTGCAGCCCAAGAGGAGTTTGGGATAGAAATACCTTGTTAAATAAACAACTGTGTAATTTACATGTTACAGAAAAACTAGAAGACAAAAATGAACAAAATGAGGAACTTGGTCTGCAGCTGTGTCAGGTGCAAATCTTTTTTATGAGTAAGTTTTTTCCTGCCTACCAGCATGAACAAGTGCTGAAGGAAAAAATAAAAGAAAATCAAATTCGGGATGCTGAAATAGCTGAGCTGAGGAAACTAAAGGATGAGGAGCTGGCAAAGTGAGTATTTTATCTTGAAGAGATGGCTTTGTCTAATAACAAAATTTGTGTAGTCTGCCTTCATGAAAGTAGTATAGCATGCCATAAGTGACACAAATCATCCAGATATAATAAGCAATATCTGGAAGGTAATTAATGTGTGACTGCTTATAAAATAACAAGGTAAGAAAATAATTTCTCTTTATTTGTCATAAGCAATGAATACTGGAAGCCTTCAGGCTACAGAATTATCTTACAGCTCTCTGATGAGTGTATTTCCTGGCACTTGAGTCCTGCTCTCTATGAAGCAAGTTCAGTTGAAGATACTTTTGCATAGTCCAACTTAGACTTAAAGTGATAACTAGAAAGACTTTCTGCTTCTCTAAAGTAAAATATTTCATTCTGCAAATACAAGTGTAGTTGCTTAGCCAGTATGAATCTTTGTATGTACTTCAGTATGGGAGACTTAATAAATTTAAGCTTTGTCTGCTTAGACTTGCTGCTGGAAGAGAAGCAGAAGAGGCAAAAAGACAAGAAGCTGCAGAAGAAAAAGCATCATCTGAGATCGAGAATGCAGGAGTTCAGGAGTCAGAGTCTGTTGCACAGTTAGTACCTCCTCCAAAGGACGAGGCACCCGTTGTACCACCCCCCGGTGTTACCAAGGTGGCTGCAGGAACAAAGAAAAAGAAAAAGTAAATATTCTAATAAGCTCTACTGAAGCTTCAAGTATGTAAGCACTTTTTGAAGAAAAAAACACCACTTCTAGTAGCATCTAAAACACAAGTGCTATAAAAGCTATTTGCATGAGATTTGCCCATTTCAGGCTGAAACAACTTCCAGCTCTTACACCAAGGCCCTTGCTGTATCAGCTACACCTGAGTATAACCCTTTACATAAATAAACAAGGCTATTCCAGAAGTGAGTATTGACTCTATTCGCTAAAAATGCCATCAGTGTCACAGTGATACAGCTATGAGATGGGATGTCAGTTCTGTATGTCCCTTGTAAATAGTTTCTGCTTAAAATAGGGTCAATATAATTGAAATACTGCATAAGCAACTATTGTTTCAATTGGGGATTACTTTTATGTAACTATTTGACAACAAAAAAAATAAAACAAGTTGAAGCAAGACTTTCTAAGAATAGGTGAAGCTAGAACACATGAAATTTAGTGTTAATCAGACATAGGTCAGAGGTCTTTTTTAACTAGCAATCTAGTTTCACATGGTGAAAAATTACTAAAAAGTCACAGTATGATGCAAATGAACACAGGGAAACAAAAAGATGCCCTTAAAAGTGTAACAATTATTAGTTTTATTTTCCAGTAAAATATTCACATAACAATATCAGAATGGAATGGTACAGATGAATTCAGACTGGTTTTAATTAGTTTGCTGATAAACATTTTTAAAATCTAAAAATTTTATGATCAGTTTACAGATTTTAGTAGAAATTTGATTCTTACAAAGCAAGTATTGCTTTACTATTGTCATTATTCCAGTCAATAATATGACTAATAACTTCTCACGTTGAACAAGTGTCTGGTGTTGACATCTTCAATAAATCAGCCCTTTGCAGATCAATCCAAGAAAAAAATATTATTAAACTGTGTTGCACAAAGTTTCTTCACTTCTTCTGTAAAAAAAAAAAAAAAAAAAAAATCAATACAATATTTTACAAGAGCCTGTGTAAGAAAAACTCTTGGGATCATCAAGGAGAATACAGTTAAATTCAAATAGGAAAAAAAAACCCAAAACCTAGAGTTCAGGGTAGAAAATACACCTATCAATTCCATTGTTTTCAGTAAGAGAAAGCTGAGTCAAGTCTGAAGTTTCAGACTGTCTGAAAACTGAGTTGTACTTTAAGTGGCTGAAGTGTAAATGGTGACTTCAGTTTGCTGCTAGGCCATTCACCTTGTCAAACCTTTACACTGCAACAGCAGAAGAGCTAGTTTCCACACAAGAAAGTACATTTTTACCCCTGCTTCAGGCAGGGGGAAGTACTGGAGGCATTACTGTAGCCTGTTAAAATCAGTCACCAGAAATTTTGTGTTGCGCTACTTAGCAGGCAGTGTTTCAGGGGTAGCAGTACTTCCTAAGTTTATCAGGCACAGAAATACTCATTTACTATTTCTATACAGCAGGTTTGATCCTGAAAGACAATTAGCAGTCATTAAACAAGTCACCTCACCAGATCCTCTTTCCAAAATTTAGGTTACTAGGCTTTCTTAGAAAGATATTAGTAAACTCATCCCATCCTCTAAGTGAGAGCATTGGCTTCTGTTAAAACACTGAACCCCTCACCATTACTGCAAGTAAAGTAATACCCAAACTGTCATTTTTCTTGAAAATCAGTCTATTTAAAAGCTTTTGCATCTTAATATTCATTTGCACTTTTAGTCAGAATAAATTAGTCTTAGAATGGCATTAGTAATTCCACAGTAACGGAATGAGGATTGCTAGCAGGAGAAAGACATTATGGACAAATAACCCACCCATGGATCACTGACTGACCAAAAAAAAACAAACCAAAAAAACCCAACCCAAACCAAACCAACCTAAGTTAGATGTAAATATACTCACCTCTCACCTGTAATACACTTCATTAATTACTCCTAAACAAAACTCACAGAGCACTCCTCTATTATTTCAAGGAGGAAGAATGATTAATAATTAAGAATCTCTGCTAAATATTTATGTTGTTCTTTCATAGCAGCTAGAAGACAGACTAAAACCTTATGCAAACTTACCTGGTCTGTTATAGATCAATCTCTCTCTAAATTTCTCATGAGATGGATTTTATTACTTCTCCAGGGACATATATTTTAGTAGTAACTGTATTTAAAGGATAATAAAAGACAATCCTTACCGTTAACTTCAATCAGATTTGCATTTTTTTGATTCAAAATAACATACAGTTCTCGCTGGTCGGACTTTTTCCCAACTACCCAATAATCACTCATTGCCTTCACAATAATTTCCTCATCTTCATCAACTCTGAAAGAAGTTTCAGAAAGCATGTGTTAAGAACAGTATCTCAAGACGATGGCAGCAAGTTGGTCTTTAACAAATGTAAGCTCTCCTAATGGTTATGAATAATCCAAAAGTGAACCAACGGCCTGATGTCAAGACGACCTGTGGTTGTGCCACACCAAATAGATACAGAGTACTGAACTTGGACGTAATTCAGCATAGCAGAATGAAGACTTCATAATCTATTTGGAAGAATTATATCACCAGATGAGTAAATCATTAATTTGTCCATCAGCCAAACACTCCAGTGCTCTGAAGAAAACCACCTATCCTCCGCAGAGTCAAGGAGGCATTTCACCGCATTATCTTTTGCTACACGACAACCAAATAACAGAAACTGCAGAGGGTATGAAGATACTAAACTCTCACCTGTCTACTTGTTAAACCTAGAACTAAACCATGCTGAACAACTTGGTCTCTTGTATAAGGCTGTCACTAACACAGTATTTTTATAATATGATGAAAAAAATTTTTTTGATTTATAGAGAAGTTAAAACCTTATCTTATACAGAGCAAGACAAAGCACTGGTCGCTGGTTAGTTACAGACACCACCACAATCATGCAGCATTTACCTGTTCTTTAAGAATTTCTGTAGTGATAGAGGGTCTCCCCCATCTTGAAATAGATAGCAGGATACCATTTACAAGCAGCCAATTACCTTCTCAATCAGCAGTACTGCAGTAGCTGCAAGGTTACTATTTCGAGTATTGTCCAATCCCAGAAAGCAGCCAGGTATTTCAGAGGAGGGTATTATAATCCCATCATAGGTAGAAGCAGGTTTCCCTGTCCCCTGTATTACTTATTCTGAGGTAAGACAATGACTTAAGTGCAAAAGCACTAGGCTTCAGGTCCTTTCTAAGTTCATTATGGCAACTCTGAAGGTTCAAATAGATAAAATATTTTCATGGCTATCAAAATCCTAGCCCAGTATTTTTTAAAAGGACAAGAAAAGTTTTGGTTACATAGGACAGACTCTTCTTGTAAGCAACACAAAATACTAAATATGACCTGCATATACAGTTTGTCTTACAGGCTGTGAACAGCCTTCAGCAAACAAAAAAAGACATGGAAGACTTTGGTCATTTGAAAAAAAAGTTATTGACAGATGGAGTTACAGACTATTTAATAGTTAAGCATTACCTGGAGAAGTCACTGTTGATGTCACCGAGAATCTTCATGAGGTCAGGGTGGACAGATGCAAGTGATACACTGGGTGTCTTCCTCATGTGAATTGTACTCTTCTCTGCCAAGTTCATGTGATTGAAATAGATAAACTTAAACTGAGGCTCTTTCTCAGCCCTAGAAAGATTCAAAGGAAAAAAAAAAAAGTGACTTGCAAACCTCAGACATCCTGAAGTTACCTTCACATGGAAGAGACCAAGTATCCTAAAGACTTGTGTCATGATCAGACTTCATTTTAATAATAAAAATAAATTCAAAAAAAAAGCCTCCAAACCAACCAGTTTTTCCCCCTTTTTTATTTACTAGGAGCCTAAGCAACAGAAAGAGAGAGGAATCTAAGGGTCTTGTCCCACATCTCAGCAGTAGTTTGTTCATATCTTTCTAATGAGCCATTTTGTCTCTGCCCCCATTTTGTTTTCTTGCTGCCTTCCCCTGGATTGCCTCCAGTCAGTCCAGTCCTGGTTTGAATAGATGGTAAGTCTTTAATGTGATCAGTGAGGAATTTTCCAGTCACATCTTTGTTATATTCTAGACAAAGAACTCTTCCTTGACCTAGGCAATAAGATTTTCCCCCATCATTTTTGTGGGCCAAATATGAGAATACTTCCAAACTTCTGCCTTGCTCCTCCTCTACTTTCTCTTTTAATAAGGTAAATAAAATCTTTCACTTACAGCTGTAATGTTGGTGGAAGCCACAGAAAATTCAGATTGGCAAAAACTGGCTATAGCATTTGGTACTTCAGACTATGTATTATTTAGAATCAGGGAGATACTGTGATGACACCGCTCACCTTAGCAAACAACTAGATACCCTTGCTCTCTGTCACCCAAATGCATTAGTGTCAAGAAACTGTATCATGTTTTCAGGACACCATGGCATTAAACTTTAAAAGAGTTAAAGCAGCTAAAGCCAGTCTTACTAAGGCCCGGGTGACATAAAAAGCAAGTTTAATGATTTAGTAGATCAACGCGATTTCAAGTGCATCCTACTCTACACTCTGCAATTTTGCCTATTTGGGGTGCTACAACTAAAGTCAGTACAAGCTAACGTTAGTATTTTTAGCTTAATTCCTCTTTTGTTGTCATATCTAACTGTTGTTCTTGCTCCCCCAACTAACAAGTCCATTAAAAAAAAAAAAGTTTTTTTAATGGAGATTCTACTACAGTTCTAAGTGAAGTAAATTTTTCAAAATGTTAATGTCCTTTTCCATTTGACATTATATTTAGCAGGACTAAGGTAACAACTAAAAAACCCTAAGTGTTTTCCTCACCCATCATACACAGCAGCACTTCAGGAAGCAGTAATTTTGGATAAAAGTACTCGACTGTAAAGTTTGCATTATAACTATCACCTAATCTACTCAGAGAAGTCTCTGTTTCAAACTACTTGACAAAAGTTGTTCTAGTATGTAGGACTTCACTTTCTTTGTAACACAGACACACACAAAAAAGAAACCAACTTCAGCATCCCAAATAAAACCTGGGATATACGTCAGCCTGGCAGAGACTATGGCAGCACATGAATGTTATGCAGCGCAGATTTGGACAGTTGGGAGAAGAGGAAGGAGGAAGAGGGGACAACAGTTGAACCTGCAGGAAGAAGGAAAAAAAAAAAAAGCCAAACCCACCCACTCCACCTCCCAGAACAGGTAGGGAATTATGAAATAAAGCAAGACCAGGCAGATGAGAAAACTGGAGACTCTTCCCATTTCCCTCCCAGGGTTCAGAGCTAGGAAGTGATAAGAGAAAGGAGATCACAAGAACCTGGGCCCAAGGGAGTATCTCAACATTAACAAGCAAAGACTAGAACTTCAGTCCTGTTGAAGCCACACACTTTGCCCAAGCAAGCTACCCTGAAGTAGACCACACTGGACCTTTCTAGGGCTCCTCCCAACAGGAGCTGGGTTCATCAAAGCCCACTTATCTAACTGTAGGCTACATCTTGTTTCAAAAGAAGTACCACTGTGAGCAGCCCATACACCCTGACATGCAAGAAGTACAGTACTTCTACAAATGAAAAGCAAACAAGAAAATGAAGCTTCTGAAAGGTCAAACTAGATTTCCATTTCCTCGTCTCAGTCAAGGACTCACCCGAGAAGGCTTATGCCCAGGTTGTCCAACAGACATGTGGCGTGAATTTGTAACAGAGCTAAGAGTTGCATACACTCTGTCTGTGCTGTGAGTGCTTGAGTGCTTGTGTCTAATGCAATATTCAAACAGAGCTGTCAGGCTCTACTTTAAGTGAAAAGTAAAGTTTTCAGTTATTTTTTCACATTATACAAGACAGCAGTCTTGGAAAGCAGAAGTCAAAAGGAAACCAGCAAAAGAATGGAGGTGAGCACAAAGCTAATGTGCATTTGAGTCTTCAAAACATCTAGTTGCCCAAAGGCTATTTGTGAACATTATGAGATTCTGTTTTTCCTTAAGAAAAGTTGAAAGCATAAAAAAGAAGTTGAGATTTTGTAGTGTACTGTACTTCAGCACAGGGGGGGAAAAAAACAACAAAAACAAACAGAAAACTACCACTTCAGCTACCGCATTTTTGCCAGCATGTAACTATTTGCGCAAATGCAGTAATCTGTAGAACTGATAATTTCCAAGGATCAGCTAGTTTCAGCTCACATATGAAAGAAGCAAGTTCCACCTGCTGTATCTGAGTACACAATCAACATTCATTTATAAATTAACAATATCTATGTTGTTACTTCGGGGAGACCTGAATATGCAACAACAGGCACTTTATAAATGCATAAGGTAGAGAAAGGTAGATTAACATCATTTAAGGTGCACAGTTAACTCAATACTTCCAACGTTTGGGCTCATGTTACTGTTATTTAAGCAGTTCATTAAAACTAATTTTTAACCACGTGATAAAGGACTGCAATAGGAAAAGTAGTGCAGTACAAACCCCGATATTCTCTTGTTGATGTTGTATTGTTCACATATGTCTGATGCTAACACGGTGAGTTGAGGCCCAACGATGCTGTCCAGTTTACGGCAAAACTCCAGTGTCGGTGGAATTGAAGCTACATCGCAGTTAAAGAATAGAGAGGCAGATGAGATTCTCCTCCAAAAGTAGAAGCTAAATATTTTGTAGCTGCTTTCTTTAACCATCAGTGAGAGTCCTGGGACAAATTTCTCCCTTAATTATAGCCACACAGTTTGCAAATCATCCCGAAGGTTAATTGAAGCAATATTTAGTCATTTTAGCATGTATATACCACTGGAGCAGAATAAAAAGGCTGATAAAAGCATTCATGAAGAACAGGCTCAAATAAACCTGAGTATTTTCAAGAGTAAAACAAGTTGTAATTAATAGCATTTTGTATTAGCTGTGTCTTCCCAAAGAAGTGATACTAATAGGTACTTACCGTCAATCATAAAGCAGACGGCTGCACTCATAGCCTGGAACAAAAAAGTTAAAGCAAAAAAACATTTACAACAGGTTACCTCAACTACACAAATACATAATGATACTTCAGTGAAGTCACACACAGACAAACCAGATAAGTTCAAAAACCTTGTTTAAAGCACTTCAGTGGGAAAATCTTTTTGCAATCCTGCACAACACAGGATAGTTAAGATTATAAAAATCCTTAACTGGGCTGAAGTTAAGTTGTAGGGGAAAGATTAAATTTGCTAAAAATGCAAAATATATGTATGCACAAAATTTGCATTTCATTAAAAAAATTAAATTCTTAGTTCCATTGATTAATGCAATACAAAGCCAGGTGTGAAACCACTTAAAGCAACTGAAGGCTGGTACTTTATTTTGATAAAACAACTGTTTGCTTTGAAGAGGGTCCAGGAGCGGGGAGAAGAGGATTTGGGTTTTAAAGCTGCTTGCTAGAAACTCCAGAGTTTTCCTTCTCTTTGCTCTTATTTGGTCCTATTGATTTATCTTTTTATGCAATTCATAAGCAATTCACAGCACTGTCTTCTTCATGGTATAGACATTCCTAATACTAAGGAATAATCACAGAGAAAAATGTAATACCTTATAAACAATTAAATGAAGCTCTTCGTAAGTGTCATCAGTGTTAACAAATATTTTGGGGAATCGGCATTTTGCTTCTGGATCATTAAGATTTAAAGGCCCAGTCAGAAACCTAGAAAACAATTCAATAGGTTGGATGTGATTAATTCTTATACTTCAGTTTTTCCTATTTAACAGATGTTCTTGAAACTAGCAATTACTTGCATGCATGAATATATTTGAATACAATGAGTTTTCAGCTGTCCAGATAGGCATAGAGCCTCTCCTCTTTGTATATTCTCTCTCTCAGTACTCGTGCATTTTCAAAGTATTATTTACAGATATGCTCCAAACAGTTACAGGAACAGGATCAGGATCAGAAAGCCCACATGAAAATAATACTAAGGAAATAAACTGCACAGATCATCAGGGGAACAACAACAAAATCCCTTCAACATTTGAGACATGACTTTCTTTGAAAACCCTTTTTGTGTTGCTGGAAAAGCATTCTTCTTTTGCTTTCCAGCTGGATCTTCAGATTAGCTTTTGGTAGAACAGTGGTGCACTACAAGCACCTGGAATTTGGGAGGAAAAGTAGGGGAGCATATGCCAGTGTCCCCATCCCAACAGAATACACTAAGTCAGGCAAGGCGAATTAGAATGATTAGAGGAAGATGTCAAGAACCATCACTTATTCCAAATAATGTTGCCCAGCTGCTAAGTGCAGAATCCTCCCCCTCTGATACACTGAGGACATCACTAGACACATTGTTTTACGCCTCTGTCTGAAACATCTGACTAAAAGGAAGAGACTGGAGCAGTGCTGAAATTTTTCACGCAGTACATTAAGAATAGCAGGGAAGAAAAATAAACATTTAGTAACTTTAATGAAGCCTCTTCTCTCTTTCCCAGGGGCCAGGTTCTACACTGTACTGACAACTGTGCAACCTTGTGGAGGGACTGTGTGTGGAACAGGGACCCAGGACAAATTCACTCCTCTCAAACATCTTCCCCTTGAGGGAAGCAGCAATAGATGATGAGTTAATAAGAGCTACCTTCCATAGTGTTGCAGATTTCCTGGCATTTCAGCACGTATTGGAGAATCTCTTCCTGCTAACTGAAGCAAAAAAGAACAAGCACAGAAAGAAAACTGCTTAGAGGTATTTTCTATTATTTTTTGTGGACTGTCTATAAATTATATCCAAGGAAGCCAATTTCAAAAAATACCATTCATCAAGATATATACTGTTTGTGTAACACAAACAAGGAAGGCTAAAGTGTACAAGATACAGATAGAACTGGGCATTCTGATTTTGTGTTTATTAATTTAATAACTTAGCCTATGGAGCTTTTTCTGGATAAATAACTCCCTTTGGTCTTACGGCTCTCCTTGTGTATTTAGCCTTTAGCTAAAGTAACTCATTTGCAGTAGTGAGTACAGTCAGTCCTGTGAAATAGGGAAGTATCTTCACTACACAGGTGTGAAACTGATGCATTTGAGTTCTTCAAAGTGACGTGTGGGCAAGACAGCTGCGTTCATTGCATCTGCTGTGCTCAAATCCCCTATTAGTAACACAAAGAACAGACAGTGTTTGAGCGCTCACGAAGATCATGTGCTCAAGAGCAGAAGCACATGCTGTGTTTCAACTTATGAGGCTGTGCAACACTGCTTACATGGCTACCTGCAATTATTTATTGGATGCATCATCTAACCAGCTAGACACTTAGGCTCACAAAAAGCTCACTGAAATTACCAGGTATGTGTTTATATGATCTTCTTTTTTGTTATCAGTTATTCCACAGTACTCTCTCCTGTTTTTAGTTGGTTTACAGTGAGAATCAACTCAAACTGTTAGTGCTGCAAATGTAAACTACATTACCATAGTCATCTGTGGGAATGACTCCTTTTTGTTCTTAGCACTGAAGCTTATATTCTGAGGTGGAAAAATTCAAGTCAAACCTAAGGTTCCCTCTTCAGTTGTAAACACCACATAACAGCTATTTAAATAGCTACACGTATAGATTTTCGGAGCTCAGGGAACAATGGGCTTTCCCAGCTTCACCTCCATATGCTAGGCCACTGATGGCTGCAACAAACACACTAAGTAGAATGGCCCTTCTCTGAAAGGCTCACTAAAAATATCTGTAGATGCTTACTTGATTCAATTACGGGAGAAGAGAAGGTCCTGTCAATAACGTTTCATGATTTTTGAAATTCACTTCAAGCAGTGTGAAACCTCTCTTCAAACATTGAGCTGCTGGACAGAGGCTCTGAAGTCAACTACTAGCTATTTGTGCAGTGTAAAGAATTCCTAAGATGTATATCAGAAGTGGTGTATTTGATCCCTGCTTTACTAACCAGAAAAACAACAGACAATTTAGTAAGTCACATGTTTAAGTCTTACACAACTTCAAACAGTAACATCATACCCATCTTCGGTAGACCCAAATGCATATATATTTTAAATCATTTAATTTTTAAATACTTTCATAAAAATGCTGTTTTCTCACGATGACAGAAGTGTATGAGAAAGGCAGCTAGACACACAGCTTATTTCAATCCTATTGTCCACTAGCAATAAAGGATTCAGTTCTCTACACAACTCCGCCTTGAACGGTTTGTAGGCTTTTTTTTGAAGGTGAGAGTTAAGTCAATATATAATATTCACTGAAGTTTTTTCAGAAGGTCTCCGCTGTTGCTATAGGCAATCATCAGGTATTAGCTGTCACTAAAGTCCCTATCACCATCCCATACTCAAATTACCAGAATTCATACTCTAAATGGTAGGTACAAATATTACCAAGTGTAGTTAAGTGCTCCAAAAGCAATACATTTCACACTCCTAAACTGAAGTTTAAAGGAGGAGGGAAAAGAGATACTGATCTTTGATATTTTAGAGCTAAGTGTTACAAGACTGAAAAAACAAAACAAAAAGCCCATCATACCTCAGGCTCCATGTGCCTTGGGAACAGGGATGTTGTGAGATACTTGTACAGAATTCTCATGTCATCTTGTTCCAGTCCGCTCCTAGAGCATCAGGGAGAGTTAGAAATGCACATGATGTTTGTGCTACGGTTCTCAGATCACCCGTTTCCCCCTAACCGCAATCCAGGCGATAAAGCACACCTCCCTGCTGCACCACACCAAGCTAGGGTGGCAATCCTTCAGTGTCTCAGTACCTCCGGTCCCAGAATATTCATTTTTAATAGAAAGCTAGTTCATTTGCTAAATTCAAGACATATCTAAAATAGCTGTAAAATACAAGAGTCATATCTCCTGCTTTTAATCCATATTTGATGTCATAGTTATGTAGTGCAAGCACAGAGTAATGGGATTTTTTTTAAACAAGTCTTCCACAAAATAAACAAGGTTCCTCATCTGAGACACGGTGCAATTCTCTTATGATTCCTAAAAGCCTTTAAATAAGATAATGTCCAGCTACAAGTGAAACAGTATGCCATAAACAGTTGTGCCATGTCAGTAAATACCCTAAAAAAGTCTAAAACAGCTGAGGAGTTGCTGTTGATTTTGCAAACTTAAATATTCTTCTTTGTTAAAAATGCAAATTTTGTCAATGTTTTCCACAGAGGGAGCTGGGAGATATTACAGAATAACTTCAAGTAAATCAAACATGCCTTCCCAATGCTTATTACTTTTAGCTGCCCCTGCAAAACCAAATACAGATTTATAAATTAGTTCTTTTGCTTGGTTTCCTATGGAAGCCAGGGTTATACAATACACCTCCTGTCTGTCAGTCTCCTATTCCCTCCTCAATAACTTTTGAATCCACTTGTCATATTTCTACCTAATTTAAGAGTAGTTCTGATAGCTCGGAACTTTCACAAACTTCATAGAAGACCGCCATCTTCGGTGGTTCATTAAGAGCAAGACTCACATCTATGTTCAATAAATATCTGGCAGAATTGGAAGAAGGTGGAATTATTGCAGGCAGGCAGGAACTGATTGATTTAAGAGAAGCATAAAATATAGAACTATAAGAACAGGCTTTGCTAATTTCAAGGCTCAAGCAATAACCTTTCCTAGTTTAAAAACAAACAAACAACTTTCTTTTTAAAAAGCAGTTAATTAGAATAGTTATCCTGATTACCTACATCCATACTGAACCATGTTACTTGTTACATAAATTCTAGTAATGTACCTGTTCTAGCCAAGAAGCTTCGCTACTTCGTTTTGATATAAAAAGAGAAAGCTAGATTTCAAGTATTCTGACACTGATCATTTGCACTATAACAGACTAAAAAAACATGCATGTGGTCACCTAAGGGAGCAATATGTTTTTAAACTGCCCCTATAGGGGGCTGAGAGCACATCTGATTTCAAATGAATCATCATCTTTGGTTGGGGGGAAGGGAGGGGTACAGAAGGAAAGGCAAAAAATAATGAAAGAGGGATTATTATTTTTTGCACTAATTGTAAGTGTCATCTCAGTTCTAGATGCATATCTTCTCTCAAAAATAGAAACAATATTTAAACAAACAATGATCAGGGTGCTATTCTTAAGTTCCCCTTTTCATGTAACTCTTGCACTGTTTCAGAAGCTTTGCTATTACGGCACGTATTTATAGGATGAGAAATTAAAGACATGGAAAACAAATGATTGAAGCACCTACCAGATAAGCTGATCATTGTAGAGAAATGCAGTATACTTGACTATGTTCAGGCTTTCTTCCATCCTGTTAATAAACGACTGAATTTTCAAGTAAGTCATTTTATCCAATGGAAAGAAGCTGATTCCACAAAACACATCCAACAGGTCGCAAGACTGTAAATGCAATGTCTGCAAGTACTAAGAGAATAAAGACAGTTGTTTTTTACAATTCAGAAAACTTCCAATGTGTAGATTTAAATGACAAATTTGACTCGAATCCCCTGTAATCCAGACTAACAATCCATGTATCCCTTCCAGTTCTGCATGTATGAAGTGCTCCTTCACTAGAATGTGTCTCTGTGATTCCAGATGGCAATTTACTATTATTTAATCATAGTGGTAACAGCTTTTAAGGCAAGCTCAAGATCTTTTGAGAGTGTAAGAAAGTACAGCCTTTCTTAATAATATTTAATTTCATAAGTAACTCTATAAAGTATTAGCAGATTGATAAATCCATTAGCTTTCAATGTGCAGAGAAAAAGATCCCTTTTTAGTATTTTGTTTCTTCATAAATTTTAAGCTCTACCATGAGATTTTAGATGCACTATCAAATGCTCTGCTCTGTGAAAGATGAATTATCACATGGCTCCCTCTAGAGACAGCTGTACAGTCATTTCACATTACCAAAACAAGTAGGAAAGCATGTGTCCCATTTCTGAACTTCAGTGCTTAGCACTGTGTACAATATTATCCAACTAGACTAGCAGGAAAAAGCTGACAAAAAAATGTTTCATACACACGAGGCAGCATAGATAAAGCAAGTTATTTTTTAAATTAAGTCATTACAAAATTCTTTGTATACCAAGTGAAAACTTGCATTCAACCAAGCACATGCATTCATTCCTTCAGCACTGATCAGATCTATGTATTCAGCTTTGTAGAATAATTTTATTAGCTTAAAATAGCTAGAGCCTACGCAATTCTAAACTGAATAGGAACATCCTCGTTCACATTTACATATTTGCAATACTTACAGATAGACAACATGACAAGCGCCTGTCACAAAGAGTTTATAACCTAACGCTCATTTCATGCAAGAGGTTCAATGCAGTCCAAGCCTGACATCAGCATGTAGCGAATTCATTCAATAAGGTTATAACTGAACAGCTTGCACAATCAAACTTCCTAAGCACTTCTAATTCCCCAGTGAAGAAAAGAAACAACTTTTGCTTGGATTTCTTTCTGCTATACAAACCTATAGCAATTACTGGTTTATCTTCAGTAGGAACTTCAAAAAAAAATGCAATGTTTTAAAGATCAAAATCTATTACTTCCCTTTTAGTCATGTTCTATTTTTGAATTTAGTGTAGACAGAAGCATATACCAGCTAACCAAACAAGTACTCCTTGTGCCAACAGGGTTCATTCTAGGGCTATGATGGCTTTAACAAAAATCACAAGAGAAAGCTGTCCTAAAAATCAGACTGAACTGTACTTTTGTTTACACTGAAACAACATTAAGTCACTATTATTTTTTAAAAAACCATTAGAGAACAACATTTTAAACACCAATATATGCTTTCTACACTCTATCACTGATCAGAGATATCAATATTCAGATCTCTGCCACTAGAGAATTAACTGCTGACAGCAGTCCTGTTTCCTTCTGTGCAAAGGAGGAAGAGGAAGGCAGACAGGCATTTGGTTGCCATCTCCCAAAGCTAGCTTGAAGGAACTTTTCATGCAGAACTCAAAGTTCTGCCACATGTGACTATGCAGTTACTTTATGCAAAAGATGCATGAACAGTATTTGGTTGACTTCTTGCTCCGAAATAGGTTTTGCTTTCCATCTTTTTACTTAAAAAAGTTGCTTTTCAAGATTGAAGTTCAATAGTTAACAATTGAAGACAAGTTATAGTAGAGGTGTATTTCCTGAAACTTCTCAGGCCTGACTACTAATTCCACATGCAAAAAGACCTATAATTAAAAATCACAATTATCCATCATTTCACAGTACTATGGGACTTCAATATCTGTGCACACAGGTCGTGGAATCTTCGCTCTTGCATATATTCAAGACTCAACTGGCAAAGCCCTACGCAGCCTAGTTTGAATTATCCTGTGTTATCCTTCTTTGAGCAGGAGGTTGGACTACATGACCTCTCTAGATTCCTTCCAACCTGAATGATTCTATGATTCTGTAACAATTACTCAAATACGTCTGTACAGAATATTATCACACTAATCAATTAAATGTTAAAGCAGAATTTTCAAAGAATGAGCATGATTCCATCAGAAAAAAAATCCAATGGCTAAGCTGTTCCACCAAGCTAATGACTATGTTTTTAGTTCAACACCATTTAAAGAATCTGCCATGATAGTAGGAGGCAGGAAGTATTTGAAAAATGAGTAATCGGAATTTTTGTCTTGCTACTACATCTTTTCCACTGTGTATGTTTTAGAATCACACTGCAGGCACTCAGAGAAGAGTTTGCATTTTATTTCCAAAGCAGTAGCACACACTATGTACCTGAAAAGTGAGATCTTACCCGATGGAAGAATTTCTCTAGTCTCTCCTTTAGAGCTTTTACACCTCCATCTTCCATGGCTTTCAGGAACGTGCCATTGAAAAGCTAACAGTAAAAAAAAAAAAAAAAAAAAAAAAAAAAAAAAATCATTTGGATAATTAGTTACATTAATTTCTTGTAACTCAACTATGAATATAACTAGATTACAATCTAGCTTGCTTCCCAGTACCTCAACTCTGCGTAGATCCAAATTTATCTCATCTTTATTGAAAAAGCCTCTCAGACTTACATAGTCCAAGTACATATGGCAGTAGCAGCAGAATTAGATAGCAAAAGCAGCAAAAAACTTCACCATTAGAGAAGTTAAACCTGCATTGCTTAAACCATCTTACGCTCTTGCTTTATAAAAGGGAGATTGATGGCCTTTGTCCAATATTGTTTCTCCAATAGATAATGCATAATGCCATCAGAATCATATGCTTATTATTCTAAAAGCACATGAAAGAAGAAATCTGGACTTCAGAGAAATTGGAAGGGTCTTATTTTTACAGTGAGCTAATGAACCAGCACTGGCAGCTGCAAAAGCATTATCTCTTCCATCATCACTATTACAGCTGCAGGAAGAGAACAGACAATAGCAATGAGACAAGCATCTCAAAGCAATGGTGAGCCTGCACATCCAAATGGTACTGCAGAGCTCTCTCTTCGCCCCAGAAAAGGAGCCTCTGTACGATTATTTATTAACTCTACCTTGTACATGCTGTAGCACTGCTGCAAGACCGAACTATAAACCTTGTCCTGTAGAAAAGAGAGCAGGGCATTAATATAACCAGAGGCAGATTTCAAATGTTTTGACTGAGCTAAACATAATACATGTTTTCAAAAAGCTCACACACAAAAATTAGAGAAATCAATCTCTAAAAAGATAAATAATATTTTCAATCAGCATCTAGGATTTTCTTCATACTTATAAAGTATTATTTCAACAAAGGGATTCCCCCCACACCTTTTCTTACATTTAATACCAAAAGCTTTATCAACTCACGCACAAAATATCAGTTACAAACAGTGCAGTTCCCTAAGTGCTGTGGTCAGAAAGAAGCTGACATTCGTTGAACGGCTTCCTCTTCATCCTGTTCTAAGTCTAAAGGAGGTGGGACGCTAGAGCAAGTTGTTGTTTGGCTGGGATCTCACATCAGATGAAAGAAGGCAGTTTTATTGTTTGTTTGGGAAAATAGAGAGACTACAACACCACTCCTTTTCTTTGAACACAATGAGGAACAGAATCTAGTGCACACACTGTAGTGAACAGAAGCAGCATAAGTGACTGACTTTTTAAATGTTACATAACCTGGCCAATTACATTCCCTGCACACAATCAAACTGACATAATGATACTGCGCTTTGGACAAGAAATCTCCTGACAGTTATAAGCTGTTTCACTTCCCAGATTATTAGTAAAGATTACCCGTATTCTTAAGAAAGTAACAACACACACTGTATTTAAACATAACAAAAATAGATTTAAAATCTTACAAGAACCTTATTAAACAAAGAGATCCCAAGTTATATTGGCCTATTCCAAGCAAAAAGCCTTGCAGCAGTATATTTCACTACTGTTTATTAGGTCATCTTGAACTGCTATCTGGATAATTCTCTATCTTACTCTCTTCTTTAAGCTTTATTGCAAAATAATTTGCCCCAGGCCTTTTCCCATTTGTGGCCATATATATATTTTAAGTCAATTTGGCAGCAGCTGAAGAAGAATCAAACTGAAGGTTATTTCTGATGGTACTCTTAAAATACAATATAACCAATTAAAAAAAAAAAAAAGAGAGAGAGAGAGAGAGAGAGACTGGAAAGAAGAGATCAGTGTTACCAGTAATTCTTCTTCCTGATATTCATAGACTGGCTTTCCATCTTTATGTTTTTCTATTATGGGGTTTCGTACAACCTAGAAAGTGGAACAAGCTGGTATGAGACAATGCAGAATGCATTGAGAACATTCTGAAATCATGTTTTAGAAATATGCATATCACGTGCATAAGTACCATGACCATCCAGAAGTTTTCTTCAGGTTCATGGAAAAACTGTCTATTCTTCTGTGTATGTAGGGATTTTGCAGGTTTTGTTGGACTAAAGGTCCTGGGAAGAAAACATCATATATACACACAAAAAGAAAATAAATATGATTGGGAAATCCTAAAAGACAGTGTTCATACTAATTTAATGAGCCATGCAATCATACTTTATACCTTGTAAATTGTACTATAGCTTCACATAGTCCCACATTTCTAATTTTTTCATTCTTTTCTACTTCATTTGGGTGATAGAAGAGAATCTTCTTTTCTTCCTAGAATTTGAAGTAAGAATCAAGGCAAACGTATTTCAACAGAATCAGAGTTAAAGAACACACAATTCATGGTTTGCTTGTTTTTAAACTTTAACCCCTTAATTTCCTAGGCAGAATTTTATCTTGTATCCAAACAGGCTTCTGTAATAATGGATAAAAGGCATGATTTAAGACACTTTAGCAGTCAGTCATCCCAAGAGATCTCAAAATGCTTTATAAATTCCAAGGCTATTGAAATCATAGGCCAAAATTGCTTCACATCTAGTTCAAAGCAGGGCTAGCTTCAAAGCTAGCTCAGATTGCTCAAGGCCTTGTCCAGTCATGTTTCAAGTGAATCTCCAAGGATGGAGACTCCACAGCCTCTCTGGGCCCCCGATCTGGTGTCTGACCACTCCATTGTGAAGAATTTCTTTTTCTATCTCATTGAAATTTCCCTTGCTGCAACTTCTGTCCATTTTGCACCTGTGAGAAGAATCTGTCCTACACTGAGAAACCCAAAACTGAAAGGTACCCACAGACAGTCTCTTAAGTGCTGAATAGAAGGCAGCAATCCCTTCACTTGACCTGCTAGCTATCCTCTAACCAGTGCAGTATACTGCTGTTTTCATCGCCACGAGGACACACTGCTGATTCCTGTACAACCCCTTGTTCACTAGGGCTCTCTAGCCCTTTTCTGCAAGGCTGCTTTCCACCCAGCCGCCCCCGGCCTGTCGCGTGGCGTGGGATTATTTCATTCCCCATGCAGGACACTGCATTTGCCTTTGCTGAACTTCCCAAAGTTCCTGTCATCTCATTTCTCCAGCTTGCTGAGGTCCCTCTGAATAGCAGTCCTGACCTCCAGCACAGCAACAGCTTCCCCCAATTCGGGGTTACTTGTGAACTTGTCAAGCTTTCATTATGTCCCATAATCCAGGCTATTAAAAATACATAATAAATACACTTACTTTAGTACTGCTCTGTGCAGTAAAGACAGAGATTTTACCATACAATGTACTATTACCTAAAAATATAGATTATAGCTTCTTGAATTTACTTATAAAAGATCATGATAACAAGGAATTACTAGCAATAACTTGGATTTAAATAAGATGAACACTGAGGTTTTTTTTCACGTTGTAGGCTAGTCAGCAAATTAACTTTAGAAGAAGTTACCGCATCAGTTAAAAAAAAAAAAAAAAAGTTGCTAAGAGATCAACTCCCCATTTAGGAAATTTTACAAGCTACTGTTGGAAAGAGCCGCAGCTCTTGTTCTGCTTTACCCCCAACCCGAGGCCCCGCTAGGAGCACAGGGCGCTTGTTCCTGCTGCCCCGCGGAGGCGGCGGGTCGCGGCCGCGGGCACAGAAGGCCCCAGCTCGCTCCCCCGCGGCGAAGCTCCCCGGGAGGCGGCGGCTGCTCCGCCAGGCCTCGGAGCGGGGCAGAGCCGGGCCGGGGGCGCCCAGAAGAGCGGGGCCCGCGGCCCTCCTGCCCCCCGGCCCCCCCCGGCCCCGGGACGCGCCGCGCCGGTACCTCTCCCTCTTTGGGCCCCAGCTTGGGGTTGTAAATGAAGAAACTGAGCAGGATCGGAGCGAGCTGTTTCTCCTGGCCGGCTGCCGCCGCCGCCGCCATCCTGGGCCTGAAGCGAGCGCGCCTGGGGCCGGCAGCCGCCACACACCATGGGGAGCGGCCCGGGCCCTGCGCCGCCGCCGCCGGCCCCGCAGCGCTTCCGCCTTCCCTCGCGGCCCGGAAGAGCCGGCGCTGGCCGGGAAGCGCTCCCCGGCGCGGCGCGGCGCGGCGCGGCGCGGCGCGGCGCGGCGCGGCGCGGCGCGGCTCCCTGCAGCGCCCCCGCGGGCGCGGGGAGGAACGGCAGGGGCCGGGCAGCGGCTCCGGGCCACCGGGGTCCCCCCCGGCCCTGCCCCGGGGCGCCTCCGTGAGCCGGGGGGCCGCAGGCGGCTTCCGGGGACTCTGATCCTCCCTCCGCAAGAGCCGGTGACCCCCGAGCCCGGCCGCAGCCCCCCTCCGGCGGCCCCGCTGAAAGGCGCAAGTTGCCAGTTGACTGGAGGGTGCTGCCGCGCTCAGTCACCATTTGGCCAAAACACCCCTTTTCTGAAGAGCAAACAGTGCTGTTCAGTTCCCCTCTGATCCGTTCCAAGCTGCCTGGGAGCTGAAAAAGTAGAAAGGCTTTATTTCTATGGGTAAAACCCAAGATTTGAACGATGAGACCTACAAGTTTGAAAATCTTGAAGGAAATGTCATCCCGCATCACTTAGTGCAGGTAATCCTTTCTCCATAAATGAATGCATTGAATGTGTTCTGATTATTTTTTCTTTCTTCTCTGTCCGGCACACTTAAGTTAGTTGTATTTAACTGGTAACATACTTGAAAAGCTCTTTTGTTACTTTTAAATTCCAATTTTCATCAAAATGCAGTGTGAACTAAATTGTAAGTAAAAATAGGTATATAGTAAGAGATGTATCACTTCCCTTTCTTACAGGAATATGAAGCTTAGGAATTTGAATAAACTTAAGTTATGTAATTGCTTAAATAAGCAGTTAGATAAGGTATAAAGATGTAACCAACATTTCATTCCACCTGGTTATTTAGAAAAAGGTACTGGGAAGCTTCCTTAAAGTTGTGCCAGATTAAGTCTGAAAGAAAGGGATATTTTTCTTGATTTTATTATTATTGACGTTTGGTATTATTTCAGTGTACTGTCATTGCACTGCTCAGTTATACTTACTGCTGATGCCAGCAGTGTAATTCTGGATAGTGCTAATCACGGCCTCAGCAGTTGATGGCTACCTAACAGCCAGCTCAGTGCTGTAGAATAAAGCCTGTGTGGAACAAAGACACTGTAAAACTGTCGTAATTTAATATTTAATCAGTCTGTACCCAAAAAGTGAGTGGCATAAGCAAAAGAGAGATGAGCACTATTTCCCTGGGCTGGTAGGGTTGACGTGCAGGTCTCTCTCATGCCCTGCCGTGATGCCACGGCTGTAAACTCCTGTTTAACCACCGGGCCTGAGCCAGGGGCTGTGCTGACCTGGGCAGGGCCTGGCCTCAGCCCTCTTCCCAGGCTCTGACAGGCCCCAAGGCAGGAGCCGGATCCCTGTTCCTCATCGGGGCCATCAGCGACCGCTGTCTCAGGAGATGGCCTGAAGGACGCGAAGGTGCTGCCTCCTGTGAGGGAAAAGAGGCACAAAATGGAGGGGGCTGTCTCCTGTGAGGGGGAAAGAGGCACAAAATGGAGGGGGCTGTCTCCAGTGAGGGAAAAGAGGCGCAAAATGGAGGGAGCTGCCTCCTGTGAGGGTAAAAAGAGGCGCAAAATGGAGGGGGTTGCCTCCTGTGAGGGAAAAAGAGGCATAAAATGGAGGGGGCTGCCTCCTGTGAGGGTAAAAAGAGGCGCAAAATGGAGGGGGTTGCCTCCTGTGAGGGAAAAAGAGGCATAAAATGGAGGGGGCTGCCTCCTGTGAGGGTAAAAAGAGGCGCAAAATGGAGGGGGTTGCCTCCTGTGAGGGAAAAAGAGGTGTAAAATGGAGGGGGCTGCCTCCTGTGAGGGAAAAGAGGCACAAAATGGAGGGGGCTGCCTCCCGTGAGGGGGAAGGAGGCACAAAATGGAGGGGGCTGTCTCCTGTGAGGGGAAAGAGGCACAAAATGGAGGGGGCTGCCTCCTGTGAGGGGAAAGAAGCGCAAAATGGAGGGGGCTGCCTCCCGTGAGGGTGTAGAGGTGCAAAATGGAGGGGGCTGCCTCCTGTGAGGGAAAAAGAGGCACAAAATGGAAGCGTGGGCTGGCTGTGAGGTGTGGTGCAGCAAGCAAGAAGGGCTGCATGCTCGGGCCTGCCGAGGCTGGCTCAAGGTGGAGACTGAATAAGTTCTATTTCTATTAACACGTGTGTGTACAGACATGCATGCAGATTTCATTGCTCGTGCATCACCTTTCATGCCCATGCTTGTGGTGTCTAACCCAAACCTCTCAAGACCTCAGGGGCACCTCACGTTGCGTTAAGGACTGAGAGAAGGAGAGGACAGGTAGGGGTGACACAATATGCTGAGCTCCCCAAGACCCACGTACCGGCAGACCCAAGACGTCCAGTCAGTGGCTGTAGGAACTGTTTCCAAAGCTGCGGGAGTGGTCTGATTTCTAGTTTAATGTAGGTGTTGCAGAGGGGCCAGGGCAGGAGATGACCTGCCTCTGTGCAAGCGTGAGGAAGTGGGGTGAGGAAAGTCCTGGTGTCCGCAGGGCTTCCCAAAGCCCAGGCTGAATAAGGATCAGGCCATGCATGTCCGGATGAGGCATCCGGAATTGGCTAATTCCAGCTTCCTGTTCTGTGGCTGTGAGAATTCAGCTGTGTGCTCAGATAAGCCATTGAGACTTATGATCTGTCCATAGGAAGGCTTTGACACAGATGAGACAGTTTTTGAGAGCATCCAGTCAGTACTGAATATATTAAAAGAAAAAAAGGAAAGCACCCCTGCCCTTCCCCCCCCAGTCTATTACAGGTAGTGGTGATCAGGACCAGAGGAGGAAATTAATTTGTACTACTCACTTAAAACACCGAAATTCTTCAAATTGGTGGTGTTGATAGTCGAGTTTTTTAATTTATTTCTGAAGAAGTACTAAAACTATAGTGACAGTGGATTTTGGCTTGTGTAGGGATAATTCTTTAGATCTGTGTTAGTTCAGGATGTAATACAGCTGAGATCCTGGTCTATGACTGGATGCCTATTTACTGCTGTAATAAAAATACTATTGCAAGGGATATATTGTGGAGGCATGGACAGTGGATACTTGCTTTAATTGGTGATTGCCAAGGAAGGTGTTTACATGCCGAAGTTTCCCTAGGGAGGGAAATTGTGTGTGTAGTGATTGCTAAAATAAAATTTCCCTCAATGCAATCTCATCAGTAACTTGACACCTTTTTTGGTGGAAGCATTTGTGAGAAGCTGCAAAGAGTATGTGATAATAGATTCAATTAATTTAAGTTATTACTTCTCTAATGCACATATTAACAGGGCAGGAAGAGACTTCGATTGTGGTTCCGATTTCATCCCATCTTCTTAATTGTATGTGCAGTAACACCACACCTTGACATTTGCAAAGTGACATCAGATCACCCTGAGTTTGAAATGTGATTCCCAGCCAATGATTACATAAAATTAAACTGCTGCATAAGTTTAAAAGTTACATTTGAAATTTGACAGAGGATAACCACTACATCAGGAGACAAATAATTAAGAACATCATTAGTGCTTTCCAGCTTATTAAAAAAATGAAGTTGGAATAAGAAAGAGTAATATTTTCATCACTGTGTAGTCATACTTTCTGGCTTGTTGACCCTATTCCTAGGTACTATTTTGAGCATTTCCGTCAGCTGCATAGTAGCAGACTTAACAAAAAGATAAACTATAAATCACTCTGGGTGTTAGAGCTGACAGCTGTAAATAAATACAGCTGACAGATCAAATAGCTGTTCATTGACAGTATGTGGTCTAAATGTGTTAATGAATGTGCGGACTCAGCAGTTTGGGATTAGTTTAGCAAATAAATCACAAAGTAGTGCTGTGATCCAGCAAAAAAGCACAATGCCCGTGTATCCCTAGGATACATTGTTTGTTAATATTGTAACAGGCCATTGTAGCGCTATGTGAAAATATAATGTTGCATCTAGTTGCAGGGGTCCTGCCTCTAAGAGTATCATTCATCTCTCCCAGATTTGCCCTTAGTGAGATGTCAAGGAACGTGAGCAAATTTTGAGTGCTTGGTGAGTAGAGATGATTTAATAATAGATTTATATGCTTGGCAGAATCAGAGGTTTTATAATAGAAGGTAATTTTACACTAGTTTTGGTTATAATTAAGGGTACAATATCACTGAATAGCAATACAAAACTACTTGTACACCAAACTTGAGATATATGTGAAGTTTTCAATGTTTTGATTTGTTTAATGGGTTTAGTAAGAATGCCTAGACGTGAAAGAAAAGTTGGGAACAGAGGATGAGAAAGAGACTGGACAGTTAAAAGGATTGCAGCTCTGAAGATGAACTACAGTAATATGTTAATTATTTCCTTGCTCATCACAGTAGGAAATAGAAGAGAGAATGACATGAAGAATTGTGTCATTTTTTGACATATTGAAGGTACGGCATTGTTTTCTGTGCTGGAAGGTTGAGTGGGCCACTATTTTTTCTTTTACTTTTTTATTTTAATTATAACTATTCACAGACAGGGAAGTGTGGAACAGGATACGATGGGGTAAATAATATGAACTTGAAATGGAACTCTAGAGACTTGTATTCTTTTTGGAATCACAAGTATTCTTGTATTTTCCAAAAATGCATTTTATAGTTGTTGTGTCTAGTAAATAATTTTAGAATACAATTTATAAGTGGCAGTTCTTTTCTGAGAACTAGTTGCATCTTTTGCTGCAATTTGTAAGCATAGATGTCAGTAGTAGCTGATTCTGAATGCTGTGTTTCGTATCAAGTCTTTGTACTGTACTGACTGCATTTGATTAATGCAGTTTTTATTTTCATCCTGTTCATTAAAAATAAAATGATTATAGAGACTGGCTGCTCATTGCCTTCAGTGAGCATTCATATCCATGTGTTAAATGATACGACATGTTGTATACTTCGAATATGGTAAATATCTTAAGTTTTTCCTTCCTCATCAGTCAATAAAGCCCTGCCAAGAGCTTTCTCAGTTGCAGATCTCTGCTTGGAAATAATGGGAATTCTGCATACTCAGTGTCTCTAGAATAAGGCTTACTGATGACCTTTTGTTTTAGGCTATGGGTGCAGAGAGGTTTCTCTATCAATGAGCAAACCCAGTTTGAGTTACCACCACCAAAGGTTTTAGAGACAAGACCATTGGAATTTGAAAGTATGATCTGGTTTCAAGGATTCCAGGAAAGTGATAAATTGATTTGACTTTAAAAGTTTCACCCATTTCAGAAATCAGAAATCCTACAAGTCAGTGAGTTTCCCATTACTTAAAATACAAACTCCTGTGGAGAATAATGATCTCTCAAAATGGCAGCTGCTGTACTATATATATATATATTATTTTTTGGTAGGTCTTTTTTTCCCCCAAAGGAAATGCGTAGAAAGGTTCCTTTAAGTGCAATACTTTGGATGTTGCAGATAGACTATCTCAATTAGAACAAGTGGGTGTACCTTTCTTATTTAGTGTTCTAGTGTCCTACTATAATATATATTCAATAATCAGCTATAAAAAAACAATTGAAGCATATTTTGAGTTGGTAATGTTGACCAAGATTATTCTAAAGACATTACATAAATTTCTGGCAAAAAAGGTTATGTGTCAGGGTGATTGCTAAGAAATTCTTCCCTAGTCTTCTTGTTTCTTGCCTCTTTAAGTAAGTCTTGTAGTTTGGCTGTATTACAGGAACTTCCGATGCAAATAACTGTGATATATTCTTCTTTTGGGGAAACAAAGACAGTTCTGATTCCCTCTAAAATCTGTTGTGGACCAGGGCACTGTACAATTCTTCTGTCCACCTACTGTCCAGGGACCTGCTCTAGTAAATGTGTTGCATCTTAGTGGAGAATAGCAGAATTTGTACTTTGCCTGTAGGTTTCCTTGCCTACATCTGTGGTGCAAAGGCTGAGACACTGAGAGGAGATAGAGGTGGGAGTATATAAGCAGCTAGAAAATCCTTTATTTGACATGCATTTGCTGCTTAGTGTAATATGATTAGTGAAGGTCAGGACACTTAATTGTCAGTGAAAGAGAGAACAGGTTTGTTTGTTACTTACATGTGAACTAGTCCAAGGCCCTTCTGTCATCAGACTGGTTCCATTGCCAAGAACACACTTCATTTCTTGTGACTATCCTGTGACATCCATCTTACGCTGTGAACACTTCTACGGGCCAGATCCTCAGCTTGTGGAAATCCAAGTAGCTCTTGTTTAAGTCACTGAAACGCTAGTGATTTATGCCAGGTGAGCATGTTTCTTAATGCTGCAAAATATCTTATTAATCAAATTCAAGGTTCATTTTTTATCAGTTTATGTTAGTATTATTTTTGCACAATAAGAAAAAAAATATGTGATGACCTTACTAAATGCTCACATTTCTACCGAGTGTCCAAGCGTACAAACAAGTAAATGAAGCTTCCTGAAAACATTTTGAAATGGGACAAAAATTCTGTTTTCAACTATCAACTGTTAAGAATTTTGGGTTAATCTATGTCACGCTACGAATCTACGTATGTTTGTTTAAAAGGCGTTCAATGGTTTTTGGCTGGTGCTCCTTTATTCTTCTCCTGAAAGAGATGGCTGCAGAGAAGGGGTAAAGGTGAAAAATGGATCAGTATAGAATTTGTAGTGGTGCTGCTGCCTAGGCTGTTTTGGATGATGGCACTCCAGGAACTTCTTTTCACAATGTGTAAAGTAGAAATTTAATTTGTTTAAACGCTTGTGCTTCAATGATGAACACATTTGAGGCCAACAGGAATTTTTCAATTACTTTTATTTTAGACCTGCAAAACACAGGTTGGGAGAGAGAAAAGGGTGCAGCGTATCGAAGCATTAGCCATTTGAAGTCTGTCTTTGTGGCTTTGTTGCTGTGCAAGATATATAGTCCCTCTCTTAAGTGTGCTCAGGTTCTTTAGTGTTTTCCCTGGCAACAGCTGGTTATCTCATAAACAGTTCAGCTCTTTTTTGGTGCTCTTCTCCATTATTACTGGTATTTGCAGAGACTTATGAGAAGAAAAAATGCAGTTCCTTTTAAACATAACCATTTGCAGCAGAGGAAGAAACAGACTGAACCTGCAGCAACTATAAAGCATTCTTTCCTTTACTGAGATGTTTTGTATCGGATTCCAGTGAAGTTCCAAAATTGTGACTGACACTAGAACTTGGTTCCAATCTTGTACTGATTTTAAAGGTAAAGCTCTCTTAGTACCAAAAGAAAGGCAAACCTCTACAGTTCAAGACGTGTGCATGTGTTAACTGCAGTTTAGAGCACTTATTAATGCTGTGAAAGGAAATGAATACATAAATACTCCATCAGAGTATCAGAGCATCTTTTCTAATGACTGAATTATTGTTTGTTGATAAAAAAGCATTTCTTCAGCATCCCCAGAGATAAATGCTTTTTGTGAAGGACATTTTTTAATATAGCAGACACAGCCTGTAAATACCTAGTAGACTATGCTAGTGCTATCTCAACATGCTTACATTTCTGTAAGTTCTTCCTTTGCATTTTTGTCCTCCCTGTTAAGAAACCTAGAAACAGTCACCAAGGGGAATGTGTTTTGCTTCCCCTCTGTTTTTTAAAGCCTCACAGTTGTCTGAAGCCTCAAGCCCATATAGCTTCTCTTTAATTTTGTTTTCTGCAGGAGAGCTTATAGCTTTTACTTTCTTGTTCTCTTAATTGGTTAATGTAATGATCAGTTTGAAACTGCAAGAGGTTCATGCAGAAACCATTTCTAAAGCAAAACCTATGACTGCTTTTCACTTGAAAGTCAGTGAAATTTTATCCTCATCTACCTCCCAGCTATAGCTGAGCCCTTAGACTTTGACTAAGAGCTGAGTGTTTGAGAACTTCAAGCTTGATCTAGCTAGACTTTTGTAGACAGAAATACCACTGATTTCAAAAGATGAGCCATATATGAAGCTCTAGTAAGATCAAGATCTTTAAGAGATTAACACTTTTAGTTTAAGAATTCACACATCTCAGCTTAGTGGTCAGAAAAATAGACACATGCTACAGCATATGATTAATTTTTATTGGATATTTTTAAGGGAAGTGTCTGCTGAAGTAGAGTTTAGAACATTGTAAATGGTCCACACAATGAAAAAATCATTAAGCAGTGTTTCAATATGTTGCTAAAGCAATGAACAAGTAACAGACACTGTCAAATAAATAAATAAGGGACTCCTGATTTTCAAAGTTTTGGAGTTTCTCTTGCAGATTCATCCCAATTCTATCTTGTTTGTTCTCTTTGCACCTCTAAGACTGCACCAGTTCCTGGAATTCTGCAAAAGATAAGAGAATATTTGCAGTAGAAATAGTAATTTAAGAGGATTGGAAATAAAAGATTAGTGGTTTATCAAGAGATTTAGAATAGGAATGAACAGAAAGCAGGTGCTAACAGATGACCAAAGGGGAAGAAAGGTATATGAAAGAAAGACATTGCTCAAACTTCCCGCTCCAAACAATAGATGGAAAGGTAGCACTTTGCTAACGTTTATAGGGAACAATAAGATGCCCGTAGTAGTTTTAGCCTACTCTGCTTAATAGTGATCTTGGGCAAAAATAATAGAATGGCTAATATGGAATTTGTGAAAGAAGAAATTAAGGACTTCAGTAAAAGAGTTAAAAGTGTCTCTGTGTATTTTATTAGCTGTTTGTAGTGCTTCAGCAATTGAGAAGTGTTGATTTAGAGCATAATCAAAAGCCAAAAATGTTTTGGAGTTTCAAGTAGTATGACATTCAAGCACTGTGTTGCACACTAGGATATTGCTTTTTAGAAGATCTTCTAATTGTTTGGTTTGTGTGAGTTAGAGTATCTGCTCGGTCCCATCCCTGGAGAATTATATTAGTATATAGGTTGCTTCATACATCATGTGTGTTTATCCTGGGACATTTCCTAAGGAACTGAATTTAATACCTTCCAAAGAAACAGAAGAGTTCAGTCCTCCCCTTGCACAGTGAGCTAGGAAATCTGCACACCAGCACATTCCCTCTATGCTCTTCCCTAAGCCCCTTTCATGCTCTTCTCTGCAGCCTGCTTCTCATGAGAGAAGTTGCCATTGTCTCCAAGCCTTTCTGTGTGTGTGTGTGTGTGTGTGTGTGTGTGTGTGTTCCTATGTGTGCGTGTGTGTGTGTGTGCTTCCTGCCCAAATGGGACATGGAAGCATGGAATTATGAAATCAGGAGGTTTCTGCTGTGCTGGGCAGCCACTAAATCACATTGGCATTTCCATGGAGTTGGTGCAATATGATGCGTCCTAAAACAACCACTGCTTCCTGTCAGATCCTTAACCCACCGCTGGAGATAATAGCATCCAGCCACATGCACAAAGCCCTTTGTGGGATCTCATGCCCAGGATAATGATACTTGATCATTCTCTTTTCCATGTTATGCAAAACGTATATTGGACTACCTGCGCCTGAGCCTTGCATATTGGGTATGGTTTCACTGCTCTGAGGGGGATTTCTGTTGGGAGATACTGCTGTAAATCAGCCGATGTGTGTGACCAGGTGGTGATCCTGCTATATAGGGCTGGTTCTTTTGTTCTCGGTTTGACATTTGTATATTACTAGTGCTGCTAGTGCTGCTTTACACCGGGGTAAGTGGAAGGAGAAACAGGCTACTGTTCCTTTTGAAACAACAGGAAATTTGTGAATGAGTGAGTAGCAATGAGAAGGTTCCTTAGGACAGCCTGGGTGGTTTGTTTTGTTTGTTTGGTTTGGTTTTGGTTTGGTTTTTTTTAACCTGCTTGTGCATAAGGAGTTGCAGAGATGAACCTATAAGATCAGGGACCATTTCTGCCCTCACGCAGGTTGCTACTGCAGGGGTTTCAGCAAATTCACTGGAGTTAAATTAGTGTACAATCAACATAGAAGAAAAGAGAATCACCCATCATTTACAACACATCCTGAGGAGCATTATTGTGTTTATAAATAAGTTAATACCTTCAGCCCCAATTTTACCATCCCCATCATGATCTGCAGCTGCCAAGAGGGTCTTAGTTTCTGAACTGGTCAACACTCTGGCTCCACATTCAAACCTCTGAAGAAAATATCTAGAAGAAAGCACCTTTGGTTATGATTTTCATAGAATAATATTCTTTTATGCTGGCTGCATAATCAAACTGCTCTCCATAAAGCAATTAGTTACTCCAGTAGCCAAGTCCTCCAAAGGTTGCTTTGTTTGACAAACTAAATCTTCATCATATACATTTCTGCTTTGTAAGTGCAGTCCTGATATGTTTATTTCTGCCCACTACCAAAATGTAGCCCCAAGAGTTATATTTTTGCTGTACTGGGCATTAAAGTCAGTTATTTAATAATTTGGTTTATATAAATTGTTAAATAATTTGTATTATTTAATACACCATTTTACACCATTCACAATCTACTGAAGGTTTGGTCATGTGTTTAGCATAACCTGCGCTCACCTTTACAATACAGTTTTGAAAAAAAAAGTGTTGATTTTTTGATAGTCTCTTACTAGTAGTTAAGGCAACACAGAAAATCCTTACTTGAGCTCATCTTCCTCAATAAAGCCACTTTGATCGTTGTCGAGAATCCGGAAGATCTCCTTGATCTGACTGCTACTCTTTTTAGACATCCCACTGATCTGAAAGAATTTTTTGGGACTAAAGGAATCTGGAGCTGAAAATAAATTAATAAATAAATTAACCCCAGACCACTGCGTTCACTGTTCCTGAACGGTCTGAGGCTATTGCTTTGTCACGTTTTAATTGTTCTAAATATGAAAGGTAGGTAAAGGCTGTCAAAGAATGAATATTATCATACTGTACCACACCTTCCTAAGCATCAAAAAAATTATATGGTTGTAAGTTACACACGCAAATTACTGACAATATGAAATAGTCATGAACAAATATACTGAAGCAACTAGGTAAAGAGACAACACAAATTGGTTTCCAGTATGCACCTCTTCAGTACTCCTTTGGGACTGAATTAAACTTGCCATGTGTCTCACAAAACAACAGATTTTTAGTTTTAATTGTTTTCTCACCTTGGCAGTCCCGCAGAGCAGCAGCAATATCAGAAGGGCTTAGAATGTCTGTGATGCTCATTTTAAATCTGTTCAAAATAGGGTATGACAAACAAACTCATGAAATGCAAATGCATCTTACAATAAACTTTTTTCTTCAAAGTTTTGAAGAATATTGTAGTAACTGGCTAGCAAGACTCCTGATTCAAACTGACATTACTGCTATTTCTAAACAAATTATAATACTTAGCACATTATTTCCTTAAAAAGAGCAGTGCTGAAATAACTTTTTAATGAGTTTGATTATGTAAATGATGATGTGAGTCGGCGACCAATTTTTTATCTATTACCTGCTTCCTATTTAAGTAGAGCAGATTTTTTAGACTCTATGCAACAGTTAATCCAGTCATTAGTCTTACTGGAATGCATGGCATTTGGCAATACAAGATAACAAGATATGCAGTGGAAAAAAGAAAGACAAGAAGGTTTGCTTTTGTTTTCTCCCCCATCAACTCCGAAGAATAAAAAGAAAACTGATACTTATCTACATAAGGTCCATCCATATGTAATTCCAGCAGTTAAAATCTTAGAACAATGGTTATTGTACTTACTACTGGTACAGCCCTGCACAGTAATTTCATCTAATTAATCTCTGGTCAGCTGCTCACCTTTGTAGTTTTCTCAGCTAGGTAAAGGAAAAATAGCTGAGGAGATACCAGGCAAAATAGTAATGTTGGCTATGGCTTGCCACTCTGGCTTATAAAGGATTCAAAAGGTGACAATAACCACTACTTAGGTTACTGTTTCATGGATCAAATGTTTGATTTGAGACCTAGCTCAAATTTCTTCCCTAACTAATTAAACTTTTCTTTCTATTTATATCCTAAGATAATATGGACAAGAACAACAATTTTTTAATAAATCCACTTGTGCTTAATTAAGTACAGCTCTGCCATCAAAACATATTTGCTTAAACTCTGAAGATTTTCAGTTAACCCCTGGACTTCAAAGTCACTCACTGGAAGCGGTCAAATCCTTACGAAAAGAAGCCAGTTTGGTTTCCCTGAGCCTGTAGATTCTCTGGGGTGTATGGAGAAGCTGGAGACAAAAGAGCTGAGGTGACAATGTGTCATTCTGACAAAGATAACTTGTCGCTAAGATAGGGGAAAGCGTGGCATCATTTGGGGTGATCTTTCTGCAGCAAGCTTCACTTTGCATTTCCTAACCATTTGCAAAATTACAGTGCTATCCCTGATCAGGGACAGAGCAGAAGCCAATGCCTTCAGGGACAGCAAAACTCAGAAACTAGGTAAAGCTGAGTAAGGTAATCTTGTTAACTGTATTGCTTGAAAGGTTACGTATACTCGGATGGCCTACTTAATCTATTTTGAATATTTTAAATTACATGAAATCAATAATAAACTTACTTGAAGCTGTAGGAATAATACTTTGCTAGTGTGGAGATAGATTTATATACATGTTACAACACACATACATGCAGTTTCTTTCCTTAATGTGAAATAAAATTGCAGTTATGCCTTAGTGGATTTTTTTTTATATATTTCATGAGCGTTAATTTTAGAAAGAAACTTAAAATTGAGTTCACAGATTTGAGATTGTCCTTCTCAGACAAAAATCAACTTCTATCTTTAAGGTGATTCGTGTGGACAAGATTCTGTGGATGAAGACCCAGTAAAAGAACTTAAAAACACATGCGTATTTTGATTAGAGTTTATTGTATAACAGTCTGTTAGGGTATGTAACATAATGTCCTCATAATCTGTGAACATTGTTTTTTTAAATTAATGGAAATAGCATGGTATGCTGAACAAGGAGTATCATGCAGCGGGATAGAGTAGTAATACATTTAAGTTTCTTTTTTTTTTTTTACGTTGGTATAAGCTAATGGACTTCAGTGGATTTACTCCTGGTTTGCTTAATGTCAGTGAGAAAAGTATCAACCATAGCAATCGCTCCATAACAGCTGTGTATCTGAATTAGGATAAAGAAATAAAAGGTGAAATTAATGTAAAAAGCAGAAGATGTGGTCACAGGTCTTCTACTGCTCTTTCTGCTTATCCTCTTTGTTCAGTACTGTATGTTCCTTTTCTTCAGTACCTAAGATTTGCATGATCCTATAATCTGTCAGGGAGTGAGGTGCATATGCTGTGCTTTCTACAGAATCATCCTGAAATTGTTCTCATCCTTGTAGATAGATTTTTACACTTCATCGTGAATTTTCTCCTTTATGATCATCTCAAGTTCACATGAAACCTTACAGAAGTCTGGTTCTTGACATTTTTTTGACATTCTTTACTGCCAAAATGTTTCTACCCAGAAGGGTTTTTTTAGATCTTTATGATAGTGCCATTGATGTTACTGAGAACAGAATTTCACTTTTGCTCCTACACACTGCCTGGTGAACTGCTTGCTTTGTTTAAATATTTGATTTGTCATACAACACTAATTATTAAAAGCTAGTGACAATGAGGAAATTTAAGTCATACAGGGGAAAATGGCAAGATCAAGGTGGGCATATAAGATTCAAACTCAAAACAGCCTGCAACTAATTGAGATATATTAAAATATAAGGACCTAATGCTCAAGAACAGCACCTGGCTACCTCATAGGCGCTGACCTCTCGAAAACATTGGGTTTGGAACAGTTTTTACATGTGGCAAAGTATTCAAGAGCAGTAAGGTAAATGGAATGAGTGTTATAGTAAAATAATGATCTCAAATAAAAGTACGCTAATAACTGCAATAGGTTCACTATTAACACTTATGAAGGTTTCTTTTAATGTTTGAAATTCAATACTGACACCAAAAGTGATGCTGATCCTGGCTGAAAGATGGTTTACAAAAGCCTAAAAGAGCTGAATTTCAGAATCAAGTTGATGTCACTGTATATTGATACAGGTGAGAATCTAGGGTTACTCGTATTTATTTATTTATTAATGCCACTTCATCTGAAGTACAGGTTTCCCTTCTCTACAATTAGAATGAAATAATCCAGGATGAGTATATTATATAAAGTGATATTTTAACTAGATAATCTACTTCACAGCTGAATTATCTGTTTGTTTTCCTTACTTCTGGGGTATACATTAACTCAGGTGATTACAGCTCTAGAGGTGCAAAAACTGTGACCTCTGAAAGCACTTCAGAAATTTTCTAAAAGATAATATGAAGGCAATGTAATGGTCTAGAGAAAATACCTAATAATTCAACTAGAAGAACAACGGCTAGGTTGTCCCTAACAGGCAGTTTATACCAGGGCAAAACGTGGTACAGAATCTGAGTGTTGTACGGTTTCCAGGAATATTTAGCACTTGTTCCAAGAAAAATTATTTGGATTTTTCTTTTTTTGTTTGCTAGGCATGTTTGAAAGTGCTATTGAATTGTTCTTCTGAAGAAATATATACTTGCATAATTTTCCTTCTGTTGTTTTCCAGCACAGTCAAGAACATTAAAGCTACTCTTTTGGTTTCAGACTTCCAGAATTAAACTGGAAGTTGTAGTTCTGAGAAACACAGAACATTCATACTGATAAATTCTTGCTAGGACTGTCCTACTTTTTACCTTGAAATAAATCTCTTTTCTGTGAAATCTGACAAGAAACATTAAAACAGAAGTATTTTAAAATCAAATGCCATTAACTTCTCTAATAAACAGAGGAAAATTGTGTATTGATAAATCATTGACAGGTTGGGGACTCTTCTTGTACTCTTTGTGTTTTGTTTGGTATAAAGTACAGAGTTACTTAGTAGTGACAGTCAACCAAAGACATGACTTCAAGCAGATGCAAATGAAACTTCAGCAGTAGCCTCAGGTGAGACCAGAGGAAAGGTGTTAACCTGAGACCAACTACAACAGTGTAAAGAGATGCTGTAGCTGCTGTTCTAAAAACCATACAATTCCATCTTTCAACTGTGTTAGTATCGGGCCTAGAACCATTGTATCATGATCCTGGATAACAGATTCTGCCTTTGTAATGAGTCTGGAAGTGTCTAAAATAGAAATTATATCCTGCCACTTCAAGCTGTCTCTCAAGGGACACACTTTAATCATATAGAAATAATTACAGAATCCAATTTGAATGGTTGCTTGGGCTGTACTCTTTATCATGTTTAACAGAGAGGTTTAAGGACAAATGGTTTAATGTTTGATTTTTCTGTACTGCATATTGTTACAATGAAGGGTGAAAACAGTAAAATTCAGGAATCAAAAACCTAAGTGACAAAGCTTTCCTTCCCTGCAGCAAGTAGGTAGGGAATATTGCCCAGAGCACGGAGTGGACATCTGGACTGTAGAAACCATGAAATACAGAATACATCCTGCAGCACTGAGGGACTTGGAGCTAAACAAAGACAGGTACTTCTCTCTTGTGTTAGGAGAGATGTCTTGTATGCTTTCCCCAGTCTAAGTTATATCCTTATCATTCCACGTAAATGAGATTTATTTGTCTAAGAAAATGATAGCAAAATAGACCAACATAACTTATTAATAGCATAACTAATTCATAGAGATTTTTCTGATCAGGGTAGTTTTTCACTTAAAAAGCTGACCTGAAAGATGATTTTGCTGTCTCTGCTGGCATTTGATATGCTATATGTTTGTCTTTAAAGGCACTAGCAAGTGCTTCCATGACTCAGTAACACAGTCTTCTGATTCTGACCCTACACATAATTGTCCAAGATGTTTCTGGCTGCTGTCGGCATTATAGATAGTATCAGATAGAAGGATCTTTGCAAGTCCAAATTCTTCAAGTTTTCTCTGTATTTTAAGAAAAACTTTGCCATAAAGTTAGAAGCTGTGAAAGAATCTGTATGCTGCCTTTTGTGATGTGTAGAAGATATGTACAGTGGCACTATATTGTTACCAAAGGCTTTTTACACATGGCTGCATTTCACAATGATCCACAGTGTAAGAAGCCACAGTAAAATAAAACAAGTAGCACTGAAATCATTCCAACTATTTCCATATTTACTGCCTGTCCTCATTGAAGTTGGTGGGATTTCTGCCATTAATTTCAGCAGTAGGAGGATGTATAACCCTTAGTGAAGTATAAAGTAAAATATACTCTATAGTTAGAGTTAACCTTATCATAAGTAATCATCAAAAGTCACTTATTTAACAAAAATGGCCTTCTAAATAAAGGAGAAGCAGGTGTCTAGATTCAGCAAAGCATTTAAAACATTTGCATAAAGCATGTGGCAAAATTGCATGGAAGTTAAAGTCAACAACACAGTTATGGACTCTGGAGGAAGGGGTTGGATAGAAACATTTGCTGAATACGGGCTGTGGTCTCAGGCCTGCATACTTCTCTTTCTAGAAGAGCTCTCCTCACTTTTAGGGAGTTTTATGAGAATGTGTGTGTACAATCATGCTGAGTTCTTCCCAGTTGTGGCTTTACAGGCACAATTGGAAGAGCTTTCCTAAAGCACAAAGCAGTTACAGACATTTCACAGTACCTGGCAGCCTGTGTGAGTGAGAGACAGAGAGTGATAGAAAGAAGGAGAGTTTATTCTTGTAGATGCAGATAGCATTTTCTCCACCGATCTGCTCAGTGATAATGCTGAAAAAAGGAAAGGTCTAAAAACCTCTCTAGACACAAGCCCTTCTTAACTTGCTGGAATGGTCAGCTGAAGCTGATACCAGATCTATCTTGTCATTAATTTTTTTAATGTCCTTGATGGAATGGTAAGTGGTGAAATTGTCTTAGATTTGTATAGACCTAGCAGGATAATCAGTGTGGAAGTAAGTGTGGTTAAATAAAGGAATTGTCTGCTAACTCAAAAATGATCTGTGCCTTTCTCTCTATGTTAGCCATTAACACTGGTATAGTGCTTTGAGATTTACGGGTAACCCATACTGCATACTGCAAATATAAAACTTAATGTTTGCTGAGATACATTGTATTTTCTGACAAAAATGATAGCTTTTAGCTCTGCGATAATACTGCAGTTATTAATTCCTCAGAATTTCCTTTGTTTATTGCTCTCCTGAAATGACACTGAAATCATACGTGTGGATTTGGTTGATGGATAATTCTGTTTCACTGTTCAGGGAAATTCCACAAAATTAGCACCCGATTCATTCATTAGAGTTAATGGAAAGACATCTTCTGGCTAATGTATAAGGCGTGAAACACATTACTGAGTGTTCATAAAAGTCATAGAGATTGCTTTAATTTTCTGTAATGATGATGATTTCCCTGACATTATATTGATACTAATTGTTTTTCTCCTTCTCCAGAATGTCTTATCCTAAATGTGTTACGGATCAGTCAGTATCACTAGAGCATTGACAGATAATTTTGAGATGAAGGTTTTTAATCTGCAAATATATGAGACAGTCATATAATTTTCTGCAAGATTAATGCCCAAGAACTAAAAAAAAACAACAAAAAACCATAAAGACTGTAGTGTCAGGTTAGGTAATGTTAGCAATTAGTTCATCTGTGCAACCTTAATTTATTGCTCTGTGTGTTTGTATTATGATACAATCTTAATGACATCATCACTCTGTTATTTTTCAACCAGAACTCTAGCTTAGTCAGTGCACAAGTTGGATGAGGTTCAGTTAGTGATCAACTATTCAAAATTTTGCCTTCACCTCATTCCTTGTTTCCAGCTTGTTATTCCAATCTGTCTCTAAAGAAAAAAATGACTAATTTCTTTTTTTTTTTATGATGCTCTTCATTTTACTACTGTTGCCTCACAAACATTTATGCATTTATTTTAGTGCTGTGAGATGTGGGCATTATGTTATCCTCAGTTTAGAGATGGAGAAAGGCAAGAGAATATTGATTAAATTGGGACAGTATGCCCTCATTTCCCAATATGAAGCACCGGGGACTTGATTTTTCAAAATGCTTTTGTCCTAATATAGCCAAAGCACAGCTCCCCTTGCTTTCAGGTGCACTTGTTAGGGCTGGGAAAACATATTGTCTCAAATTAGGCTTCCAGGCAAAATAAGCAATTTATAATTCTGTTAACAATTAATACTCTTTACATTAATCTTACAAGAAATCATTTTGGCATAGGTAGTGTTGATATGATTAAGACATGCAGAATACCTTTTCTGGCTCTCTGCATGCAGACTTGCAAGTCTCAGACTGACAGAGAGAGGAACTGCTGGCTCCTGGCTCCCACCCCTGTGCAGGTAGACCCACGTCTTGCTCCTTTGTTTCTCTGTGTCATGGTACGTAACTTGCCAGGTGCAGCTGGTATGCTAGAGATGTGATCCACTGACCAACCTGTCCAGCACAAGGAGCCAGGGCATTGGAAAGGGCCCTGCACCTAGGATTTGCCACTAAAGGGAAATCAGTGTCCAAAGTGGCCTCACCAAAGGCATATTCCCCAGTTGCAACCCAGCACCACTGATCTTGTCTCTGACCTGGCAGCCAGGTCCTGTCCTTCCTGCTCCCAAGGTCTAATGCATAATGTCTCATCATTTGGAAAACAAAATTGTAGTGATCTGTGGTCATGGATAATGTAATCTGTCAATATTGAGTCATAAACAGAAGTGAACAGAAGGGATACTAAAACTATTCTGACTTGACTGAGTTCAGACAGATAAAATACTATTTAAACTTCTTGTAAGTGGAACAATAGTGCCATCAGGTGGGCAGGCAGGTGAGTGATTCCTTGGAGAATTCATAGAACATCCTGTTGTGTGTATTTTGAATGCATTGCAATATCAGTAATTTGGGTTCATCTTGGATGCGGTTGTTTTATATTAAAACTAACAACCTAATTAGCACTAGGTCCTGCCATCCATATAGGCTACATCATCACTGTGAGATGTAGAGGCCTGCCAATCTTAATCAGTGTATAAAATGTAATCCATTGCATAAAGAATGACATAAAAACTTATGGAGCATTAAATACATGTTTTGCTTATACAAGTGTAATTTCACCACTACTTGTTACCATAATCAGGTTTTATACCCTGATGTTTTATTAACTCAAGATTTTTACAGCAGGTGCTAGCTATTATGTGAATATTGAAAATAAATGGCCCACACAAATGCTTTTAATTTCTCATTCTCTTTATATTTTTACTAGAATCTCTAAGGCCCAAAATTCATATGAGCAGAGTGGCTTCCAGTTTAATTTTCCAGTGATGTAAAGACCTTCTGCTTAAAACATTGAGGAATATGGTTCAAGTAGTGCGTTGCACTACTTCAAACATTTTCTAGCAATATGAAGTCACTTGCCAGCAATTGTTCATGATCTTTCAAGGTACAGAATGTATAAACAAATAGTAGACTTGCAGTAGGAAAGATTGTTTACAGTACAGATAGCTTGGTCTTTGTCTTAAACACTTTTTAAGATTTGACCAGGGCTTGAAACTCTGAAAAAGAAAGAAAAGAATAGTAAAATTGGACCACATTTTTAATCTCACAGTCAAAACAGTATTTTAATTTTTAGAGTTAAGTTGGGAAACAAATGATATTTTGTCCAAGAATCATTTCTTGAAGTTTAGTGCATTGTATGCTGATAATAATGGATACTTAAAAGAAATGTTGCATTTAAGTATCATTTTCACATTGTATCAATAGTTCAAAAGTAAAAATCAGTGAAATGATATACTAAAATTTCCTAAATATTTAAATTGTGATTCCAGTCATGAAAAATCTCTGTAGATGAAAAACTGGACTGACCACCAGTTGCCCACGGCAGAATGTAGACAGGCTCCTGTGCTAGACCTTTTCTACAATAGGAAGCAGAGCTGAGCACCTCAGAATCGGATCCATAACAGCCAGCATGTGGAGCAGGGCAGCTGTCTAGAGCTAGACACTAGGAAATGCCAAGGGCAAAAAATTACTCCATTTCATAAAAGGAATCTTACCATCCACTCCAATTTTACCGTCTCCATCACTGTCACCTGCTGCCAGGAATGCCTTGGTCTCAGCATCAGTCAAAGCTCTGGCACTGGCAGAGAAGTTCTTCAGGAACAGTCTGTTAAAAATGAGAGGACAAATTAGCAAGAAATATTCAGTACTAGAAGCATTTAGAGTTTGTTATTAATAATAGCTGTAAAATTCCAAGCCTAATTCAATCTTTGAGACTATTTCAAAAACTCTTTGTGAAATCCTGTTGAATTCAGTGACGAAACTTCCTTCCACTTCAATGAGAACAAGAGTAAGAAAGGAAGAGGTTGTTGCATCATAATATGTAAAAATCCCTTGGTGACATTTTGGCTTCATTGGATTGTAAAGGTAAAATTAAAACTGATTCTCTAGTGGCAAGATTCCTCTTCCTCTTCCTTATCTTCCTTCTTCTCTCCTAAGATGTAGGTTCTTCATAAGAGTGGCAAGAATTTATCTAGCCTTACTTTTTAACTTCAAAGTCAGATGAATACGATCTGGGAGGTGGAATTCAGGTGACAAGAACCAGATGAGAGAACGATAGCCCTTTGAACTCAGTCTAGTAAAAAAACTTGCAATAATAAAAAGCAAACTCTAGCAGAGCTGCTATTTTTGTCTTTGCAGTCTGTCACTTATCCATACATGAAATAAAGATTTTCAGTGCTATAGAAGTATTTTCCCCTTGTGATCCACCTCTTCCTTCATTATTTGTCTTGCAACCTCTTCAGCACAAGCACAAAAAAAAAATTGATTTTGTTCTAGAATCCAAAGAGATGGAAAGAAAGGGAGTATTTCTAATCTTATCTTGCAGACATCTTGAGACAGTAAAATGAAAGTCTATTGATAAATCTTTTTTTTTTGGGGGGGGGAGGGATTTACTTACTTCAGTTCATCTTCCTCAATAAAGCCGCTCCTGTCCTGGTCAAGAATTCCAAAGACTTCGGCCAGCTGGTCTTTGGACTTGGAGTTAAGACCCACTTTGACAAAAAAAGTTTTGTAATTGAAGGAATCTGCAGCTGAAATAAATAAGCAAGAGGAGATGATGAAAAGTAGTTAGAGATCTGGCACCAAAAAATAAGCTTTTTCTGCATAAAGCAACAAAGTGCTCTGCAGCACAGCGAGAGTCATTACAAACTCCATTCAACAATCTTTCGTTTTCCTCAGTTTACTTCAGATTAGTAGGATATTTCCATTAATGATCTCTCAAGCATAGAAAGAAAAATATTAACTATGGTCTTCATCACGTAGGAACATAAATTTATAAGTAGATACTTCATTCAAACAACGATTCACAAAACTTGGTTATGGAAATCCTGCTCGTATTGAAATCAGTAGGAATTTTATCATTATTCTCCAAGTAAAACCAGGATTTCAGCCTCTGTTTTTTTGTACTTAAAATTGCTAAAATGGACAAGTGATGATGGGGTCCGTACCTTGGTTGTCACAGATTAAAACTTGCATCTGTTCCATTCCCTTTTCTCCTTTTTTTCTCTTTGGTAAAACAATTAAAGTTGTAGTTTGCAAACGAACATAACAAGAACATCTTACCATGTACTCTGGAGATGGAAAAAGATGTTACATTATCTCATTCATCCCTTCAGCTTTTTCTGTTTCCACTGGAATTGGGGACTTGGGGTAGCAAGGAAAGAGGAATTTGATAGATAAACTGAAAGGCCGAGAAGTTTTCAAAAGGTAAATGTTACCTTCACAGCTTTGTAGACCAGCAGCAATTTCAGCATCTGTCAGTATACCGGCAAGAGCCATGTCCAAGCTACTGTAAAATGGAAAATAATACTGGATAGAGTTAATATAAACAATGATAAATAAGAACTATATGGAACTATGGGGGGTTGATGCTTTGATGGGAGAAATAGCAGCAGCTGTAAACAATGGTGAAGTGGATCCACTGCGTATTGATCTTGCTTTATCAGCCTTTGATGCTGTCTGATGAGGGCAGCCACGTTTGATTAGTGGGGGCAGTCGCAACATACATCCCACTGCAAACCAAGGGAGCTGCCCTGCAGGAGCACTGACTCTTCCATTCTTTTCTTCAGACACAGGTAGTGGATCGGCTTTGCTGTTATCTCTGGTTAAGAATTTTGGGTGCACAGACTGAGGACAAAACCAAAATAGAACTGCACTGCGTTTTGGGATCCTTGGTTATTTCCATGCATTTTTTTTGAGTGGATCAATGTGATGACTACAAAAGCTCCCAGAGGAAAGATTCAACTCACCTTGTTGCTTTGTTTTCCCCAAGCCAAGAACAGAAAAAAGTATAAAAGATCTAGAGTCCTCTTGACTTAATTCTTTCTTAAATGGCAGAGATAATGACTTATATAGACCTTAGTTAAGTCCTCCCGACCTTTTACAGAAGTCCTAGAGCCACGTGATGGCTCAGATACCCCAGAGGATAAGTTACTGTAGCTGACAAGACCTGCTAGCTAATCAGATTGATATTTATATCACAAAGGAATGTGCATGGTGTTTTAGACAATATGTAAGGTTTAGTGCCATACAAAGTAAATCCTCTCAACTTGCACCTATTTTTAGTCTAGCGAGTGATTTTTGAGCTGTGGATGAAAAAGTTTTATAGACTTTTTCTTGCTTAAATGCTAAGTACAAATAGACATCTTCATGGTAGACTTTGACGGCCCAATCCTGATAGCAATTACTCATGAAGTGTTACTCCTGTAATCCCCCTAGTAGCCTTCAAATAATGGTAGTACTGGTGATATATGTGATAGATATATCTGACATACAAGTAGAATCTCGCATAGATAAAACTTTTCATTTTGAATGATCCCAAATCATTTTTAATAAACTGATATGTAAGGTTCAGTTATTCAGTTACTGAAATATGTACTTTAGAATATAAAAATTTAATAGCAGAAGACATTTGCTCAGTATTAATTCACTACCTGATGCACATTTTAAATAATAACAATAGTAAATGTGTCCCTTTATATAATGAAGGCTGTCAGTTGCTCAGTGGCACGCAGCATTACGCTCCAAATAAAGGCAAGGCAAGGAGTGAAACTGAGCAGTGAAATCAGTGATACTTGTTTTCCTCTTTTCTGTATTGAAAAGATAAACTTTTGTGAGGATTCGAACAATGGCTAAGCACAAGCAGCAGCTTTTCTTTTAGCGAGGTATTAATAGGACCCTCAGCTTGGCTATCTCATGAAATCTATAGGAACTTAATGGCTTTGAACATGGCTGAAGCTGGCCAATGTTAAAGAAAACAGGAGTACGTTTCAAACCCACGTATACATACACATCCCCAAAATATGATTGTAGGTTTAAATGATATTTCAGTAATGCCATTACATTTAAAATAAAGTCCAATACTTGGTCAATATAATATAAATCTGCTGTCTTTTCTCTCAAAAATTGTATACATCAAAATACAGACAAAACCTCATCTTGCATACCTTAGTTTTTCTCGGTCATTTCAAGCGTTGCTTAAGAGCAGAACTAATTGCATTATTCTAAACCTCTGCCATATGGTAGATTGAGCATTGTTAAAACAAAGCTTTCTGGGCTCTATAAAAGCAACCAAGCAAGTTGCTTTTAAAGGCATTTTGTCCTGAACTGAGGGGTATAAACGTAGTGATCCAATCAGTCTTCCCATCTGGAAATCTAGCTTTGCCTCTGTTTCAGATTCCTAAGAAATAATTGAGAATATTGCCTGGTGTCAGAGAGGATCTGATAATTGTGCCAGGATTTAATGAACATTCAAGAAATAACTCCTTGTCAGAAGACCACATTTATCGTTAACACTTTAAATATTGGGCGTTTATGTGGCTAACCGGAGCTTGCCTGTAGATGGCACCAAAGACAATCAAGTCCAGCCGTGAAATCTCTCTGGGGACTATTTAGGAGTAGAGAGAACCGAAGAACAGAAAGTGAGAACAGGTCCAGGGGATGTCCAGGGGACATTCTTTTAATAATAATGAGGAAGAATGGATTATTTCAGCTAGATATGGAAAACAGATTTTCCTGTGTTTATGCTGGCTAAATGTTACAGTCTCTCAGGGAGATCATTGCAAATATGAGGTCAGTTTGCTCTTTAAGCCCAGGATTTAGTGCAGAAAGTTAGTGTCTGGGAAATACCAGCTGATGAATATCTAGATTTGATGAAACCAAAGCAATTCATTTTGATTCAGATATTTGTACATTCTTAATTTGACCTACATTTCCATTTGAACTGTAGGATCGGTTGTGTCTTTGTAACTCCAGGGGAATTCATTGTCAAAGGGCACCTTCTCTTCATATTGTAATTGATGTGGTAAGCTGATTTTCTCTTTTGGGCTTTTATATACAGAAGATGCTGTTTTCTTGGTTTCATGAGCGTAGGACACATTGATGAGTAAGTCTGAAGTTATTGAGTATCCCAGTCGATAGACAGCTTGCTTTGTAGGCCTTTAAGTCCATACTGATGTAATGTTATCTCTGTGCTTGCAAGCAAAAGTAATGTGGAAATGCAGAGAGTTTCATCAAATATGAAACTTTAAATTAATTCAGATTCCACAGCATCCACATACTAAAATGTTTTAAAATATACAAACGACTAAGAGTGAAAATGTTAGGTATATCTCTGTTCGGGGATTTAATCAAGATGTATCTATTTCAGTAACCCATTCCAGGAAATGAATCCTGCCTTGGCCCCTCTGCCCACACTGTTTGTGTGAAGAGCTCCGGCTGTCTCTGATGATGCTGCATCAAAGATTTTCCACATGGGCTGGCTGCTAACTCAAAGAAGAAACTTTACCAGTCTGTGTAATGAATGTTCTGACATCCCCTTGCCCTTTCTCTGCTCTCTCACTCCTCTTATTAGAAGATGAATGTCAGATTTTGAAGAGTTGGAGAGCTGAAATTGAAGTTTAGAAGTGGCTCAAGGTTGGGATTTCTACAGGAACATAAAGATATCAGGCAGTCAGCTTCTATTGAATATCAGGAGATTTTATCTTCTCATGCATCATTCTGCTCTTTCATCCTTTCTTTAGCAGGACAGACCAAAATTTTGGTTTGAGAGACATGATGGATTCAGTAGCTGGAGCAGTAGTTTGGGTTTGGGATGTTGGGTTCAAGACCTGGGCCCACTATATCCTTTGTGTAAGAGCGTGTGTATGACAATCAGTTTCTTTGTGTTCAGTTCCCACTATACAGGGTTCATAGTAAATCTTTATTTCAGAAGAAGTGTTGGAAGAATTAGAGATTAAACTGCTCACATAGGCTAATGAGGGGACTGTGTATGCGTCTGAGGTATGTGTGAGAACTTACAGTCTCTGGGCTCTGTAGAAGGCTCTGCTGTTCAAATTTTGGGTCACTCTTTAATTACCTTAAGTAAAGGTAATTAAACAAAAAGTTTGTGTACAGACAACGTTTCTTTCATCCTGGGAATTATGGAGCTGTATTATACTGATTAGGATGGCCTTACTTTATAAACTGAGAAGAAGATATCAGTGTGATATACAGGATTTTGCTAGATCCTTTCTGCTTTGGCGTAGCATAAACAGTTTATAGTAGAATCTTGGGGTTGTCACTGTGTACTCAGCTGTATTTTATTTGTGTAGTTTATTCATAAAAGTTTGATTTAGAGGATTTAATCCCAATTAGGTTGCTCAGAGAGACTGTAGAACATCCATCCTTGGAGATACTCAAACTCAGCTTAGAGCAATCTGCTGTAGAGTTGGCCCTCTGATTGAGGGGTTGGGCCAGAGAGCTCCAGAGGTTCCTTCCAGCCTAAATTACTCTGTGATCCTATTCCTTAATTGGGATGATTCTATGCTTTAATTGTGGTAACACTGTGATATCACCATATGTCTCACTACTTCTTCAGGTGGCATCCAGATAGATATTCTGCAGTCAGCAGGTTTTCTCTAACACTATGAGAGCATTCCAGTTCAGAGAACAGTCCTTGCTGTTTCTTAAGAAAATTGAAGGCTGCCACTGGCTGAACTTAAATTCACTCATAGGACCTTCCAAGAAAACTGTCCTTTAGAGATGTTCTTATGAATTTCCGTAGTTCTGTGAATGAATGACAGGACCTTTCCTTTCACATCTGCTGTTTGCTTTATTCTGTGGCAGTATGCTACGACAGGATGTGCGTTAAGAGACAATCAGTACATGCCTTCGGTGCTCTGTCTGGAATGCAGGGCCATAATTGTTAAAGTATATCTTTAAATGCAAGATGAGGAGTATTATTTTAATTTGTTAATGCTTCCATCACACAACAGATTGAAATTGTTCCCTCTTGATGGAAATTATTCTTTCGGCTCTAAAAATGTTGATCCTAGTGTGAATGTAAGACTTCACAGAGAATAAGTGTTGTTTTTGCAGACTAGTCAGAGGGTGGGGAGTTGAAATTGGGACTTTTTGGAGTTTTACTATAATTTCTTACTAGGAAAGTGGCTGGATGGCTTTAACAAGATTTAAAACTCATCTTGTTGCCAAGAGTTACTGTTCAAAGAGAACAGATTTTCTTATGAACAGAATTCTCTTAAGTTTTACTTAGAGTTGCAGCATATACAGGAATTGCCTAATTCTCAGCTTGCGGCAACAGAAGGGAGTGACATGCCATTGCCTAGCCTCTCTGTAACACAGGATGGGTCGCTAGACAGGCTTGCATTTCTTGCATTCCATGTTAGACTTTTAGGTGTGCAAGGAATGCAATATCAGGTCTGTCACCTATGGTATTCCCGTGCGTGCCATCTGCTTTGGAATACTGACATATTTTAGTGATTTTTAGTGTGAGGAGCTAATGTGTATAATGTAGTATATCTGTATATTGCTGCAGATCTGGGTTGCTCTGGATTTTTTCTTCAGTGGATAGGAAAAGGAAGAAGGTAAAAGGAACCAACAGAGTCTCTTCATTACGCAGAATATTTCACTGTTGCAATTAACACCAGCTATAATTTAAACCCAGATTTAACATCAAAGGAGTTGGTGATAGAATTAGGATTTATATTCATGATAATTCCCAAGGCTTCAGTGAGACTGATTGCTAGAATTCCTCTTTTGCATTAACAGTCTTAAGTCTGCCAAGCAGTGCTCTTACATGCTTGGATGTAAGTGAGCTGTACTTGCCTCACATAATCATCTTGCAATTCCTGGAAATGCCAACTCTGTCTTACATAAAAGTTCCAGAAGGCTTTGTTTCTTCACTTTTTTGAAGCAGTTGCCAAATTATGTTATAATTATCCAGTTTCAGCAGGGAGTATTAAAATGGCAGTCTACTTGTGCACTGGAACCATGTCCTGGTTGGGATGGGAAAGAGACAGCTAGATGTTGGTAGGGAAGTTTCCAACCCACTCAGCCAGAAATGCGCAACATCCAGTCAGTCTACTGAGCCCTGCATTTAACCGTGAACATGGTTTACTTTGTACATTAATGAAGACAATGCTATAGCTAGCTCTAAACCCTGTTTGAGACTTAGCAAAAGAAAGCATAGTTCTTAATCATTTTCAGACTTGGGTAAATTGCTAATATTATGGACTATACTGATAATTATTCACTGTAATAAATGAGTTGAGTCATGGCTGTTATTTAACAATATAACATGAATAGTATTTTTACTCTGTTTGGCATTAGATAATCAAACAGCGAGACTGAATATTGTTTTATCTGTAGCAAACATAGAATTTTACAAATGTGGCAAAGTCTTATAGTTTTTTAAGTATTAAGAGATAATAAGCAACATGCTCGTGATTAACAGAAACCCCCCCAGTACTGTGGCCTCTGTCATCAAGGGACTGTGACTTTTTACAGTGGCAGGGTTGGGGTTAGATCCTTCTCCCCTATCTCACAACTGCCTTAGATTTCGTGAAAGATAAATCTTCTTAAGGGAGAGTTACATTTTAGGCCATAAACACTTTCTGACAATATGTGCTGTAGCCTAGTACTCGATTTTTTAAAATTACCCACACATTTATTCTGTGCTTTAAGCTACATGTCAACTCCTCTTAATTTTTTTCTCATAGTTTCAGCACTGGAACTGAATATAGATTATTTTTAGCTATCTTGTTAGCATCTCTTTTCCTCAAGGATCAGAGAATTAGGCAGAAATAAAACTCCACCAAATCAGGACAGTTAAGCCTTAAAAGATGTCATATTGTTTAAGATCATCAGAACTGTGTCTGTGAGGTGAGGTGGCGAGTCAGTATGGGATGGAAAACCTAAACAGAGAGAATAAAAAAAAGCATTTTTTTCCCCCAAAGTTTTTTTTATGTTTTTCTCCCTTCTTCCAGCCACAACTTCAACAAAAATCACAAAGTGCCTTCTTTACAATGGAGGTGTAACAGCACCACGTGACCAAAGCATTTGTACATTGCAAGATCTCTCAGCAATCCTGTGTGTGGAGTTGATACATGGGGATTTTGCTAATGCCTTGAAACAGTATAAAAATGTACAAACACATGTTGAGTGTGAGGTGCTTGTTGGAGGAGGTAATTGGAAGAGTCAGTCCAAGGTTGCCTTTGGTCTAATGCTGTTTATGCCTTCACCAGAGACTGGAATTCTGTTGAAGAAAGAAAGTGAGAAAGGGAATAAAGCTAGATGAAAGTGGTTTGTAACAGCTTTAGAAAAGATAGATAAAAATGTCCTAAACTCCTATCCATGGAGGTCTCCCAAAGTTATTATAACACTACACAAGGTACTGCTAAACTGAGATGCTGGGGGCGTAACAGATTTTTCACTCCTTAAAAAGAGTATGTGCTGAGAGGAGTGCGTCTGTAAATTCATATTCGTAGGAAATCCTGAGCTAAAGCTAAGCTATCTTTAACCCATTACAAACTCTGACAATAGCCAAGGTGGCAGGGAGTGAATTAGAACAAGCCGATAGCTTTCAATATGAATTATTTTGGTCTTGTTATTCCAAAGAAAAAATATTAGTAATGACATAATTCCAGAATGGGAAATATGATGGTTAAGGGCTAAGATCTGCATAAATAATGTCCTATTTGGGCCTTATAAACAGAAGCTGCAAAACCTGCTGCTAAAGCAAATTCCTTCAACAGTGTATCTCTCTCTCCTCCCAAACTCTGGCTAAGATTAGCACGTGTGTCTGTTAGAGTTATTGCCACCTGTCCCAGTTCAGCTGAGACAGCCCAGTTTTCAGTGACTTCATCTCTAATACATGATGCATAATGTCCTATTTTCCTTTCCTGCAATCTCTAAAAGAAACAACCTGGCCAGTTCACATCATTCCTCTGAGGTTTTCTTAATAAGTTTGATTTAATTTCTCATAGAAAGGCTGCCCAGTAAAGTTTGCACTGATCAGATAATTTTTTGGCACAAAATTTTGTGGTGCATTGCAGCAGTTCTATCCTTCAAAAGCATTATCAGACTTATTTTAGATTATGGAATTATCCAATCAGTAATATTGGCCAACCTTTGATAGATGGAGAAATAAGTAAATCTAGGTAATAGTGTGCTTAAAAGCAAAGTATCATGTGGCCAGAAGCATCCACTGCCAGAATTAAAATTTGGAGAATGAATAGGTGTTCCAGATATTTAAAAAATCTGGCAGGCTGAGTCTATGGACCAGCCTCACTGCAGAAATTAAGCATGGAGCCATCATTATTGGCTGGAAGAACAGGCTCTACGCTGGGACTAAATGTGGTATTACAGCAACAGAGATCAAAGAGGAATAAAGCTATGAAATCAAAGGTGTGTTTGCTGGTGTAAAAACTGCGGCAGAAAGTACCGGGCCAAATTACTTGGATGAATTCTTGGGTGCCGCAGTTTAAATGTAGCTATAAAGGCATGCATTTTAAAACACAAATTTGGTGAAGTTTCCAAAAGTCCTACCTTCCACTCCGATTTTGCCATCGCCGTCAGTGTCCCCTGCAGCCAGGAATGCCTTGGTCTCCGCAGCAGTTAGCACTCTGGCATTTGGAGAGAAATTCTTCAGGAACAGCCTGAAATAGAACAGGGCAGTGTACTGTGCTTGAATTTTATTCTCTGAAATTTCCTTGGCAACTTGGTATTTCTGTTTTTCTTACTTAAATCCAGGCCAAAAAACATGGTTATGTGTAATGCCTGCTCTTAGTGTGTGAGGAAATCCACACAGATTCAGCGAAAGACAAGATACTGCATTTTGTTTAAAAATAGCGGCAAGTTTCTTCTAGGACATCAAGAACGTTCAGAGGCCTACACTATCTAAAGGAATACAACAGCTGGACACTACTTACTGAAGCTCCTCTTCTTCGATGAAACCACTCTTGTCCTGATCCAGGATTCCAAAAATTTTCTTTACCTGATCAGGAGTTTTGTTAGTTAAACCAACCGTGGAGAAAAAAGACTTGTGATTGAAGGAATCAGCAGCTGGAAGAAACAAAAAGTTGTTTAAATATCTTCCCTTTAAGTTGCTACTGCTGTACGTATTCCTTGGGACTATGTATTTCTTTTCTTTAAGCATCAGCCTGCTCCTGTTTCTCTTGTTTCCCAGTGCAGCAAAATATAATATAATGTATTCTTTCCCTTTTTAGTTACTCTGTGCCTGTGGTCATATCTCCTTTCAGCCAGTTTGACGTTTTCTGCTACAATGCACATTCTGCTAAATCAGGATTTTTGCAGCATGTCACATGCAATTAATGATAAATATTTAGAGGATGCAACTGTGGCTTAAGGACCAATTCCTGTAATTCTTATTTCATCTCCACTTAGCCCTTACTTTGGTGAAGGATTTGGTAGAAAATTAAGTAATCCACTGTCTTTACCTCATTGAGCATTTGGAAAATTTTTGGCTTTATCCTGCCAGGGAAGAGAGCAGAGGCTGCTCATTGCTTCAGAAATGACATTTTTATTCCGCAAGCTCAGACTTTTTGCAGACCTGTTGAAGGCTAAATATTTAAATCTAGGTCTTCAACTGTTTTAAGAATTGAAATAGTGTTTAGAATAGTGTTAAGCCAGCCTTATATCAGTTGAAACTGTGGCCCTTTAACTGCTGCTCTGCATTTCGGGGAACGTTACCCACAAAATAACCACTTGTAAGACTTTCTGAATTCATGAGGCTATACTGTAATGGAGCTACAAAGAGATCTCACAGGGAAGGAATCTAAAGGGAAAATGATAGGCATGTCATCTTAAGACGTAAAAATGATATGCATCTTCTGGTTGCAGAGAGACCATTCCTTACCCTGGCAGCTGGAGAGAGCAGATTCAATATCTTTAGCAGAAAGGATGTCAGTGATGGCCATTGTTGAACTGTAAAATAAATTAAATGTGAGCTACTTAGTCATTAAAATGACTTCTCTACCTCTTTCATGGCTCTATTTGAAGTTGCTGCTGTGACACTATGTGATAGGGGAGACATTATTCATCTAATTGTAAGCGGAGCATACTGTAACAGATGTCTGCAGCAGGTGCTTCCACGGAAAGCTGGGTAATGAGGGAGGAATTCTGCATGCCGGAGTGTGGGGCCTCAGGAAGGTCTGATGCCCGTATTGCACTGGGAGGGAGCAAATCAAAGGTGTCTAGCACCACAAAACTTCATGACTTCTGTGTGGGTTTTCTGGAGGTGGATTATTACTCAATTAAAATAGACATGTATTTACAGCATACATAAAAGATAGGGCCAAATATATCCCCTGGAACTATATCTGGAACAAATTTAGTTGGAATTTTTTTTAAGCTAGTATTATTGTCAATAAATGTAGTGATCTTTACAAAGAATGAAAATAATAGCATAGAATAAATAAAATTATTTTTACTCATTTTAAAGAAACCTTAATTGATAGAGTAAGTTCCTCCTCTGTTTAACTGCACACAGTAAATGTACCATACATTTGGCCTGCTGGGCCACTGCCTCCATGAAAGACTACATTTCATGGTTGCTTTATGAAAAACTGCTCTCTGTAACTAAGCTGTGGTTTTCTTGATTCAGTGTAGATTATAGTAAGCAAGATTTTTATCTAGATTTTGGCATTTCAAAATACTGATGTGCTTAGAATAGAGGTATAGAGACTTATTACTCGTTCGTAGAAGGGAGGAGGCATTTTCTTCTGTTACAGCAGCTTTTGACAAAAGATACTCTTTGTCCCATTCAACCACCAACAGTCTCAATAGTCTTTGCCAAAGCAGTATATTTCGCTTAAGCAAATGCTACAGGCCTGAGTTTCCAGTCAATTTTATTAAGGGGAACTTAGCATCAATGCATTTCCAGTTCTAGAGTACACAGCAATGAAGACTGGTTAGAAATGAAAACTTGTGGCATTACCGTGAGGCAGCCCAATATTAGTTCAGGAAGGGGAACCGAGGCATGGAAAAGTTATTCTTGAAAATCACAAGAGAACAGAATTCAGATTTCATGAATCCCAAACTGGTCTTCAACAATATCATCCTTCCTATCTAAGTATAGGAAGCAGCATTCATGTGAGAAGGAAACCAATGCTGGTAACCATTTATGGTCTGTGCACTGATGCTAAGATCTACACACAGGTTGAAACTTTGCCCAAGCAATCAAACGGCCGCCTCAATACCTGTTGGTCTGCAACAGAGGAAACTGTCAGTCATTTCAGTCTCCTTCTGAATATCTCAGAAGGTGCAGGGAGACCATGGGACAAATTCATGCTGATGGCCATGGGTGTTTCTCCAGCTAAGGCAGAAGAGTTACTTCTGTTTTGCCATCAATTATTTTGTCCCAGTGGCTTCTCGTGCCAAATATTTGCTCTCAGCGCTTGGCGAGATCATTTGGAGCTCTGCCATTCTCCTAATTCTCACTGCTGACAGGATTAAAAACAGAGGGGAAAGTTGGAGGAAAACCTAAAAACTGCAGCATGGTCTCATTTGCTATGAGGTACAACGTTCCTGTCTTTTTCCATCCTGTGATCTGAATGCTGATTCTATTCTGTGTTAGACTGTAAAGGTATGACAGACTGGAAGCTGTTATAAGAATATATATTTTTAATTGCATAGGTGGTTTCCATTTAGGGAGCATTTTGATCTGTGTTTCTTTTTCTGAAAGCAGAGGATCTAATCAGCTTACCTTTGTGGTCTTCTTGACTGGATAAGGAAGCAATCTGGTTGTGAGGAACGCACTTGCTGTGTGTCTCCACCAGAGCTGAGCTTGCATATATATACTTTAAGTTGTATACCATATACAGATTTTAGATTTCAGCGTCACGAAGGGGGAATGGTGTCAAATGAACTTGCCTAACTAATCATCTTGCACTATTTTTATCTCAAGAGAATACATATGATATTTGCAAACGAAACAAGATAAGTGGCTAGATATGTGAAAAGGACTGATTCGTATTGAATTTCTTCTGATTTAAGCAGAAAATACTGACTTCTCTGTATGATGTAGGGCTGAAAGAAAAAAAAAACAATCTGGTCTGCTTGATCCCAGCACTGAGATGAAATGAAGCAGTACTGACTCCTGAAGTGATGCCTTTAGTGAATGTTTAAATGTGATGATTTGTTATATTATCTGTAGATACTGCATGTGATAGAGGCTTAATCATTCGAGCACTGAAAGGGAAAAAAAAAGTCCTGTTCAAATATTGTTTGTGTTGCAAACCATTTAGGGAAAGTAATAGTCACGTTGTCTCCCAAAATGTATGATCTGTTATTGTTTTAAAAGAAAACCAGTGAATTTGTTGCTACAGGAGGTAAAATAATATGATGTGGATCCATTGGAACAGTTGGCTGGGGAGGGCTTTGTGCCTGCCATGTTTCCCGGGAAAATCTTAGAATTCCGTGGGGCTCTGACATCCTCTGTAGCTGTGTGTGTAACGCAGAGGGGGGGATCTACCTGTTACTGTTGCGTGAAGGGGGGGAAAGGGGTAATCAACATTTGCCTGCCAGAGCTCTCCTCAAAAGGGCTTTCACTGAGTCAGGTTCGCAAAGTTGAACAAAATAAACAATTTGCTAAAGCAACAGATTAACAGGTTCAGGATTGCTGGTGATAAATGCACTTACTGCAACAAATTCTACTTTTTCTGAGCTCAAACTGTTAATTAAGTGCTTTCACCAATGGTATTTTCCCCGGGGTAACGTCCGACGTTGTCGGAGGCGCAAACCTTATCAAAAAGGCGTCCCCGTTTTGGGGAGGAGAGAGGTCCAGGCCCGTCGACCCGTCCATAGGTTGGTGTTCTCATCCTCGAAATGGAGGAACGTTTATGCGCTGAATTTATACTCTTGGCGAGGTGGGGCTGAGTCAAACACTGTGGGATGTTTGGTCCTTGTGGAGCTCAGCAGAAGGTGTCAATGGCTGCTGGCCTTTTTTTCCTTTTGCCCCTATCAACAACACCAGGCTGCAAGACTCCCGCCTCGCGCCAGGCATCGTTTTGGGTGGAGCAATGTGGAGTGGTGAGACCTCCGCCTCGCCCTGGGCACTGCCTCACCCCTCACCGGCATGGGCATCAGACCGCAAATCACCCTGGGTGTCCACTATTTACCCCACGGCAGGGAGGATCACAGATAATCACAGACCATTATCCCACACTACCCCGCTGTCTCTGAGACCAAAGTCCCTGAGCCCCGCACGAAAGATCCTTGCTTTCAGCATGGAGAGAAAACTTTGACAGTAGCATCACTGCAGGGAAGAGTATGTGAGGATTGTCTTTGCAGATGTGTAATCTACCTCCTGATCTCTCTTACGTAGCTTTTTTTTCCCTTTGCTTTTTTTCCCCTGTGCTATTTTCAAGTGTTCCGTTGTGTAGTTGACCTTTTTCTCTAGATAACATAGAAAGAATTGGATCGTTTCAGTTTTCTTTCATGAACTGTGTAGCCTAACTGGGTTAGGAACCTGTCAGCTTGGATCTCATTTGTGGCTAAAAGCAGCAGAACAGTGAAAGACGATTCATACGGATGACAGCACACGATGGCTTTGTGGCCAGGGCAGGGGATGGCATCACAGGTTGAGGTGGTGGTACAGTAAGACGTGACAGTGCGGAGCCTGTCGTAATGTCAGAGGCAATATCAAGTCATCTTTTCTCAGAAGCATTTCCCTCTAAGGCAGAAGACAAACCTAACCAAGCACTGAAGCCAACCACGAACAAATTACAGCGTGGGGCAGGAAAGGAGGCAAGTGAGATATCTGTGGGACCTTAGTCCATCCAACATTGACAGCAGCTGATGAAAAAAGAGACAAAAGACTATTGCAAAAGATCCTGGGGGAGGGGGCTGTTACTTCAGTTACTTCATATAAACACAGTAAAAAATTTTTGCTACAAGTTTTTTTTTCTTTTTACAAATGCTGTATGTCTTTCCTCCATGAAAACATCTCACACAGAGGTAGTTCTTGTGATGAGGAAGAGCTGTTGGTTAAGAATGGCCATGTCAAGCCAGTCAGTTTTTCCATTTTTCTGAATGGGGTATTGACCAGCTGGTGCTGAAAAATTTTAAGAAGAATTTGCTGGATAGACATTTGATCCTGGCTCTTGTCATGCCACTGATGACATCTGGCAGAAGGGATGCAAATATCACTTTCCCCCCTCAAACTGTTCTAAGAAATGACTTATTCTACATGGGAAAAAATTTCCTCTCCCCTGCACACGCCACCCTTTTTCCCCCCCTCCAATTCGGAAAATTGCCTACATAGTGCCAACAACTGATGTGAAGTAAGTAGGGCGTTCAACATAAAAATTGATGGCATGATATGACCTAATGAAGCTAAGTTAAGAGGAAGGCCAAATTCTGCTGAAACTCTTGGACTGCAGGAGTCTACATGGGAATTTGGGCTCCGGTGTCTATTTCAGAGAATGCATTTGATTTTAGATGCAATGGCTTCTCATTTTGCCTAGAGCTAATTCCACATATGTTAACCCCTCGCCCCCACTCTTCCTTTTAAAAATAGCATTGATTGCTGTTATTTCCCTTAATGCCTGTGGACTGTTGCCATTAGTTTGAACTTTGTATGCGAATCACACAAGGATGCAATCTTGAAAAGTGTGCTGTAGCAGGGTGATTCCTTTTGTTCTCTGAAATTTTACGCGTAAAGCACGAATGCCGTATGATTTATGGCTCCAGTCTGCTGAGCTGCATTCAGACTCTGGCAAATTTTGGAGTCACTTTTGCAGTGAGATTGGAGGCACTAGAGATCCAGAACACGTGCACTGGCTGGGAGGATGAAATGCACAGGGATCATGTAACTCTATTTACAACCAGCCTCCAACAGCCATTTTAGTAGCACGCTCTACATTAGAGATTGCAAAAAGCATCTGTCTGTCTAGTCATTTTTACTTTCTTAAATCAAACAGTGTTAGTAACTTTCCAGTTGCCAACCAACTGGGCAGGGAGAAGAACTGGGAAGCATTAAAAAGTAAGGAAAAGCAATTCCTTTCAGACTGTGTGGTTAACACAGTTAAGCAGTTTGACATCCTGGGACCTGAGCATTTCAATTTGCTTAAGTCTCATTGCCTGCTAGAAGATTTCTTCTGTAACGCAACACTGTAAATACCACTCTCTTTTTTTCCTTCTAAAGCCTAAAGTTACCTTGCCAGGTAGAAAGGCTGTATTTTAGGCCATTGTAATTTTTCACTGTGTTTTCACCTCCATTCTAGGACTGTTATCGTCCTCTCATTCTTTGAGTGCTGAAGTCATTCATGTGTGTAATAGAATAATGAAAATACACCAAACAGTTGTGATTGCCCACTTTAATTTAAAGAAATCTGATTTGGTTGCACTGTATATGCTTATGCTTTTCCATGAATGCTTATGAGATGGAACATGGGAAGTGGGGTCTTCAGTCCTGAACAGGCTTTCTTTGCTAGCGCTGAGTTTTCCTGTTCCACGTGCCACTATGTCGAATTATCCACTATCACTAGTGAAGGCAAAGAAATCACCTCATGCAATGTATTTAATCAATCATATATAACCAATGACATGTGAATGGGGAAAATGGAATATTCGTTCAGCTTGTACTTTGCTTTGTGAACGTATGAGATGAAAGAAATTGTGCGAATGTAGTTTTGTGTAATTGTATCAAGGCGTTGTACTCTTGTCATTCTGGGAACATGACTCTTGGAGTGAGCTGGAAATATTTGTGAGTGGTTTTAGGTATATATTACTGAATCTAACATCTACAGATGGCTTGTAACTACATGGCATGTGGAAATGTTTGCATAAGGATATTAATCCTCCCAAAAAAATGCTGAAAAAGAGAAACACTGAAACAGCAGTTATGTGGTAAGGAAGCTGCACAAGGAAAATATACCAAATAACGTTTGTTTAATTTTGCAAACTTTAATGAAATTCAAAAATTAAGTAATTTATTTTTTACTAGCTGTCATTCTAATATCAAGTGACTTCAACCTCTGAGGCAGATTTTCGGAGATTCTAAGAACTGACAATGTAACTTTTTCACTTCATAGCCACCCTTCAAATGCTAATTTACAAAATTTCTTTCCTCAGTCATATTTTTCTTATATGTATAAACCATCATTTTAAAGCCAGTTGGATTAATTATGTGAATCAGATAATTTCTGATTCTGCTTATAGGAAATTAGCAAGAGACAATTTCAATTCTGATTAAAAAATTTGGGACAAATTTGATCCAGATGTAAAATTTATGTAAGTGATATACTGTAGCAATAGAACCAGATATGACTGTGCTGCAGTTTCAGATTTTTGTTTCTGAATCCAGACAACTTCACCTATTTCACTTCCATTTCTAATTCATTCTGAAAATGTTCATGTATCAATGCAGAAAGAAAAAGGCCTTTTGAAGCAAGAGAAATTCACACAGAATGACTTCTGAGACGGTAGATTCCTGAGCCTGTTTAATCTGCTGGAATCATTCCTAAATGGACAAAATACTTTAACCTCAGGATGACTCTTTCCATAGTTTGAAAATGACATGTAGCAGGGGTCAGAAAGAATACAGAATAAATAATTTTCCTGCTTTAGTTCCATAGCAAAAAAAGCTTATCTGTATTTGAAAGTATCCTAATCGAATTGCTAATAAAAACCTATGTGTAGGATAGTCATGTTTTATGAGCAGAACATAAACACAGTTCTGTCAAAGCAATCCTCTCTAGCCGAGTTAGAAGCAAAGATATCTCCTGAAAACAGAAGTTCTCCTCAGTATTTCATCTGCTATGTCCTGTTCTTGTAAGTGTTACAAAACTCTCGTTCAACCTGAGACTGGCAACAGCCCGATGGAGGGACCTTATTACCGGAACTGTCTTTGGTCTGTGTTTTACCCCGCGTAGCCCAGTGGCATCCTGGTCCATGACTGTGGTTTTAGGCACTATAAATAATCATCAGTCACAGCAGGCTTTCAAATATACTTGCATTTGAAATTAGCTCAGATGTTTCTGAGCCTGTCTGTATGTTCTTATATATTACTTACCACACTGTGTAAGCAGTGTATCCCACTAAAACAAACAACTCCATGCAGTTATGTGGCTACAGGAGCATGAAATAAGAGTCAAGGCATTATTCATGTGTCTACTAATCCAGTATTGATATTGCTGAAAAAGCAGTGGCGTAGATTTTTCTTGCAGTTACTTGTCAAGGATATACATATATTCTTAGATTTCAACCCCCCCCCAAGTGCTAACTAACAATAACATTGACTCTTAGATAGGCTTTTCCTGTGCACAAAGCCCGTACTCTGACTGATTTATAGGCGCGTGGTGAGGTGAGACTTAACTCCTTGCACCTCCATTCGTTGAGATCAGAAACTGGTCAAAACTTGCCACAGCTCCAGTAAGGCCTGTGCACTTGGGCTTCTTTCCTATGGAAACTAGAGTAGGGTAAGGGGTTGGTGGGTGCTTGGGTGTTGTCCAAATGTGGAGCTCATGTGTCCAGGATGCGCACCCAGACCCAGGAACTCGGAAGCATTCCCTCGTCCCTAGTTCAGACGTTGCCAAAAAGCAGCAAAGCACTGACAATAATTAGAATGAAGACTACAGAAAAATGAGCTGAATTAATATGGAAATTGGTACTAGAGACATAATGGCATTGGATGTGAAAGCCTTAGGTCTTTAGAAACAAGAATTCATTCAGCATTTAAGAGCTAAGCCTGGTTTAATCAAATGGTGCATCAATAAAGTGATTTCACTGTTCAGATATTTAAAGGATCAGTGGGATGAACAGACAGAAAAGGGCATTGTCCTCCCTGTACAGTGCTATGCTTGTGCTGTAGCTCCTCAGTAATACCAGCTGCGTTGGTGTCCAGATATTGCAGTGATTTCAAGCTTTGTTATATGCAAATATATAACAACGTATTATTATGTATATAATAATATTATATAATAATACGTTGTTATATATTTGCATATAACAAATATATAATAATATATAATATGAATAATGCAGACAGAAAATGTGAGTCCATATTATTCAGGTATGGACAAACTACATTATAGTCACTATGGATCCTATTAGCAAATTGCTGTAGTCAGTAGGTGCAAAGTAAATTTGTCCTCAAATCTGTTGTTCTGAATGAAGAAATGCATTTATTGTGTTCTAGCAATAAGGTCACATAGCAATCTTCCTCTAAATTATGATGGCTCCAACTGAGCTGGATTATAGCACTGATTGCATTTTACTGAAAGGATGCATTTTAAAAGGAATTGTACTAAACTGGAAACTTTTGGAGCAAAAGCTTAAGTGAAACTCTATGGCAGGAAACCTGTCTCCTTCTTAACAGTAATTCAAATATGGCTGTAACTAGTTATCTGTTATAGTAGCAGATGTCCTTGAAATGCTCAGAAGTTGACCCTACGCTCCTGCTCGCACAGAGCAAGCCCTGCCAAGCACAAATGGGAAATACTAGTATTTTTGCGATCACCCACAGAGTGGAGCTATAAACTATAGAAAACAAATATGTGAACAAAAGAAATCTTGAGATTCTTGGATCAGTTTTAGGATTTTGAAGCATCTGACTGATTATTTTTTAACATAGCATTTGGATATCTGAATAACAACCTCCAGATTTGAAAATCCAGAAGGTGAGAGCAGAAGGTATCTTGCTGACTCTTGAATTCTCCGTATTATCTTGTCCTTTTCTGAGTAGAGGTGGATGGAAGCAGGTGTTAAACTAGAATATATTTTAAATGCTTTGTTGATTTTGAAAAGTAAGACCAAGTTTTCTCTAATATATTATATGTCCTATGCAACACTGAGCTGGGCTGCACAAGCTGTAGTTCTGGGCAAAATTTGGTGCTTAAAATTGTTGCTGGAATGTTAATTACTACTGTGAAAAACATGATGTTACTGAAATTTGATTATCTTACAAAATCTGAAGCCTCTACTGAGCAGTGTTCCAAATCAGTTATCTCACAATATCATGGTAAGGTAATTTCAAAATACCAAATCCTCAGCTATTTCCTGAAAGATCCAGCTATATAAAGCTTTACTTAACAGGGATGTTGAAAAATGCTTGCTAATCAGGGCAGAAGATTTTCCCCATCACATAACTTTATAACTGATGGTGTCATCAACAGCATAGGCGGTCATTTAAATTATGAATGCTTCTGATTATGAAAGATGATTTTTTTGGAATAGGAATTAAAGCATATGTGTTATTAGAACTAGTAGAAGAATTCAAGTCATGCTTTGGAGGAAAGCACAAAAT